>NW_026652277.1:167148174-167643097 GCF_009828535.3 Hylobates moloch | reverse complement strand
AAAAAAAAAAAAAAAAAAAAAAAAAAGAAAAGAAAAAGAAAAAGGAAAGAAAACAGAGACACAGAGCCAGTCCACAAAGCCTAAAATATTTACTATTTCTCTCTAAGGAAAGGATTGCTGAGTCCCATTCTAGAAGTAACTGAGTATAGGGGGAAGTCAATTATTAAAAAAAAAAATGGCAGCTACAGCAGCCCCAGAATGGATGAGGTGCTGGAGCACTGGGTGAACATGTTACCTTTCTATTTTTTGAGACGTGCTGTTTCCCTTCCTGGCAGAAAGCTGGGATGACCTTCCTCAGGTCTTAGAAGACGCAGAGCTCTCAGATTATAAAATGGTACACACTGTCTCTGTCTCTCTATATCTAAACACACATATTATATATCGAATTTAATTTACAATAACCTATACCTTATATCTATATATTATTGTGAATTAAATTAGAAGAAGTGAATAAGGGAGTGAGAATTACAGATCCAATTATAATATGTGATTTAAACACATATGGAGCCTGGACTTGTCTTCGTCTCCCAGTCAAGTGTAGCTACGGCATCAATTAAGATTTAGATGATGTTCTCAGGTCTGGGGAATGAATCGATGAGTGCCAGGAAAATAATGCTCAAGTGTCTGTGCACGCATGGAGCTAGCTGGACGCCGCTCCGACAGATTTCCTTTGTGTATCAAGCATCTGAGCTCTGCAGAAGTCTCTTCTTAAAGTCATCCTGAAGCCCCTCAGTCCTCAGATTGCTGCAGTATCTTATTGTTTTTAAACCCCTCTGTTAACACAAAGATTAAATATTTTTGCTCATACTCTCTATGTGTCTGAAAAATGCTCAAAGATATTGAAAGATGGAGAAATATACTTGAGAATCTTTTTATTTACTTTCAAATGAGTGTGGGATACTTTCTTCTTCCAGTCTCTCTCTGGGACTGACTCCAGCTCTAACCTGGCCTTGCAGTGTGGCCAGCAGTTTAGTAATGTCAAACTTGACCGAACTAAGTCTGATTTTTACTAAATCAAGAACTCTACTAAAAGATGTAAAAATGTGAATGATTGTTGCTTGCCACCTTGAAGGAAAATAGCAGTGTTAAATTAGAACATTCTCTCATCTTAGAGATGTTACTAACAGGTGACATTTGAATGCTGTTTCAGAGGAATGGGATTATACTGAATATTTTTCTAATATTTCTTTCGTTGTCACAAGGCAAGAAACAACTGGCACTGTTCTAAGGGCTTAATATGCATTAATTTAATTCTCACATCTCACGAAGCAGGTGCTGTTGTGAGCCCCATTTGTCAGAGGAGGAAACTGAGGCACGGATTGGTAAATAGAAGAGCCCGATTTCAAAGCCTGATGATTTGGTTTCAGAGCTTGGACCCTTCCCTGGCTGACACCAGACATTCCTAGAACGCTTAATTATGTGCTAGAAGAGTGATTCTCCATCCTAACTGTAAATAATTTGTATGTAAAAGTGGAGTTGGGTTCCAGGCTCAGAAAATTATAAACAAGTTTGTCACCTGCATAACTGTCTGGTGGGACATTGAAAAGTTCCACAAGATCGTCTTCTGCATTGTGGGACCTCTAGTATTCCAGGCCTCCACCCACTAAATGAGGTCACACCCCATCTTCATGACTATCAATAAAGTAAAATAGGGCCAGGCACGGTGGCTCATGCCTGTAATCCCAGTACTTTGGGAGGCCGAAGTGGATGGATCACGAGGTCAGGAGTTCGAAACCAGCCTGGCCAACATGGTGAAGCCCTGTCTCTACTAAAAATACAAAAATTAGCCAGGCGTGGTGGTGGAAGCCTGTAATCCCAGCTACTCGGGAGACTGAGGCAGGAGAATCACTTGAAACCGTAAGGCGGAGGTTGCAGTGAGTCGAGATCGCACCACTGCACCCCAGCCTGGGTGAAAGAGCAAAACTCCCTCTCAAATAAATACATACATAAATAAAGTAAAATAAAGCCCCTACACATTTCCAAAATGCTCTCTAGGGGGCAGTATCCCTCCATTAAGAACTATTGGTTAGCTTTTGGATGGTGACGTTAAAGCGTCATTTCTCTAGAGTAAATCAACCTGGATAAGAGTTCTAGCCACAGGCACATGTCTGTATTTCTACATGAGCATGAAGAAGCAAGTGCACTGTGGAGGGGATATGAACAATATCTCCCTCCCTTCCCAACTAAGGGAAGCCGGCCCGTGCCTGCACTCACATGAGACTGTTCCTCACGATGGCACAGTAAGAGAAGACTTGAGAGAGCGCCCTGCTGTTTTGGTCGTGTGTGATGTTAGTGACCGTGTCATAAGAACCAAAGCTGATGCTTGACTGGAGTGTGCTAGAATCCAATCACTTAGAAGTGGATCTGCCAGAAAATATACGAGATTGATTTTTGGAAGCGATGCTGGAAACTGTGGCTGGCGAGGTAGACTGAGCTTTGCTTTCCAGTATCTGCAAGGGGCCGACTTCTCCGGAGCCTGCGTATGTCGGGGCACTCTCAGGCTTTCAGATCGAGCCAGATGTTCCCACTTCCTTTTGATTCTCTTGCTGATGGAGAAAATTGCCGCTCTGGGAGATGAAATACTTCCCAATGACTTGGAAATTGTGATGGTAACTTGTAGTTGATGAATCATGAGTTGTTACCACAGGCCTCCAAAGATCCACAATGCACACCAAAGACGGGCACCAACACCACCCCAGTGGTATGGAGAGAAGCACGTGGTTCTCTCATTTTGAACACTCTGTGTTTGAAAGATATCAATAATGTCTCCCTCGCTTCCCAAATTATTTTCTCCCAGGGAATCTCCACGTTATGACATCTTCACAGATGCAGTCAACTGTTTTCTTTAAATGTCATTGGCCACCGAGGAGAAGTAGGCCCTAAGTCTTGTGGCCCCAATCCACCCTGCTGAGAGGTTGCTGTGTGGCTCCTGTTTTGGGAAAGAGGAGGTAGGCGATTACGTGACTCCCCCACTTCCTCCAGCTCTCTTGGCAAGGCTGTTGGCAGATTGGAGCTTGCCCCGCTCTGGACTCAGAAGTTCTCATCTGCTCCATTAGCTGCTTCATCTGACTCCAAAGGGAGGATTCTTGGAAAGTTCTAAACTGGGTTACAGCCGCATTTTAGGCTGCCATTAATGATTGTTCAGAGCTAAAATTAGAAACAATACATTATAATGACTTTTACCATGTCAGAACCACCAATATTTAAAAATATTTCACGAATGTAATTGCTGGTGTGAAATATACTTGTTTAACCGTCCCACCGCTAAAGGAAAATCTTGGACTGAAATTCTTGATTTCAGGAAACAAACTATAAATTTCAACAGATAGTGGTTTGCCTCACTGAATAGACACAGGCTTCAGGACCCAATAGGCTGGTTTTAGGATCTTGGTCCCTGTATTTACCAGCGGAGGGCCCCAATAAGTTACTACCTGTCTGGGTCTCCGGTTTCATATCTGCAAAGTGTGGTTAAAAATAACCGCTTTTCAAAATAGTGTTTTGCACAAGGCTAACTGATGGAGAGAGAGAGAGAGAGTTAAAGACCAAATTGATAATTTCGTCAACAGCATGGAATAGCAATTGGGAAATTAATTTATTATGCCCTGTTTGTGGTTAACCAAACTAAATGTTTATTTAGCTAGGGTATTGTGTCTTGATAACAGCACCCCCACAAGAGAACATTTTATATGTTGTAAATTAGGTTTTGGTATCAAAAATCTTGATAAGGTTTTAAAATATGGTACCTAATTTTGAATTTCAAAAACTGTGTGGATATTCATATAGCCACAAAAGTTTGTATACTATTTTAGAGGGTCCACAGACCACTGAATTCCATGCAAGGATCCCTTGAGGATCTAGGGACCTTGTGTTTGAAATCCCAGAATACTGCTTACTGAGAGATAGCTTTTATACTTGGGGGTTCTAGATTTTGATAATCATTGCCAGGATTTGATTTTATTGTAAGCTAACCTACACAACAAATTGCTTGTTAAAAGAGAGCAAAGATCACGGAAAAAATAAATCTGCTCCAAAATTATGTATTGTCTGTTTGTTCTCTGCAAATGCTTGGCGAGGGAAGGAAATATTTCACAGAGGTGTTTACTATATTGGGTATTCCTAACAAGCTGTGGTTTCAAACATTCCCTGGGGCAGCTCGCTTTGTCTCATCGCTTGGAGTGATCTCTGCCAGTGTGGGGCTGTTTACGGAGAGGAGGGGATGGGTTAGAGATGGATCTGAGCTATTAAATCGTGTGGTTTCTGGGGACTTGGCCTCCTGGTGGCTTTGTTGTTTTTGAATAGTTGTTCTTGGGAGGGTAGGAAAGAGAAGGTATATGAATCTGCCTGCTGCTCAGAAGAGACTTTTATTTCTCTTGCATTTCGTATGTGTCTAAAACTTACTCCCTGGGTTATGCTTATTTGTGATTCCTACCTTTTTCCAGTTGCTTTACCAGATCTGTACCTATCTGAGATTAGCATCACTGGGGGAGAGTTTTGTTTGGGCTGAACTGAAGGACTTCAAGGCTAGCTGTGGAAATTAGGGCACTTAGCGGAAAGAAAATCTGTAAGTGATCTTGGCCAAAGTCACTTTGCCTCTCAGGCTTTATTTCTTCCATTGTAAAACTAAATCCACTGTTCACACATTTAGTGATTTTGCTCAATGCAACACATTTACTGAGAGCTACTATTTTCCAGGAATTTTCTAGGTACTTGGAACAAATTAATAAACACAGATCACTGTTCCTCTAAGGGGAAGGGGTGGGAGGATTGGGATTGTAATTGTTCACAGGATGATCTAGAGAAGGAGGCATTGGAAAAGGACTTGATCTGGGAGATAGGAACAAGCTTTCCAGGCAGAGAGAAGAGCCAGAGCAATGGCCCTGCATCCAGGGTAAGCCTCATCCTTGGAGGAGTAGCAAAGGGGCCAGCGTGGCTGGAGCTGCAGGAGCAGGTAGGGAGGGGAGGGTGTGAGGTCAAAGGCCCAATGGGAGGTGGAGGCAGCTCTGTGGACACCCTGCTTGGCAAATAATGGTTGGGCTGGGTTTCAAGTCCCATCCATGCCTGAGGCCATGAGCAGCCTGCACAACGTGTGGAATTGGAGGCGGGGGTGCCCTGAGTAGCCCCACATCAATTTATCTAAAAAGGAAAGATGGAAGTCACTTTTCCCTAGGCCACGGTGGCTTTGGCTTCAGTGGGATTGCCGACAGCCTCTGGGCACACAAGTTCCATTTCTGAATCCCCACTACCTCCCACTCCTTCCACGAAGTCCCTTGCTTCTATACAAAGGGCTCCCAGCGTCTCACATGTTTGCAAGTGACCACAGTGATCCTGCTGGCACCCCAGGGCATCGTTTTTCTTTGCCACTTCCAAAGCTTGCCAGCATCGCTGAGAGCATGTCATTAACCAGGGGTGCCTCTAGGTCCTTGTGCAGAGCTCTTGCCCCCAGGGTCAACTGTCTGTCCTAGGGCATGACGGGCAGCACAGCCTCTCTCATGAGGGTTCCTGACTCTTGTGGCAGACTCTGAGCTGAGACCCTTGTTGCAGAAGCCATCCAGAGTAGACGGAGCACAGCATAACTATTGGAGTCAGAAAAAACAAGACCTACACTGAATCCACTCTGCCATCAGCTTTTAGCTTCACGGTGAATTGGCTGTACAACCTTGGGCTTGTTGCTTAACTTTTTGTGTTTAAAATGGGAATTATAATAGCACCTCGTCCCTACTCATGGCAGTTTTGTAAGGCGTAAATGACACAATACATATTAAGCACTTAGCACAGTGGCTGGCACGTAATAATTACTCGATAAATATATATTTTAAACCTTCCAAATTTTCTGGAACAGTACTAATCTAAAATATTTTCTTGAGAAGCAGGTGTGAAGTACAAATTAGTACATTTCTATTTTTTAAGTTGGTGATGCATATCAAGAGATTTAAAATGTTTTTATCTTATTATGCAGTATTTCTGCTTCTTGATCATACTGTGGAAATTTCCAAAACTGTGAACAAAGATGTATGTATAACAATGTTTGCCACAGTATTTTTTTTTCAACTTAAATATAAAGATGATTTTTATTTATTTATTTTTATTATTATACTTTAGGTTTTAGGGTACATGTGCACAATGTGCAGGTTTGTTACATATGTATCCATGTGCCGTGTTGGTTTGCTGCACCCATTAACTCGTCATTTAGCATTAGGTATATCTCCTAATGCTGTCCCTCCCCCCTCCCCCCAACCCCCAACAGTCCCCGGAGTGTGATGTTCCCCTTCCTGTGTCCATGAGTTCTCATTGTTCAATTCCCACCTATGAGTGAGAACATGCGGTGTTTGGTTTTCGTCCTTGCGATAGTTTACTGAGAATGATGTTTTCCAGTTTCATCTACGTCCCTACAAAGGACATGAACTCATCATTTTTTATGGCTGCATAGTATTCCATGGAGTATATGTGCCACATTTTCTTAATCCAGTCTATTGTTGTTGGACATTTGGGTTGGTTCCAAGTCTTTGCTATTGTGAATAGTGCCGCAACAAACATATGTGTGCATGTGTCTTTATAGCAGCATGATTTATAGTCCTTTGGGTATAAACCCAGTAATGGGATGGCTGGGTCAAATGGTATTTCTAGTTCTAGATCCCTGAGGAATTGCCACACTGACTTCCACAATGGTTGAACTAGTTTACAGTCCCACCAACAGTGTAAAAGTGTTCCTATTTCTCCACATCCTCTCCAGCACCTGTTGTTTCCTGACTTTTTAATGATCACCATTCTAACTGGTGTGAGATGGTATCTCATTGCATTTCTCTGATGGCCAGTGATTATGAGCATTTTTTCATGTGTTTTTTGGCGGCATAAATGTCTTCTTTTGAGAAGTGTCTGTTCATGTCCTTCACCCACTTTTTGATGGGGTTGTTTTTTTCTTGTAAATTTGTTTGAGTTCATTGTAGATTCTGGATATTAGCCCTTTGTCAGATAAGTAGGTTGCAAAAATTTTCTCCCATTCTGTAGGTTGCCTGTTCACTCTGATGGTAGTTTCTTTTGCTGTGCAGAAGCTCTTTAGTTTAATTAGATCCCATTTGTCAATTTTGGCTTTTGTTGCCATTGCTTTTGGTGTTTTAGACATGAAGTCCTTGCCCATGCCTATGTCCTGAATGGTATTGCCTAGGCTTTCTTCTAGGGTTTTTATGGTTTTAGGTCTAACATGTATTTTTAATAATAGTAAAAAAAAAAAAAAGATGGCAGCTACATGTTTGATGATATGTGTAGTGGGTAAAAATAATTATATAATCTATCTCTGCTGTATATGCAGAGATAGAATATTATGCAGCCGTTAAAAAGAAACTCTACAAAGAATATTTAATGATGTGATAAAATCCTTGTAACATAGCTTTAATGGGAAAGTTTGGGATGAAAAAGTATATATACAGTGTGGTACTCAAGTGGATAAAAATTATCCTCTATTACTGATAAAGATGGAAAAGAAATATTAATGAAAATATTAATAATGGTTATTTCTGGGTAGTGAGACTGCAGATGTTTTTAGTTTCTTCTTTGACCTTTTTAAAATCCTAAAATGAACATGGATTACTTTTTCAAGAAGCAAAAAAAGCAATGGACTTTAAACAGTGTGGTAAGTACACACATACTTATCAGACCATGTGTCTGGAATTTTATTTGGAAAATATGGTTACAGTAAATATAGGTCAACTACTTTCCAAGATTTTTTAATTGGAAACTTTTGAAAAACTTCAAAATGAATTATTTCCTGGGCTATATCTGGATGTGAAGGGAAAATAAAGTTTTAAAGGAGGCGGGGTAATGCTTTCAACATTCCCATGTACAAATAACTATCTTCTTGGCTTTTGGGACAGTATTAGGGTGGGGTTTCCATGGTTTTTTGTTTTTTGTTTTTTGTTTTGGCAATAACTCAGAAGTCTCCAGGATCATCAGGGCTGAGGAACAAACTGAACTTCAGAGAAAACAGCTTTCCCTGTCTTCAGTATTTTATCAGTTCGGCAATAGGAAATGCGGATGGAAACTACTTTTTTTCTGGGAGTGGCATCCCTTGACCGACATAGCTAAATTAGGCAACCATATTTCAAATAGTGTCCTTTATTTTTAGAAAGCTTCAAATAAAGGAATTCCTAGTACAAGAATAACATTAAAATGGCATAGTTCAGCACTTCTCAAGGTTCAACATTCACAAGAATCACCCAAGCAGCTTGAAAAGATGTGGCTGGAGCCTAAGATTCTGCATTTCCACCCAGCTCCTGGGTCTTGGTAGTGCTCTTGGGCAGTGGTGATGCTCCCAGGTAGTGGTGGTGGTGCTCCCAGGTGGTGGCGGTGGTGCTCCCGGGTAGTGGTGGTGGTGCTCCCGGGTGGTGGCGGTGGTGCTCCCGGGTGGTGGTGGTGCTCCCAGGTGGTGGTGATGCTCTCTAGTGGTGGTGGTGCTGCCAGGTGGTGGTGGTACTCCCAGGCGGTGGTGGTGGTGCCCCCAGGCAGTGGTGCTCCTGGGTGGCGGTGACACTCCCTGGTAGTGGTGGTGCTCCCAGGTGGTGGTGTTCCTGGGTGGTGGTGATGCTCCTGGGTGGTGGTGGTGCTCTTTGGTGGTGGTGATGCTCCCGGGTGGTGATGGTGGTGCTCCTGGGCGGTGGTGACACTTCCTGGTGGTGGTGTTCCTGGGTGGTGGTGATGCTCCTGGGTGGTGGTGGTGCTCCCTGGTGGTGGTGATGCTCCCTGGTGGTGGTGGTGCTCCCTGGTGGTGGTGCTCCCTGGTGGTGGTGGTGCTCCTGGGTGGTGGTGTTCCTGGGTGGTGGTGGTGCTCCCGGGTGGTGGTGTTCCTGGGTGGTGGTGGTGCTCCCAGGTGGTGGTGGTGCTGCTGCTGGAGGAGAACCACACTTTTGTAGATTTCCTAGGCAGACATGAAATGCAGGCTGGGCTATTGCCTTATCCCTTTACAAAGAGTGCCACAGAGGACCACAGGCCCTTGTGCAGCTAACTCTGTGCATCAGAATCACCCCGTGTGCTTTCTAAATACACAGGGACACACCTTAGCTCCAGTTGACAAGGTGTTGACCAGTGGGCTCAGGCGTCCCTTTCTTAGAAACTTTCAGGTGATTCAGAGGCACAGCTGTCCAGTGAGAGTTGAGAACTCCTCCCCTGGCTCCTTCTCGGCCCCCCTTGGCTGGCCAGCCTCAGTGGTTGGGGGAGGTTTCTGGACCTCTTGGCTGTCGCTGCACCCCTCGCCTTTACTCAGGAGATGCACTTGCTTGGAGCGTATTTTCAGCCTTAGGTATCTTTGTTCTAGAAGAATCCTCAGAATGAGATAGACGGTCCTGACCCAGCTCTTCCAGCCCCACTGCTAAGTGGGCATTTCCCAGGCATACCTCCTGATAGACTCGATGAGCAGCCATTTGGAAAACATTTGCAGATTAAAGTAGAATCTGGCATTTTTGTGATACCCACTCAATGCATTAGGTAACTAGTAGAGGATTTAGAAAATATTTATGGCTTGGGAAAACATGTCTCTAAGAAATTCCAGAAAGTTCCAAATTTGGATTTTCTTTTAGAGATAGAAGTTAATAAATGCTAAAAATTCAATGCCCTGCCCTCTTCATTAATAAGATAGAAATATCTGGGAAACTATATACAAGAAAGCGATTTAGATTCCAAAAGGGTAATTTCTCTGAGCTCCAGTAAAATATAGATTTTGAAAAACCCAACAATACCAACAATGTCAACTAACTTTGGTGACACAGGAGCTCAGAGATGAGGAATTTTCAGTTTCTTGATTTAGAAAAAAGGTTTGAGTAGTGTAAAAATGAAAACTGCAGAACTGTAGTAGATATTTATTTAGGAACCAGGGCCAAATCAGAATAACATTGCTTGAAATGAGTTATGTATTTATTCATATTGTAAAAAACACATAACACCGAGTTTGCCATCTTGATCATCTTTTAAAATTATACTTTAAGTTCTGGGATACATGTGGAAAACGTGCATGTTTGTTACATAGGTATACATGTGCCATGGTGGTTTGCTGACCCATCAACCCATCATCTAGGTTTTAAGCCCCACATGCATTAGGTATTTGTCCTAATGCTCTCCCTCCCCTTGCCTCCCACCTCAACAGGCCCTGGTGTGTGATGATCTCCTCCCTGTGTCCATGTGTTCTCATTGTTCAACTCCCACTTATGAGTGAGAACATGCGGTGCTTGGTTTTCTGTTCCTGTGTTAGTTTGCTGAGAATGATGGTTTCCAGCTTCATCCATGTCCCGTCTAAGGAACTCATTCATTTTTATGACTGCATAGTATTCCATGGTGTATATGTGCCACATTTTCATTATCCAGTCTATCATTGATGGGCATTTGGGTTGGTTCCAAGTCTTTGCTATTGTGAATAGTGCTGCAATAAACATACGTATGCGTGTGTCTTCATAGTAGAATGATTTATAATCCTTTGGGTATATACCCAGTAATGGGATTGCTGGGTCAAGTGGTATTTCTGGTTCTAGATCATTGAGGAGTCGTCATACTGTCTTCCACAGTGGTTGAACTAATTTACACTCCCACCAACAGTGTAAAAGTGTTCCTGTTTCTCCACATCCTCTCCAGCATTCTGTTGTTTCCTGACTTTTTAATGGTCACCATTCTAACTGGCATGAGATGGTATCTCATTGTGGTTTTGACTTGCATTTCTCTAATGACCAGTCATGATGATCTTTTTTTCATATGTTTCTTGGCCACATAAATGTATTTTTTTGAGAAGTATCTGTTCATATCCTTTGCCCACTTTTTGATGGGGTTGTTTTTTCTTGTAAATTTGTTTAAGTTCCTTGTAGATTCTGGATATTAGACCTTTGTCAGATGAGTAGATTGCAAAAATTTTCTCCGATTCTGTAGGTTGCCTGTTCACTCTGATGTTAGTTTCTTTTGCTGTGCAGAAGCTCTTTAGTGTAATTAGATCCCATTTGTCAATTTTGGCATTTGTTGCCATTGCTTTGGTGTTTTAGTCATGAAGTCTTCTCCCATGCCTATGTCCTGAATGGTATTGCCTAGGTTTTCTTCTAGGGTTTTGTGGTTTTGGGTTTTGTGGTTTTAGGTTTTCCTTTTAAGTCTTTAATCCATCTTGAGTTAATTTTTGTATAAGGTGTAAGGAAGGGGTCCAGTGTCAGTTTTCTGCATATGGCTAGCCAGTTTTCCCAGCACCATTTATTAAATAGGGAATACTTTCCCCATTGCGTGTTTTTGTCAGGTTTGTCGAAGATCAGTTGTTGGTAGACATGTGGTGTTGTTTCTGAGGCCTCTGTTCTGTTCCATTGGTCTATATATCTGTTTTGGTGCCAGTACCATGCTGTTTTGGTTACTGTAGCTTTCTAGTATACAAGCCTTGTAGCCCTCTTCTGCCAGGTATTTCCCTCTCTCCTGTCTTTACCACCTGTACCATGTGAACAGGTGGTGACCTATGTTGCCACAAGGCTACCTCCTTTGCATCTTCTGTGATCTGCTTTGTTGTTTTGTCTCCAGGAGAAGCCAGTCACTGGGGAAGAAGCAGGGAAGCGGATCCCAGCCGACTCCGCTTCATGTGCAGCCCCACTCAGCAGATGTCCTCCACTGCCCACGTCCGGCGTGCTTCTCTCTTCTGTTCAGTGCAGTTAGGGCTTTTCCCACTGAGAAGTGTTAGTCACCGCAGAGTCTCATATATAAATTCACAGGCCTCCTTGGCAAAGAATGTCCCTGCTTCCTTTGAACACAAAGTTTTCAGTCTTGAACCACCTGGACTGTGAGCCCCATGAAGGTGGAGTGTGAGCTGACTCTGTAGCCGGCAGCCCCCAGGGGACAGGGTCAGTGGGCAGAGCCCACTGCTATGTAGAGAGAAGACAGAAAACCCTGTCTGGGTCCCATCTCTCCAGTCAACAAACAGCAGATTTTTAAGTACAAATGTCTTCCCTGCCTCTTGCCCTCTTTGGCAAAGTACAGAGATTCTAGAAGCCTGAACAGGAGGGTAACGTTTCCTGGCAGCACGGACTACTCCTGACCTGACCAAGCGATGGCCTAGGTGACAGGGCCCAGCTCTTTTGGAGGTTGGAGTGTGAAGCCACTGAGATTTGACAAGATGAAGAGATGTTGCATGAAGGATGGGCAAATGGAAAAATGTACGAGGCCATACAAGTCAAAGATTGGAAGCCAAGAAGAACAAATGGAAGTACTTGGTAGAAAAATGGAAACAGAGCAAAAGGTGAGGGAGAGCAGAAGACCAAAGTGTTCTGAAATTTCATTCAAACGGTGCTTAGTTTCCCAAATATTTCGAAGGGAACACAGATTGAGCTCAGCTTTGAGCAGTTTAAAGGATCACCAACCCATAACAAAATATAAACCCTAGGCTGTTCTGTCCTTTGTGGGCTTTTTTGTTTTGTTTTGTTTGTGGAGGGTGGGTTTGTTTGTTTGTTTGCTTGAGATAGGATCTCTCTCTCTGTTGCCCAGGCTTGAGTGCGGTGCTGTGATCTCGGCTCACTGCAGCCTTGACCTCCTGGGCTCAAGTGATTCTCCTGCCTCAGCCTCCTGAGTAGCTGGGACTACAGGTGTGTGCCACCACGCCTGACCCTTTGGTTTTAACACAAGAACCTGAAGAAGTCAAAGGGAAAGAACTTTAGGAAGTCTCTGTATTAGACATAACAGCTAAAAGCAACATGGGCTACATTCAGACTTGATTCGAACACACTAACTGTAAAAAAAACCCTAGCTCTGAGACAATTGAGGAAATGCGAATATAAGTAGGTATTAACTGGTGATAAGGAATCCTTGTTTATTTTGTTAGGTGTGATTATGTTAAAAAAATGCTATCAATTAGGACTTCCGAACTATTTACAGCAAAATGACATGATATTTAAAATGTGCTTTAAAATAGTCCAGAAAAAAGTGTGTGTGTGTGAGAGAGAGAGAGTGTGTATGAGAGAGAGTGTGTGTGCGTGTGTCTATGTGAGAGAGAGAACAAAGAAAGATCAGAAAAATATTGAAATAGTTGTTAAAACTGGATAATGGGCAAACACAGGCTCACTGTCATCTTTTCTCTCCTTTTGTCTGTGTTTGACATGTTCCATAATAAGATCTTTTTTTCCTTCTAAGAAGTCTGTATTGACTTAATCACACAACAGCATCAACATGTTAGCACCAAGTACTGCGAGAGACAGCGTCCCACTCAGGCCCTCCAAGCACTGCATTCCATTGACTTGACTAAACAGAATGTACAGCATGCTGTAAACAGATCTGCATATACAGTTTTGAGAGAAGTTGCCACAGGCACAAGTTCTGTGCGGGCAGCCTAGGGTGGTAGGGGCACTTTTCTCTCTGCTGAAGATGTTTGCTTTTTTTTTTTTTGCAATTAACATAATTTTAAAGATTGATATATGAGGCATTCTGCTCAGAGGTCCAGATTTTATAAGCAGTGTAAACATTCACCACTGGTGGCCGGGATGCTCCCCTGTCTGGGGTCATTCATGTGCAGTTCACAGACCCACTCAGTGCTCAACCAGGAGCAAATGGAGGAGGTGGCAGGCCGGCCTGTGCCAGGGCAAGACTGTCCTGGAAAGAGAACATCTCCTCCTGTTTCAAAGGCATTTGCAGGACAGTCTCCTGTGGGCATAACCTAAGACCTCAGGCACAAGGGTCCCAAGTCCCTGTGGTTTTACCCTGCAGTTTCCTTGCTTGTTACTGCCTCCTTGCTGGGCCAAGAGAAAAATCCACTGTGTACTACTCTGACCCTTAGACTTTATTCCCTAAATCTGCTTCAAAGTCTTCCTTCTGCCTCTTTTCTTTCCCAACTCTGAAAACTGTCAGCGCTTTTTGCCACTTTTAGGGTTTTATCTGAATTATTAGCATCTTTCTTTGGTTGCCAGACAAGATGGACACTGCTAACACTAAGACTCGAGGCATATGTTCCAGTGTCTAGCAATTTATTGCTATGAATAACAAATCCAAAAGTCCTTTGAAAACATGCAAGCTTCCAGACAAGCATGTATGATTAATATCAATACCCGTAACAAGAGCTCCAGTTCATGGCTAGGCGTAGAGTCATATTTTGCTGTCATGTGCAGGCTGAGGAGTTATAGGTGAATAAATCATAGCGCTTCCAAGTTAGTAGGAGCTTTAGGGGATGTTTATTACAGTTCTCCAACCTGTGCCCAAATCTGCCCATGCATCAGACAGAATCAAGTAACCGAGTCATGAACAGTTTGATGATTTGAACCTCTTTTAGGAGTGAAAAGTGATGCTTAGGTGAGGGTGCCTACAGTGAGCACAGAGTGGATCCTAATTTAGATTAAGGGGCCAGTTTAGGGCGCAAAGTGCCTACATTTAGTATAGATCAGAGCATAAAGAGAAGGACTATGTATTTTTAAATTATTTTTGCAATGTAATGCAAAATTTTGCATCCCAATGTTACATTCTAATTTTGCATCCCAATGTGACATTCTAATTTTGCATCCCAATGTTACATTCTAATTTTGCATTTAGTGTTTCTTCATGATCAATCTCTGCATTCAGTTCTTATAACATTTACTTTATTATTTCACTACACAGACAATGGCTTTTAAAGTCAGCCATCTGCATACATAAAAAGTAGTGGTTTCTGTCACCTCTAGTTGAACAAATTTGAAACTTTTACAAAATTCCAGGAAATAGCAATGTAATATGCCAAAAAGCTGGTGGAAACAGATAGGTTTTTAAGCATATGTTTTATAAACATTATTAAATGACTTATCTGATAAGTCAATCCAGTAAAATAAACCACGTTTTTGAAAAGTATATATTAGAATACTGAGAGAGCAAAAATGTTTACAAGTACTAAATTATTAACCTCTTTTTCTGCTATTGGTTAAAAAACATTCAACTATTTTTAAATAGCCATTTGTCTAAAAAAGTAAATCACATTGGCTGTTAAAATTAAAGCTTTTCTTCACACTTTATGTTACTTTTTCTTCATATTTACTGGCTTTCACACTATTTCTTATTCAGTCTCTGATAATATATTTACATATATGAATGTAAATTGATTGTACAATTCAAATATGTTATATAGACATAATTGAAGCCAGCTGGACATTTTCCCAAAAGATTCATGTATGAACAAAGAAACTAATATTGTAATTGAAGATAGGAATGTCTGTAAATTGATAAATTCATATATATCTCTCTGGGTGTAAATTTAATCCTAGGGTTCAAGTTAAAGGGGGTGAAATATATCCTTATTGTCTTTCTAGCTTTTGCTCTTCTTATGACCAGATGACAATGAATGCTAAATAGACATCAAATATATCCTTGCCAACGTGCTGGTGAACCAATACAATAATTTCACCTTCTATATAGTAACACCTTTTGTCAGCTACAAGTATACAAGTCTGGCCTGGCGCGGTGGCTCATGCCTGTAATCCCCACACTTTGGGAGGCTGAGGCAGGCAGATCACGAGGTCAGGAGTTCAAGACCAGCCTGACCAACATGGTGAAACCTCATCTCTATTAAAAATACAAAAATTAGCCAGGCATAGTGGCACAAACCTGTAATCCCAGCTACTCAGGAGGCTGAGGCAGGAGAATTGCTTGAACCCAGAAGGCGGAGGCTGCAGTTACCCGAGATCATGCCATTGCACTCCAGCCTGGGCGACAGAGTGAGACTCTGTCTCAAAAAAAAAAAAAAAAAAAAAAAGGGCCAAAGCTGTAGGGAAAAGGCCCCCTGTTTTTTTTTTTTTTTTTTTTTTTTGCGTCTCCTTCAAATCTCATCACCTTGGCAAGTGCCTCTGCTATCTGCACATACAAATTTCTACACCTAAGCTTAAGTGTAATAATGTTGGAATTCTTTGTGCATGAGGAAAACAAGGGTGTGCAGAGGAGCCAGCATGGACTGTAAACTTAAACAGTCTAGATTTGAATTACATCTCCACATTGGGCAGGGTTTTAAATATCAGATTCTCGAGTTCCACATCTGAGGAATGTAGATGATAATACACAACTACTGTGAGGGTTAGTGGGTATACTGTTTATAGAGCATTGTGCCTAATAGAGACACAATAAATAATCATTGTAATTGTCACTATGGTTATTTCACGAATATGATTTGCTCAGTCCAGCAGACATTTATTGAGCATCTGCTATGCGCTAGATACTGTGACAGTTACTGGCAATAAAGAGATGAAGAAGATAGAATCATTGTACTCTAGAAGCTTCTAATCCATTGGAGAAGACAAATAGATTATACAGTGTGGTCAGTGATATAATAAAGGGCACCTCAAAGGAATGGCAGAATGGGGGCATTTCATAAGATAATTATCAAAGACAAGATGCCATTGACTGTGGCTGGTGCCAGCATCTGAGGGGAGATAAGACCTAAGCTAAGATGGACCAGCCAGTACATCACAGAAAACCCAAAGCACCAAGGGCTTAAAGACGAAGCAGTGCAAGACTGACAAGTGAGAGCACCAGGGCCATCCTGGAGGGAAGATATTTTGGGGTTGGTTTTGTATACAAGTGAACTCTTACAGTGTAGTCATCCTGAAAATTTCCATAAGGGAGGCAGAGATTGAGCAGAAATTTCAGGTGTGGATTTTGCTTCAAGAGACCAGAAAGGGAAATTGTGCCTTTTATAGGTGAGATAGCTGGAATGGGCAAGTTGCAAGAACAGGATAAGTACGGGTAGGTTGATCAGAAAGGTGAGTGGGCACGGGACTTAGAAGGACATTGAATATCTGTCTAAGGGATTTGGTTTTATTCCACGGGTAAAGAGCAGGAGTGGGAGAGACTGCAAGGAGGGATCCCAGTTACCCAGCTCTGTGCAGGGCAATGACACCCGTGTGGGGTGCTAATGTCCATCGATGGATGGGACAGAAGGGAGAGACAGAAACAGGAGACACTGGAAAGAATAATCAAGAGAGCTGGATGTCTTACCAGATGTGGTGGTTCAGGGGAGGGAGCAGGGAAAAGAAGTGCCAAGATTTCCCCCTGGGTAATTATCTAAAAAGGTGGTGCCTTCAACAGAAAATAATCACATTATGTGGGGCAGGGAGGTGGATTGGGTGATGAGAAATGGATGAACTTAGTTTTAGTGTTAATTTTAAAGTGATGCCAGAGAAAGAGAACAGGGCTTGAAATTCAGATCCCAGAGGAGAGAAGGTGCTATCAAGGGTCATTTCACCTACGCATGCATGTATATGTTAGTCTTTTCACTCACTCACTCATTCATTCAATCATTTGCTCTTCCGTCACTCATTCTTTTGCTCTTCATTCATCTAGCCATTATGCTATGCTATGCTATGCTATGCTATGCTATGCTATGCTATGCTATGCTATGCTATGCTATGCTATGCTATGCTATGCTATGCTATGCTATTCTTCATTCATTCTATCCTTATTACAATCCCCATTCAGTGCTAGGCATAATGGTATTGATAAAAGGGACAAGGCACACCCCTACCCACAAGAAACTCACTGCTGAAAGATCTCATTTTTACTTATAAGCATCTTGATTTTCACGAACTTCTCCCCAAACGACCACCTCAGTTTCGTTTTTTGTCGACATAAGCTGCCAATGCTGGATGTAGAACTGAAATGTTTCAGGTTTGCTGTGAAGCAAAGGCCCATCGAAGGAAATGTGGAATTATATTTTCTGACCATTCTAAGACATTTGTTTCTTTTAAATTTAAAACAGATAGAAAGGATATTTGCCAGCTAGTTTTCCGGACAGAGATCATATTTGAGTGGGACTTCCAAGTAAGTGCAGCCCCAAGGTATTACCGTTCTGGGGTTATCTGCTGAGGACACACTGACTTTGTGGCGGAACCAAAGCATCCCCCACCAGGCAGGTGCGACCCTGCTTGTCCAATCTGCTGTGGGGGAACTGGCTAGGGGAAACCAAGTCTCGCAGTGGATCTGCCTGTGCAAATCCTATCTTGGTCCCTGGGCTTGTTTCGCACATGTATCATCTCTTCGTGCATCTGGGCAATAGTTTATTCCCAAGAATGTGAAGTCATTGTTGGCCAGAGAACTTCAGCCCTTGGAATTTGGTCTTTAACTCCTGCGTGAGTGTCTGGTTGTCTGGATTTCTTGTGTCTTTGGCATCCCTGGGGCTTGCCTACAAGGAGGCAGGTGTTGGGAGACACCGTGGGGCAGAGCTGAGGACATGGGGAAGGACTCTGAATTCTCTGCTGCGGTGTCATGACTTACAAACATCATCTTCATGTGTTGCATGTGTTGGGAGGGGTGCCCGCTAGGGTGCTTTTCCCTGCCTCTTTTAAAGTGTTCTTCCCATTCCCAGAGATTAGTCTCTGCCACCTGGGCAGGGGCAGTGTACTTTCAATTCTGACTAGAATGATCTCTGGAAGAGTGTAGTCTCTGTGTCACTTGCCAGAGGCAAGGTAGTCAGACTCCAGGAAACGCATGTCACGTTGTGTTCCAGGTGAGTTTGCCGCCGTGGACTGCAACTCCCAGAATCTGGTGCAATTAGTACCCCTGATGCTGTGTGATCTGCAGGTAGTGGAAGGACCCCTGTCCTCATCCCAGCTCCACCTACAGCAGCATGGCCTCCTCCTCAAACAGAACCCTCATTCATTTATGTGCAACAAGGAGACTTGGCTATGGGCAGGTGTCTCTAACTCTTTGTCTTTGCCAGGGCTCTCATTCTCTTTATACCAACCCCTCCCACCAGAGTACTTAGCACACCAAAGACATGTGCTGGTGCCTGTTGTTGGTTGAACTCAGAAATCTATGGGTTGTCCGTGAGGGCTGGGGTGAGAAAGCAGCTTGGATTGCACTCTGGTTAGCTGGTTCTGTGTAACAAACCACCCCAAGACCGGATGGCATAGAGCAACAAGCATTTCATTATGCTTATGAATTCTGTGGGACCAAAATTCAAACATGGTACACTAGGGATGGCTTATCTCTGCTCCACAAAGCCTAGGGCCATGGCTGGGAAGACAAGAATGTCTGACAGTGACTCACTCAGCTAGGGCTGGAGTCATCCAAGGCTTCTTCACTCACATGTCTGGTGCTTGGCCTGAGATGATGTGAGGTCGGGGTCCTCCAGCAGAGTGCCTTCATGCGGCTTTGAGGTGTGGCTTGGGCTTCCTCCCAGCATGGTGGTGCTAGGGCAGCTGACTTATAATCTGGAGGCTCGGAGTTCCAAGAGTGAGTTTTCTAGTAGGCGTGGCCTTCTATACCCATCCTTAGAGGTTACAGAGGATCACTCCTACCACCCTCCATCGGTCAGAGCAGTCACAGACCCTCCAGAGTCAAAGGGAGAGAGGTCTCACCTGTGATGGAAAGCCAAAACATTGGAGGCCATGTTTTTAAACCACCCCTGGCCCAATCTGAATGAAGAATCTTTTTCAGTATCCGAGACAGAGCAGGTATGTGTTGGGTGGGAAAAGATGAGACAGCCCTATAGCCATAGAAAGCAGATGGAGATTTGAAAACAAACAATTAAATTCCAGGGAACCATTTCTGCGTTCTGAGAGCTCCTTTGCTCCTTCCACTTCTGCTTCCAGGTAGGAGTGGCTGTAAGGACTCCAGGTGAATCCATCAACAATGCCTTCCAGGGGCTGCTCTGCTTCTGGGCATAGGTATTTACATAATCCTCTGAGCAAAAGGTTCAAACCCCACAGTCAGCCACAG
This sequence comes from Hylobates moloch, assembly GCF_009828535.3. Classification (NCBI taxonomy): domain Eukaryota; kingdom Metazoa; phylum Chordata; class Mammalia; order Primates; family Hylobatidae; genus Hylobates; species Hylobates moloch. Next base: position 167,623,444 of record NW_026652277.1, on the reverse strand, counting down.
CCTGAGAACTGTGAAGGATTTTAGATAAGAAACCTCTTCTGGTCCCCAAGGGTCAATATTTCCCATGACTTCTCTCTGATGCAGAAACAAGAGGCTCAGAAGGGCTCCCCCTGGGCAGGGTTTAAAGGGACTTTGCTACCAGAGGCAGTGGGGTTTAGCCTGGATGCCACTTCCTAGTCCCAGAGGATTGAAGGTGGCTGGAGAAGGGCATTTTGGGGACTTAAGAGTCCCGAACGCACATGGATACATATGTAACAAACCTACACATTGTGCACATGTACCCTAAAACCTAAAGTACAATAATAAAAAAAAAAGAGTCCCCAACTCATGCCTATGGCTCTGGGAGAAGCTTCTATTTGTTTGACCTTTCATTTGAACAGCTGTGAGGGATTTCCTGGTTTCACTTGGGGATTGTGGTGTGTGTCTGTGAAGTGCACTATACACTGACTTCACCCCGTGAATATCTCTTTAATGCTTTACAGATAAAGTTAATCGTCTGTGCGTCATCAATAACAATGACTGCAAAGAACTAGAGGAGGAAACGTTGAGGCTATTTTGGGTAGCCTTAAAAAAAAAGTCAAATAATTTTGAGTTCCCTAAGATTTACCAGCTCTCCTGGCTGTCTGGTCATTTGTCAATGGAAGAGCCTTTTCCCATTAGGAGGCTGTGCCAGGAATGTCCTCAGTGGGAGTGGCGTGACTTCCATGGAATCCATGTTCATCACTCAGACTTGCAACCTGAGTCTCCCAGGAGGAGCCACTGACTTTGGTGCTAGAAAATACCCTAGGAAGAATATTCTATACTCTGGCTCAAGCTGCTTTCAATACAAGGGAAGCCCTTTATCCAATTCTGAAACTTTGAGGAAGAGACCCAGTACCCACAGGGTCCAAAGTTGCACGAAGAAATACCTTCCTGTGTTACCCGTAAGAGAGTTCATTTCTATTTTGAGGATAACCCAGGATAGAAAGGGGCAGATAAAACCTAGAAGGTGAGTGAAGAGAGAGGGAATTAGAGGAGAAGGAGGAAGGTGACTGAGAACAGCATGGAAAGAATGAAAGGCACATTGGAGAAAATGCATTTTCTCAGGTAAATCACACACAAGAAAATACTGGCTCCTAGTTTATTCTTTTAGGAATAAAATATCCAATTTGGATTCATTCGGGTGAGAGGCATGTTTGTGCAGCTATGGCAGTAGCAGGTTGCCCTTATAGGAATCCGATTCAGAGCTCAAGAACGATTCACCCTATGCCTAGCTTCCTTCCCAGGATCCACTCCCTTAAACACAGCCAAGGCTGTGTAATTAGACCTGGGAAGCTTCGGCAAAGCCAGATTCCTCGTATAAAGTATCCCCACTCCCCCTTGCAAATGATGGAGCCCTTTGGCAAAAGCCATCAGCATCAGATAAGATCTTCAAACCCCAGTGGCTATGGAGTCTCATGGTCACACCTCCCAGCCTGGTTTCTAACATCCTGTGGGGCTTATTATTTATTTACTGTATTTTTGGCTGCAGCATGGAGATCAGCCCCTCAGGCACCTCTGCAAGTAACACGGCTTCTGAACCTCCCAGTATGATTTACCACCTACAAAAACCTCGGAAAACACAGTGTGTGCACACACATAAACAGAAAAAAAAATCAAGTCCAACAATTGTAAATGAAGCAAGAAATGACTAGTGCTAAATGGCAAGCTTTTAGATATTCTTTGGTTTCCACATAAAAATGTATATTTCTGTTCTTGCCGCTAGGCTGTGGGCTTCCGGAGTGAAATACCTTGTTATTTTAGTGCCTCTGGAGTAGCTCTATGCATGGCTCATGGGAGGCCCTCAGTAATGGATGGGGGATAAATAGCAAGCTGGAGGTGAGTCTTGGGTTCACCTTGGCAAAGTAGCGGGCAGGTTGAGGAAAGCAGCCCGGCTTTCAAGGACAAGCAGGCTTATCCAAGGGCGGAAAAATGTCACATGCTGGGGCCCCATGGTGGACTGCAGGGAGTTAACTCCTCCTGGAGTTGTTTGAGAATTAAAATAAATGATAGATCCATCTCAGATCAGGTCTCAGAAAGATGGAGGAGGCACTGAGCCATGGCCTTGCTGAGATGCATGAGTGTCAAGGTCTCATTGCTGTCGTCAGTGACAGGATCTAAGCTTAGCAGGGTGAGCACCCTGGGAACTTTGCCCTCCCTAGGCCTGGCTCCTACCACCTGACACTGTCAAAGCACGGGAGGTTGCCCCGGGTTTCCTTGTGTTTGGCTTTTTGGCATCTGCCATTGATAGAAGGAGCACGCACCCCCATCTGTCTGTTCCTGCTGTCTACTCCTCTCCTCTGTTTCTGGCTGAGTTTCCAGCTTATGAGGTAGAGATGGTATATTTTTTCTTAAAAAAATCACATTACATTTTAAAAACTTATGAACTTAGCGACTGCCTAGCTTAAAGGTTTATTTCTAAGGTCTTTGAGTAGCCCAGTGTAACACATTGCCAAGAAAAAGAAGGTACTTAATAGACTTGGCAATAATTGGCAATCCTTGTGTTTCCTGCATTGAAAGTTCTTGTCCTCCAGAGGGGATTGAGCCTTACCTAACTTGTCTGCATCGAGTCCTTCTCTCAGGAGACTACATCTCTGGGAAGGCAGGGGCTGTGCCTGACTCATTTGTGTATTCCCCTGGTCTAACTTAGTGCCTGGCTCACAGAGGACACCAAGCTGGTCAAAGAGGTCATGTTCAGCCCTGAGTTGTGGTCTGGGATTCAGGCCGCCTTTGGAAGAGGTTCCAAAGACCTCAGAAGGGCCTTGGGTGTGTTGGCATTGCATAATATGCATGGGTTTGGGTTCTGTGGAGGTTGTTTCCCAAGATGGCTGCTGCAATCCTGGCCAGTCCTGATGCCCTGTTGACATGTGACTTTGTCTCTACTCCCATCCACAGGTGGAGTCCACCGCCCTTCCCCTAGAGACGGGCTGGCTGGAGAAACCATGTCAAGAAAGAGGGACCCTAAGAATGAGCCTCCACAAGCAAACAGAAGCCTTGGAAGATGAAAGACCATGAGTAGAGAGAGGCCCCGCTGAGGGCAGACATCTGAATGAGGCCATCTGGGGTCTTCCAGAGGAGAGAACCCATGCAACATGTATGAAAGGGGGATGAGCATCCTTGCCAAGCCCTGCCCAGCCAACCCACAGAACTGTAAGTAAATGGGGTGGGTTTCACTTTAAGCCACCAAGTTTTGGGCTAGTTTATTACACTGCAATAGATCACAGATAAAAACCAACCTAAATTCAAACTCCATTTCTGCACCTACTAATAGTGTGATGGTGAATACATTTTTTTAGCCTCTCCCCTAATATGCAAAATGAGAATAATAATGCCCACCTAATAGAATTAGAACCTTGCCAGCTACACTTCCCACTTGGAATTGCCCACAGCCCAGTTTCAGGGCTGGTCTTAGGTGGTGGAGAATATATTAAGTAGTTTTATCTCCCTACTCTTCCTTAGCTGAGGGGACCAGAAGTAGCCGCCTGACCCCAATGGCTCAGGTGAGCGTGTTTGACTCGCTCTTGGGATTATAAATGAAGAAGCCCAGAAATTGAAGTCAGGTAGTTGAGCCTTGGATTTTTCGGATCATGTAGAGCCGAGGCCAGTGTCAGAACCCCAGGGAGTCAAGGTCACACAGGAACGGAAGCTAAGAGGAAGTTGGAACTCTGAGTGGGCATCAAGGGGGTCCACAGAGCAGGTGTGCAGAGAGAAGCCCAGAGAGGCCACCAGACTGCAGCCAGAGACTGGGAATGGAGAGTGTGTCCCAACTCAATTTCCTGCCTTTGGTTCTGAGAGATTCCCTTGTGCCCCATTTGCTCAAGCCTGTGTGCGTAGGAGTGGGTTGCTTCCTGCCAAGTCATCCCTAATGAAATGTGAAAATGCACATGCCAGACACAAAGTGGATGTGCAGTTCTTCAAGGTACAATAGTGTTTTGTTTTGTTTTTTAAGTCATGGATGAAGGGAACATTTATCTACTTTTCTCTCAAAATCTATATGCTTTTTTCTCCATCTGATGCCTAGAGTCTCAGAAGAAACCAGTTTTGGGGGTCAGTGGGACTCAGAAACTAACCTCTTTCTAAACTTCACACACAAACAGAAGGTGTTTTTCCCTTGGAGGCCAGAGCTCTGGGGAGTGGGGATGGGAGATGTGGCCACCTCTGCCATGAATGTACCCCTGCACTGCCCGCTGGTGTTGGGGAAATCTAAGGTCCATACATAAGAAGCTTTGGTTCCTGGATGTTTTCTGTGAATGGATTACCCAGAATAGGATTTTTCCAGATTTGCAGGCTCAAATGAGACGCCTTACAGGTTGGCCCCAGAGCAAGAGTTCTCTGGAAAAGAAGGAATCATAATCCTTTGATAATATTTTCCTAACAGCCACTAGAGGAAGTTTTCAGAGAGTAATAAATCGTGCGTTCTCATTTATATAAAACCTTTTACTCCTAGCTTGGAGCACTATCTCAACTTTTTACTAACTAGCAATTTTACTAACAAATTGAGTAAATCATTTAGCTTCTCAGCCTCAGCTTTCTTATCTATAAAATCAAGATAGCAATAGTTAACATCTCCTGGAGTTGTTTGAGACTTCAAATAAATGATATACTTAAGGCACTCTGAAGACTGCTTGGTGGGTAGATCGCTGAGCCCAGGGCTCAGTGGGTGCTTGATGAATGGCTGCTTTCATTATTTCTGCACCAGTGCAATTTATCTGCCTCTCTTCTTGACGTTTGCTCCGTTTCCCAGACCCAATGTTCATCTATTTCTTGGACTAAAGTTCAGTTTTACCTGGCCTCAAAAGTCAATTCTGCTTTCAAGTCCAGCCATAGATCCTAGGTTCCATGACCCCAGGCAGTACCCTGCAGGGTCCTCTCCCCTACAGACCCCTCAGGGATACTGAGGCAGCCCCTCCCATCTGGCTCAACTCGGCTTTGAAGCTGAGACCCCGACACCCCTCAGCAGGCACTGTCCTTTGAGTTATCCTTCCAGGGGAGATGGTTGGCTATGCACAGTCATTCATTTCTTGCCAAAATCTTTTTATGTGTTTCTGGCCTGGGTTAAGGGGGGAAAAAAAGTGAATGTGCTGGAAAAGAACCTTGTTTCATGTTCTGTATGAGTTCATTAGCTCTGTCCTTAAATCAAGTGAGATATCCAATAAAGAAGGCTTTAGATAAAACATGAGGTGGTGAATCCTGCCTCCTGGGCCCCCTCCCTGGGACTTCCTCTGTAGCACACCTGCCTCTTGGTGCCATACCAGTTTCCTAATATTTCTACACTCTCTGCTTCTTTGTCTCTATCAAAATGTTCTCAAGGAAGGCTTTTAGGGATCCATGTCTACTCAGTGGTAAAGGACCATTACTAACGTTACAGTAGGTAGTATTGCAATAGGGGATAAAGCTTAAAGTCAAAGGAATTAATCTTTAATTGTGAGAGTTTGAACATCAATGCCAAACTGATGTTGGATTGAGGAGAGGGTGGGGTGAGGGTGAGAGAGCCTCACCATTAGTGAGGTAATTAGAGCCTCATTTCTCATCATGGACGTTGACCACTAACTCTGCTCCTGGAGAAGCCTGCTTCAGAACTAACCAGCAAACGCTGAGGGCCTACACTGTGCTCAGCCCACTGAAATGTGGCATGGGGTGAAGTTTGTGAGCTCCAATCTGCTAACATTTTTTCTTTACGGTAAGTCACAGTTACTCATTTAACCTCATTTCGTGCTGAATTTTAAGAGAATTAATTTTAAACAACTACACACACTGTTTTCAGGACACTCCTGTTTGGATAGGGTCATACCTGATCTCCTCTTTCCCCAAACCTTCGACTTGGTATCTGATACGGTTTGGCTTTGTGTCCCCGCCCAATTCTCATGTTAAAGTGTAATCCCCAGTGTTGGAGGAGGGGCCTGGTGGGAGGTGATTGGATCATGGAGGCAGATTTCCTTCTTGCTGTTCTCATGATAGTGAGTGAGTTCTCATGAGATCTGTTGTTTAAAAGTGTGTAGCACTTCCCCCTTAGCTCTCTTTCTTCTGCTCCAGCCGTGTAAGATGTGCTGCTTCCCTTCTGCCATTACTGAAAGTTTCCCAAGCCCCCTGGCCCCCGAGTCATGCTTCCTGTACAGCCTGCAGAATCGTGAGCCAATTTGACCTCTTTTCTTTATAAATTACCCAGTTTCAGGTATTTCTTTACAGTAGTATGAGAACACACTAACACAATAGCTGATGCACAGGATCCTGTCATAGCCTTTGTGACCCCATCATGGGTTACCACTAGGGTCCGCCTTGCCCCCAGCCTCTGAGGCTGGTTCTGTCTCCCAAGGGGGGATTTTCATGATGCTAACTCAGGACCCCTTTCAGCTTCCTACTCTGAGCATAGGGCAACTGTGCTCTGCTGGGTCTTTGTGACTCAATCTCTGCAGGAATCCTTGTCATGTTCCCTTGAGCGTGTTCCTGCCTGGCCCTCTGGGAGCCCCTCTCCCTAACCAGGTGGCACTTTCTATTGCCAGGTGCTCAGGATGCTGTCCGGTTTGCCCACATCTCCTTTGCATTTCCTCTCACCATGTGTCTGTCTGGTCTCTGAGCCCCAGCCACCTCTGCAGTGGTTTATGTGCAAGTTGAGACCAGAACCTGCATCAGCCTGGTCCTGCACACCCAGCTGGAAAGAACCTGTGTGTCGGTTGAGTTCCCTCCACCACTCTCTCCTATTGATACCACCCAGCCCCAGTGATGGCTGACAGCATTTGCAAAATAAGAAATTGCTGGCTGGTGGACAGTTTAGGAGACCTATTACAAATGAACAGTATCAAAGTAATGAAGATATAAGTACCTTGTCCATGAGGGATGTAAGAAATTAGTCTTCTATATCTTTGCATCTAGTTTTTGCATGTCAATCAGTCATACCTTTTCATATTCATTAAAAAACTTGGTCCATGTGGGAAGATTCAATTAAAGTTTTTGAGTCATTCACACTTGGATTTGAATAAAGAAGTTGGAAGAGTCCTTAATATCTGGAAAATATTCAAATGTTCCCCTAAAGTTTTCAAAACTGTTTTGCTCATGGATTGGGAGCTCACTCACAAATGGACCTCGGTGTTCACTTCCCATTGGTCTGCTTCTACTAGTAGAGAAAATCGGGCTTGTGTGGCGGTAATTTGGCAAGTCATGTCCTTCATTCTCACTTCCATGTTTGAAACACGGCTTCTCAGTTGTGTTGTGACTAAGACCCAGTTTGGGGAGTTTAATGGATTCTGGGCTTCCTAGACAGGAATCCAATTCATCATTGAAAAGATGAAGTATACAATTTAGATGGATCAGGGAGAGAACTTTGATTACGTTCCATTTGAAATGGTTTTTTTTGTTTTTTGCTAAACTTGTTAAATAATAACCCTGCTGTTCCAGAGGAAGTGATACTTTACAAAAAGAAGATTCATCTCAAAAAAATTCAAATGTAATTATAGTTGAGGATTTGAAGTTTCCTGATGGGAACAAATCTGTAGAGTAATTTGGGGAAATGTGTGCATTTCTAGCTATAACCGGTGTTCCACTGGGTCTCTTAACGCAGGGGTCAAGACATCTGCAAAGTGTCTTCAGATGAGTCCTGGGATGGGTCTCTGGGGGCTCTTGAGCAAGTCCACCCTGCACTGTGTGGCCCCAACATTTTCTCCCTCTTTTGCTCAGCAGTGGGGGCTCCCCTCCTGTGAAGCTCTCCAAGATGCCCTGCACTGACTCGGGTGCTCCACAGCCACTGCCCGGCTCCCCAGGTGCTTGGCTCCCATCTGCCTCCATTCCTGCTGCAGAGGCCTGGAGTGCCCGGGATGCTAGGGCCACTCTGCCTTCCATGCTGAAGAAGGAAGATGTCTCTGGTCCCTTTTGTCCCCAACATTTTACACATACAGAAGAATGTAAAGAATTATACGGTGGTTCACATAGCCATATGTAGACACATCGCAGCTGTTGGCCCTCAGCTCTCTTTCCTTTCCACACATCTGTGCAGCTACCCATCCATCCAGCTTATTGTTTTTAGACTTTTCAACGTCAGCTGCAAACATCGGTGCCTTTGTCCCCACACATGTCATTAACTGGAGTCCAATATTTGTTGATGTTCTCTTGTGTTCCGTCAGCTGTACTGCCTTGAATGTTGATGTTTGGAGTTTTAAGAGAAAGAAGCTCATTCATCTTCAACCATAACCCCTAAGCCCCCGTTCCCACCTCCATCTCTCCTCAGGAATCAGATGGGGGTGGTTCTGGGCCAGAGACAAATCTAAGGCAAAGAATTGCCATTTCTCTTACATGGCAGAGGAGTGGCTGCTGGGTGAGGAGTGGCTGCTGGGTGAGGAGTGGCTGCTGGGTGAGGAGCGGCTGCTGGGTGAGGAGCGGCTGCTGGGTGAGGAGCGGCTGCTGGGTAAGCAGCCCTTTCTGGCTCTCTCTCCAGGTGAGGTGAATCATCTCTTTGGAGGCTCCCTGAGCTCTCAGGTAAGCAGACTCTGAGCCCCTTCCCCACTGGCATCAGACTCGAGGGTTCCCAGTGTCGCTGCAGCAGCTGCTCCTGCTGAGGTGTGCAGGGGAAGGGTTTTGAGAAGCTTCTCATCCTCAGAGCTGGCGTTAACAGGCAGACAAGCATTGCTCAGGACAATGCGCAGGGGCTGGAATGGGAAGTGTCTGGCACTCAGAGGTGACCTGGAGGCCTCGAGGTGCACAGTTTGTCATCATTGTAATCAGAGCTGAGATGCACCAAGCACCGCCTAGCGCCAGACCCGGGCTGAGAGCTCACTGCGCGGGCCTAGCATGCTCTTCATACCATCCTTGCTCTATCATTATCCCCTTTGCACAGATAAGACTTGTTGGTGACCATGATCTTGGCAGCTGTGATAAGAATATGTATAAACCCAGCCAGAGGAGCTGGTTAGGACAGATTTTTCTGGCAGAAATATCACTTTCAGAAAGTGGGGTTGGTGGTATAAATTGTAGGTTTTCAGGTGCGGTGAAGCCAACAGATGAGGAGACGATTGCCATTGTCACTCAGTCACACTGAGGGCCCCATGGGGAAGCACCAGGGTCAGGCAGGTGGCAGAGAAGCTAGGGGAAACACGGACAAGAGCCTCGGCCAAGGTTTCCGAGGGAAGAAACTGGGGAGACAGGATGAGCAGGCTTAGGACTGGCTAGTGTGAATAATTTCTGTTGGGTCTGGGGCATAGGGGCTGTTTACAGTTGTCTGGCACCTGGCCCTGGGGCGATTACGACAGGGCAATAGAGGCCCAGCATGGGAGAGCCTGCTAGAGGAGGCGGGGTCTGCATATGGGCTCTGGATTGTGTGGTTTGCACATGAAGGGCGCAAGGGCACACTCATGGGGGAGTCATTTGCTGTCTCTAGGACTTGACTAGCCCTGGAAGGAGCAGTCTCTCCAGTGTCAGTGAGGCTCTACATGTCAAAATTTCAGAAATAGGTGGTTAATACTGTGGGATGGGGCAGGAAGCACCTATCAGGTGTATTTGAACATCTTCTCCCAGCCATGTAACCTTCAGCACCCTGTGGCGCCCACGCGGTTCCTCGTGAATTATTAATCCGCACATTTCTGGCCATTTGGAGAATCTAAATGTAGAGTCCTTGAATGATACTCCGGAGCTTCACGGGGCCCAAGTGAGACTGTAAGGTCCTTCTTATGGCTCCCAGGGAAGTGGCCACTTGCCGCTGCCTTTGGACTAGCCACCAGAGTCACTGTTGCTCTGCCCCTTGGCTTGCCTTGAAATGCTCTCTGAGATACTCGCACTTCTGGTGAGAAGGTGAGTGTGGTGTCCAGGTGCTCACTGTGAAGATGGGCAGGCATTATTTGGAAGAAAGGGAAGAAATGGGAACTTGGAAGTGACTGGGGAGGTCAGAAGAAGTGAGAGGGAAGGGGGTTCCAGGGCGGGAAGTCACTGTTGACAGCTTGAGGGTTCTGTGTCTATTCCAGCGTAACGAGGTGTGTGGGAGGGCCTCTCTTGTGACATTGAACAGGGAATGGGAGAGCATGGACTGGTTCTCTAGGCCTCTGCATTTCTTTGTCCTCTGCAGATAGGGCACAAGCTGTGTTGGCAAAAGCTGGTAAAACACTGCTAACAGGCAGAGAAACCACACATTCAATAGTAAGTATATCTAGCAAGGCATTAAAAAACGGAGAGTAGGTTTTTGTGACTAAAAAAGTCTACCTAATGTTAAAATAATAGGCTACATTAGTCAAACTGGTAAAAAGAAAAGTGAAGAAATCAGGCGAGTCTGCTGTTTGAATTCATACAGACCCAACAATTGACCATTGTTTGAACACTCAATGTCTTAGCTGTTCCTTGTTAAACACACTCTTGGCACAGCAAACATCTGAGAGAAGAAAGCTGCTCAGTAATCTAGAGCCGCTGCCAAACAGTGGAGCAGTAGAGCAGATTCTTAGGATGATTGAGCATGGGGCTGTTGACAGGCAGGCTGTGGGTGTTGGCGGGTAGAGGGAGGCACAGGCTGAGCATCTTTCCACGCATTTAACACCCCAGCTCCAGTCTTGGCAGCTACTGTTCCATGAGCAGAATGGAGTTCAATGAAACTGCTTTTGCAAAGACTATGACAGTGAGAAAAATCTGACATAGAAAAATTATGACAGTGAAAGAAATCTGACCTGACTCCGTCTTGCTTCTAACCTCCAAGCTGTCCTTGTTTGTTTCTGCGCATAGGCCAAGCCAACTGTGGGAGGAATTTAGTTTCACTTTAAAGCAAAGATGATAACAGTCTCTTCTTGAAACTAACTACGTCCTGGCTCAGGGACCAAATATGCCTTTGCAAGACTAACAAATTAGCCACAAGGTTAGAATTATGGTTCAGGTGCCTTGTAGCCAGAGGTCACAAGGTTTGTAACCTCCCCATTTGCTCCTATAGGTGACATCACCATTGCAAAATCTAAGATTGGTACTTGAGGTATTTTTCAGACTGCATTGCAGTGAACAAGCTAGTGCCACCTGGACTGGTACCCCAGATACCATGAAACTGGCTCATCTGGCCTTGTGATCCCACCCAGGAACTGACTCAGTGTGAGAAGACAGCTATGATTTTATCCCTAACCCAACCAATCAGCATTCCCCATTCCCTAGTCCCCTGCCTTGAGAAACCCTAGCCTCCGAATTCTCAAGGAGACTGATTTGAGTCATAAACTCCCATTTGCCACTTGACTAGTCCTGTGATAATTAAACTCTTTCTCTACTGTAATACTGCTGTCTCAGTAGATTGGTTTTATCTGTGCAGCAGGCAGGATGAACCCACTGGGCAATTATAATAAAGCAAATGCCAAAGGGCAATTGGCCGCAGTCAGTATGGGCTTATCTGAAGCTGACAGTCATGAAGAGTGAGAGGGTAGGGGGATTTCATTTTAATAAGCTTTCAGATACGCTTACTGTATTTAGAAAACAAAGAAAAGTTCATAGCAGGAATGCTGTAATTATGCTATCAGCCATTCTTGGGGGGGATGCAAGGAAATCTTTAAAACAGCAATGCCACAGACACACAGCAGTTTTTTACCTTTTAAATATGAGTTTATAATAATAAAGCTCGTATTTCTTTTGGTACATATTTCTCCCAATTAAAAACAATATATAAAGCCTGACTCTAATTAGGAGTGAGTCAATGTCACTTTGGCAAAACCACAAAAATATTGATTTATTGACTATTTTTAAAGAAATAAGCCTTATTCTATATACATTTTGTGTGTATTTACTGAATTCTTACTTGAATTTAGAACTATTATAACAGAATGAGGACAAGAAATAACTTTTGTAATCTCAAAAGTGTTTAATGAACAAATTCTCAGAAATATTTATAATTAGCACCTTTTCTCTTCAACAACATTAAAGCTAGTTGTTCATCCCCTTAAAATACTTCCTTGATCCCCCACCTTTGTTAATACCATTAATCGGTTTATAACCAGCACAAAGAAAACTCAGCCTAATGCATCAAGATGGATTCTCCATTGGTGGATCTAAGTTAATGATGTGTAACTTAATGTTTTCTTTTTAAAAAATCAAACACTGTTGTGTTTAGTTTTGGTTATAAATATAAGTTCTTGGCAAAATTTGTCATATGATAAAGTAGTTTTAGAAATCTGTATTAAAAAATTAAAGTAGGTAGAATACAGTGACCTCATCCCTCTGCACCTGTGCTTTGGTCCCCATTCACATAGAAGGAGGGATTGTTCTCTGCCATCTACACCCCTCTTCTCCCATCTATAACAGCCTGGATTACTTTGATTATTTTTTAAAAATTTTAATAAAGATGGGATCTCACTATATTGCCCAGGCTAGTCCTGAACTCCTGGGCTCAAATGATCCTCCTGCCTCAGCCTCCCAAAATGCTGGGATGACAGGTGTGAGCCACAATGCCCAACCAACCAGGCTTACTTTGGGATATTGTTTTTGGGCTCTTAGCTTAGGGCCAGGTTTTGATTGGCTTAAGCCCATTAGCATATGTGAAAGATTATATTTTCCAAGGATGACTGTTCTTCTAGAAGTTTCTTCTAGAATCTTGCCCCTCTTCCATCAAGAGATAGAGTCTATGTACCCTACCTTTGAATATGGGTGGGTTTTTGTGACTCTTTCAACCAATAGAGTAGGGCAGAAGAGACATTATGTGATTTCTGAGTCTAGACCACAGAAATGCCAAACACTTACACCTTATTCTCCTGGGACACTGTATGCAAGCAGTCTCACGGCTCTGAGGCCTCCATATTGTGGGGAAGCCCAAACTCGCACAATTGGAGAGACCACATAGAGAGGCCTCAAGACTACATTAAGGAAAAAAGATGCCCAGGTAGCTCCTAGTACCATCAACTCCTCTTCCGCACCACTGTTCTAGCCCCAACCACCATCTGACTGCAAATCCATGAGGGGCCCCAGGCAAATCACCCAGCTGAGCTTACTCAAATTCCTAACCCACAGAAACCATGGGAGATAAGTGATTTGTTATGTAGCAATAGATAACCAGAACAGCATATTTCATCTCTGTGGCCACAGTGATTGTTGCAGGATAGACACATGACCTAATCCAGTCTAAATCAGTGCAAGTCTTAAGATGTTTGCAAGGCATGCTAGACTATAGACAGTCTCCTCTCCTCTGGGTTCAGTAAGGTGCTGTAGCCAACTGACTACAGTAAGGGGAGACAGCCTGAGGACCACTCCGGCACACAAAAGAAGAACAGAAAGGGATCATGATGACATCATTGATCCTTGAATCAAATCTTACCTGAAGCTACCATTTGACTTACTCAATGCCCATGAAGCATAATTTATAGTCAAAAATATTCAGAGTCTCAAGTCACTATACAGATACAGAATTCAATCTCTTGTTTGATACCCAAATCTTTCCTATTTTATTCCTATTTATTTCCTATTTTATTCCAGCCAGATGCTTTCAACCTTCAATGACAGACCTCACCACCTGAAGCAGGTGTATTCCAGCCCCAAGCAGCTTTGTTAAGCCAAAATCTGTCTCTCTGCAATAGTTGCCATGAGGTAGAGTGGAAAATATCTAAGAATGCTATGCATAAGAAGAGTATCTAGGTTTCAGCAAGTTTCTTAAAAAATTGCCTGATATTCAAATTGCCAAGATGGAGAAATATGGGCTGAATTTCATTCTAATCAGCTGAATTGACAATTGAATGAATGCTTTAAAGCTGAAGAGCATTGATTCATTGATCAACCTAAATCAGCATCAGATAGGAGTAGCTGCTAGTCTTTGGTCTCCTGCTCCTTTCCATATGGAAACCAGAGACTTGGATAGGACTTTGAGATCATGATAAATAAACCCATGAGTGGCACGAGGCTGAGAGGTACAGCTATTAACGTTGGATGAGAAATCGAGCTTCCAGAATATTTTGATGCACTTTGCTAAACATTTACTGAATTAGACAAGATAAAATTTAAAAGAGATAAATATAAAATCCTGCTCTTTAGTCTTCTAAAACTCAAGTGTATACATATGACATAAGTGGAAAGTGACTGAGTTCAGAGGTAACACATGAGGAAAGATTTAGAAAATTTACTTGTCAAAAATCCCTGCCAGACGAAAGGGTTATGTATCTTTCAAAACACTTCTTGGGATCATTGGTTTTATAACAGAAACAAAGTGTCCAAAATGAGGTGGGAAGTGCCTGCTTCCTCTTGGGTGGACTCATCCCGTATTGCAGGGCTCACTTTATGGTGCCATGCATTAAGGAGAAATTGACAGGTCAGGGCATACTTAGAAGCAACTGGTGGAGGGTGAGAAAACTTTAAACCCGATCATAAGAGAAATGATAAGAGGATATGGATTCTTGCCTGGAAAGGACTTGATGCAATATTGGGGCTTCTGGAAAGTCTGATAAAGTCACTATTTTATCGTTTTGAGGAAAGCATTCTGTGGAAAGATTCCCAATTGCCTGCCAAGTCAGAACTTTAAAGCGAAAGTTTCTGGAATCTATCTGCCTTAATATGCAGTTCTTAATCTTTGCAGAATTGGGAAACCCCATTGAGATGCTGCTGGAAGCTTCAGAACCATTCCCCAGAAAAATTACGGAAACCTAATAATTTGCAAAACTTTCAGGTTTCTAGATTCCTCTAAGGTCAACAGATCTGTGATGAGAATCCCTGCCTGGAAAAATGGGAGATTGAATGGATTGATCTTGCAAATTGCCACAGCATCATAGAGCACACAAACCCTCATTATATTATGACATTACATAACATTCCTTGAAATATCCACTCATTTCTCTCTGCCTATTTTCTTTTCTTCAAGGAAAGCAAGTATTATAAAACTTGTTGCTAACAGTGAAAAGTTTTCTTTTGGAGGTTTAATTTTACCTTCTCACCTTCAGAGCAATGCAAAGGCCCTTTGAAGTTCCTTTCCATTTTCTTTTAGTCTTTCTTTAATACTCTTTTCACTTCCTTCTCTCTTTCTGCTCTCTTCTCTCCCATCTCTTCTTCCTCAACAAGGATAGATAGCAGGGATGCGGCGGCAAAGGGTGAGGGAGTGTGACCAGAGGGAAGTTGGGACCAACCAGGTGCTCTTCATGTTTCTTCCCTGACCTCTGGCCCCTGCTTCCCCTCTGCATACCACGCCCACCCCCAAGAATTCTGAAGATTGATACGTTCAGATAGAAACTTCAGTGCAATAGCCACAGTGACTTCATCAAGCGGAACATTTGAGTATTGAGAGGTGGTGTTTGCTTGTGTTGGTCTTTTTATGGCAAGATTCTTAGCTTTGATAAAATATGCTGTGAGTTCAGTGAAGATTATACATTAACTTGAATGGTAACTCAGTTTAATTACAGTTGACCCTTGAACAACATGGGTTTGAACTACACGGGTCCACTTATATGCGGATTTTTTTCCATCTTTCCTGCCACCCCTGAGACAGCAAGACCAACTCCTCCTCTTTCTCAGCCTACTCAACATGAAGACGACTAGGATGAATTCCTTGATGATGATCCACTTTTTTCCACTTAATAAATAGTAAATAAAGTTTCTCTTCTTTGTGATTTTCTTAATAACATTTTCTTTTCTCTGGCTTACTTTATGGTAAGAATAAAGAATGTAAAACATATAACCTACAAAATATATGTGAATTGACTGTTTTTGTCATCAGTAAGGCTTCCAGTCAACAGTAGACTATTAGTAAAGTTTTTTCAGAATCAGAAGTTGTACGTGGATTTTTGACTGCACGCCTGTAAGCTCTGTGTTGTTCAAGGGTCTACTGCCATTGTAAGTCTTGTCTCTACAAATGGTTTATGAATTTTTAGTAGATAGAAGCCTCATGCTGTGTTACTTTTGTGCCTTTCATAGAAAATTGTAACATTGGCCTATTTTACCGTCTCTGTTTTATGCAAACTACTGGTGTGTGCTACTCACATAAAAAATGATAATACCAGATGATTAGCACCTGGATCACTAAATTTTAGTTAATGATATTAGGAATTGGTGGATCACCAGCTGGGTGTGTAACCTTGGGCAGTCCCTAAGCCTCTCCAAGTCTCAGTTTTACATCTGTAAAATGGGAAGCATAATGTATGTTGAAGTTTACTGAGGGTTAAATGAAATGAATCATGTAAAGCACTTAGTCCATATCCAGCACATACTAAAAAAAAGTTAGTTATTGTTACCTTAATGAATGTTGCCTGTACATCTTTGTGAGCCTCAAAAAGTTTTAGCAGGAAGCAAAATTTGCATTAGGTCATATTGTATTTGCAGATGCCCATCCCCTTCTCATTGATGCTCCCCTGGAACTTTCTATTACAATGCAAAGGGAATACAAGTTTATTGCAAGAAGTAAAACCTCATGGAGATCCTCCAAAATTCCGATTCCCATGAATATCTTACAGAAAGAAAATAGAAATGACTGACCAAGTTGAAGCAGTTTATTTATTGCCAACTTCTGGATTTTCTTCACATTCTGTTCACTAGGATGAACATGTTCCAGTTTGTATGGTTGTTTTAAATACTGATCAGCCTTCATTTCATTTATTAATGTCAGGTGCAACTAAGCTGCCTTAAGCAAATAAAGTGCTCATTCCTTCCAGACCCTCCTCTTAAGCTTAATATGTTCCATATTCCCTGTTTATTTTCTCGCTGACATGAGTGTCCCCAGTTTTGCTGCCAGGCAAGAACTGAAGGTAAGAGAAGGCTGCAGACAGTGGTTGGTATGAGATGGCCATGCATCGCTCGGTTGAGGGTTTATCTGATTATAATGCATGGTGTGTGCAGACATTTCAAGGGTTGCAGCAGAAAATCCATCACTGTTGTTAGTATGAAGGGGAATCTGTAAAAACATCATTTGTCTAAAAAGAGAGAGAGCAAGCTCTGGCAAGTGTTGGGGTGGGGAATGTGCTTTTTCTTTCTGTGTTTGTAACCTGTAGAAACACCAGGGCCTCTTGGATGGGCTCAAAAAGAGCCCTGTCTGGCCTGTGGCACTTTGGAAGAAAACCCACACAGAGAAACGTACAGAGGAAACTATTTGGGAGCGGGAACTGGGTGTGTTTCAGACGTTAAGTCTGCAGAGAAAAATCTGCAGAGTTTTTTTTTTTTTTTAAAGAAAAACAATCCCCTGAAAATGAACTTTCAGAGAGTTCCTTTATGCAGGAAACATGTCCAGAAGGAAAAAAAAGAAACAATCAAGAGCAGTGAAGATAGTAATACCCACCTCCCCGTACTAGGAACAAAAATGAAGACAGCAGTTGAAAAACAGAAATTCACTACAGTGCAAATGGAGGCTACTGTATGCTGGGCAGAAGCCGAAAGATAATTGTCCTCCATGCTGATAAACAATTTTCTTTCCTCCCTATATGTATAAGGAACCATTCTGCATGTTCTCATTTGGTTGTTCCTGAGTGCATGATGTCAATGGGTAATGACAGTGACCACTGTTCTGCACACGTTCTGCTCCAGGTCTCTCTCTTCTCTCCTTTCATTTTGTCTTTTACTGCATGGACACTCACATCTTCTAAGTGAACAAAGAATAAAATCGATCTGGCAAAACAGGAACATGAGCTCAGGTAACATTCCAGGCCCTCAAATCCCAGAGTGCCCCCCCCAGGGCCACCATGCCTTCTCTGTTCCTTACATTGCTTGCCTCATACAGAGAGGCTAAGGGCCTGGGAGCTGGTTCTGCCTGGCTGGGTTTGGATCCATGTATATTAGTCCGTTCTCAGGCTGCTAATAAAGACGTACCAGAGTCTGGGTAATTTATAAAGGAAAGAGGTTTAATTGACTCACATTTCAGCATGGCTGGTGAGGCCTCAGGAAACTTACAATCATGGCAGAAAAGGAAGCAAATACATCCTTCTTCACATGGTGGCAGGAAGGAGAAGAAGGGGTGCCTGGTGAGAGGGGAAGCCCCTTATGAAGCCATCAGATCTTGTGAGAACTTTCTATCATGAGAATAGCATGGAGGAAACTGTCCCCATGATTTAATTACCTCCCACAAGGTCCCTTCTATGACATGTGGGGATTATGGGAACTATAATTCAAAATGAGATGGGAGGGGGCACAGCCAAACCATATCAATCCCGGTGTTTCTCTTAGTAGATGCAGGACCTTGGGTGAGCTTCTGTGTCTCTGTGCTGATGGTTTTTTATTTATCAAATAAAGATTCAAGCAGTACTTCCTTCATAGAGATTTTGTCAAATTGATTAATAAAATTTGTATTTTCAACTTATTTTCATTATTGCCGCTACTCTCCCTGCAATTAGCCTGTTTTGGTGCTCCCCTCATGAAATGTCAGCCTCCCGTATGTGCTGTGTTGTTCCATGCGCATACTGTTTTTCCATTTCTATAAGACTTCCCCAGCCACCTGCTCAAAAATCAATCATCCTCTAATACCATCTCGTCAATATATGGTTTCGGGGCTCATTGCATAATGAGGAGAATGGGCTCTTAATTGTTTTTTTTACCCAAAATTGACCCACGCCAAGCAGAACTCACGGACTAGGGAGCTAGTCACACGGCCCCAGTCAGTATAAGGAAACTAGGGAACAAGAGGAGCACGTGGGTCTTTGTTGGACAATCAGTGCTCTGCTCCAGGTGCCAAATAGATCAAGATGGAGTTGTCCCTCCTGTGGTTGGGCAGCCTGGAGACCTGTGGGTCCTGCCCCATGTGGACGTTCACTGGGATGCACGGTGCTGCACAGCACAGACTAGGACTGCTGCTGCAGCTTTCTGTACTCACTGTGCACCGTGGAGATCAGGCCCACTCCTATGAGTCTTGCATCTCCACATGCCTCTGGACTCCGTATTTGGGAAGTTACCATAAGGGTCAGATCTTTAAGTGAGTCATTTTGACCAGCTCCATTTCCTTCACCTCCTGGTTTAGTCTCTTGCTATTAATCCAAGCAACTGAGTTCTCCATGGTCTTGGGGCCAATCCTCCAGAATTAGAATAGTGATGATGATGTCCATGTCAAAATACTGTGCTGGAAATGAAACACCCAACACATTTGTTTGGATACAGGAATGAAAATAACCCATTATCATGACATATGCCACAGCATTTTAAAAGCAGAACAGGCCAGTCAGCTTGGTCAAAACCAATCGAACAGGGTGTGTGGGCATGTGGTGTGTACATGCGTGTTAAGTCACAAATTTAAAATATGCTCAAGTTTACCTCAGGCTGTGCTTACAAGTCATTCGTTCATTTACTCAGTAAGTACTCCATAGCCTACATACGTTTTTGTACACCTTCTGCAAGGTTACAAAGGTTACATTTTCCACCCTTAATGTACTTAAGGTTTCAGAGGCAAGATAAAATACAAAATTGAGCAAGTGACAGCTGTTATCACCTCCAGGGGAGGAGTTGCACTCCACCTAGGGCAGTAGTCTCAGGATGTCAACACACTCCATGGTTTGGGATCACCAAGGAAGGCACAGCTCACACAGGCATTGGATAGAACAACTCTTTACTCACAGAGAGAAGAGACAGCCTGATCAGCATCAATCACGGGTGTCGGTACCCCATGGCCAGGGAGATGGTCTTCCCCCTCTCATGTGCAAGGGAAGGACCCCAACCTCTCCTCTGTGGAGTTAAGATACAGAGAGCTGGGGGCCTCTCTGGGGCCACTGACACACCTGCTTATGCAGAGCAAAGGAGGACACACTGAGTCCAAAACAGAGAGATATTCCCAAACAAGGAGATCTGCCCAGCATGAGCTGGGAGGGCCCTTATCTCCTTGGAAGGAAAGGCTCCTGGCTGAGACCACCCTTGTGTGGCCTTGCAGGTGTCAGAAGGCTGCACATGACACTACCATTCTTAACAAAAATTAAATACGGAGAGAGGCCATACATGACTCAGAAGTGAGCCAGAGCCCTCACAGCTTTCCAGAATCCCTCCTGACTTTGGCTTCAGAGAAGGTGGTCTCTGAGCAGGCCATCGAAGGGTGGCAGGAAGCCACCGAGAAGAAAAGAAGCTCACAGGAAAGAACCTGGAAATGCAGGCACTGACTTTGGCTGAGGCCAGAGTGTGCAAGGGCAGTGGGGAAAACCGCGCCTGGAAGGACCAGTGGGAAATGGAACAGCTGTGGCCTTGGGTCCTCACTAAGAGTTAGGGGGCAAGGGATGGAGAAGATGAGGCTGTTTGGACATCGTCATGGGTTGAATTGTGTCCCCCTCAAACAATATGTTGCAATCCTACCCCCCAGTGATATCCAGAGATAGCGTTTTTGTGAGATGTAATCAAGCTAAGATGAGGCCATTAGGGTGAGCTCTAGTCCAATAGGACCAGTGTCCACGTTAGAAGAGAAGACACAGACAGACATGCACGGAGGGAAGACGCCGTGAAGCCTCACAGGGGAGGATGTCAGGTGATAGAGGTTAGTGTGATGTGTCTACAGGCCAGGGATTGCCAGCAACCACCGGAAGCTAAGAGAAAGGCAGGAGTGGATTCTCCCCTGGAGCCTTCAGAGAGAGTGTGGGTCTGCTCACACCTTGGCTGCAGACTTCTGCCTTCCAGAGCTGGGAGACAAGAAATTCCTGTTGTTTGAAGCCACCCAATTTGCAGTCATTTGTAATGGCAGCCCCAGAAAATGAACACAGACACGATGACCGAGTTCATTCCTTTGCAATAAGGCCATTCTGAGGCTCTGTGTGAGTTGAGTGACCAGGGAGACACTTCTGCAGCTGCTGACACAGATGTTGCTCAGAGTCTTTGGAGAGATTGCTCATTGGTACCTTTCATGGCACCAGCAAACTTGCTCATGGGGTCATTACGGTCATGACATCGACTGCTCTTTTTTCTAAATATTTGTGAGACATCCTAAGTGTGTGCGATACAATGAAACCTGTTGATCATACCTCCTCCAATAACATGCGAGGGTCTAAAGACCTAACCCAATCCTCAGTACATAGCTTTTCCCATTTGCAGTGTTTCCCTGTTCACATTGTCTTTGTCAGCCTCTAGGAAGATATCATTAAAAACTCTCACTGAATCAATCTTAAAGAAATATTTTTAAAAGATCTATATTCAACTGAAAACAGCAAGACTCAGTAAAAAGACAAAACTTAGCCTAAAAGCTTTTGTAAGTCTTTGCAAATGGTTGCTTCACTTGTAAGGGGTTCAGCAGGAGGGTCTAAGCTGTGAACCTACCCTGAGTTCAGACTTGACTGAGCAGCTTGCAAGAGGGGCAGAACAAGGAGCAGAAACCAGTATGGACTGCCTTCAGTTTAAAAGGAGAATTTATTAGAAATATACAAACAGTGCTGGGTGGCCCCAAAAGCAGACCATGAACGTGCTTATAGCACCAGCAAAGCAGGTACAGGAAAAAAAAATTAAGAATCTAATATGCAATTTTTAAAAAGTAAAGTAGTTATCACATGCAAATCATAACTTTGAAAAACTTCCTTATGCTTAATATATGATTCAGCATCATTTTTAGCAACTAATGCAGGACTCAGGAGAATTCTTCTCTGGTTTTGGGGCCTTTCAAGGTGAAAATGTGGCCCTGGATCCCAGGATGTCGTATGGACTCAAGGTTGTCAATGCAGTGGCCTGGGGAGGGCTGGAGCCCTGTACCCTAGGCCTTCACCATCGTGTCTGTGCTCCAGCCCTGGGAGGCAGGTTCCTCAGCCTCTAGGACAGTAGTGAGGGAAGAGGTAATCCCAATTCTTGCATCTCGGTTCTACCACGTTGCGCCTCTCTCTCTCTCTGTCTCACACACACACACACACACACACACACACACACACACACACACACACTCTTCCAGTCCCAATTCTAAATTTGCAGACAAAAGACTCTCCCTCTGCTGGGTCAGGCCCACTGCTGTCTTAATGAACCTCAGTCAAGGAGAGGTTTGGATGTGCAAAGAGAAAGGAGGAGCAAGACACAGAAGATTAGGGTGCAGATTCAGGAGTTGGACTTCATGGGCATGATTATATGATACGAGCCAAGTTATTAAACCTCTCTAGTCTTAGTTTCCTTATCTGCTAAATGGGGCAAAGAACAGCGCCTGCCTCATAGGATCTCTGTGAGGATTAAATGAGCCACTTAATTCTGTGTTGGCACTTAGTGCTCAGTACATGTCAGCTAAAATTATCACGAAAACTCTTAGGAGACTCCTGTCACCACCCGGATAAAGGAGGGAGGAACAGTCACTGGAATGAGCATGCCCACAGCTCAGGAGCTGGGCAGGGGGCCAAAGGCATCCACTGCAGAGGGCCGAGGACCGGGCCGTGGCGCCAACCGCAGGAGGAGCGTGGAACATATGACCTCTAAGCCTTGGACCAAGTGAGGGGCACACAGGGAGCAGGACCCTGCGAGGAAAGGCTCCACAGTCTGAGCCAGACGGGAGGAACCGCCTCCTGCTTCCCAGCAATGGCATCTTCCAAGGACAATAGAACATCTACGGAGGTTACCAGAAGGTTATGGTAAAAATGCTCACTTTTGGACCCATGGCATGAGTCATTCAAAGATAAGACTGCGTGTGGGGGTCAGTCATGTGGGAAACCGGCTGGACAGCATTTACATCAAAACCAGACTTGACTCTGGAGAACCGAGGAATCCTCCGCCACTGCCCCGCCGCGCCCCCCAGCCCCCACTGTCAGCCCCCCAGCCCCCATTGTCAGCCCCCCAGCCCCCACTGTCAGCCCCCCAGCCCCCACTGTCATGTCGACTCCTCTTTTTGAGAAAATGAGTCATGAGCGAGAGGCCACTCTGGTGACGGGACAGCTGTGTCACGGTGACCCCACGGGACAGAACTCCTTCCTTTGCCAGACCACTTCGAATCTTTCAGACCCTAAAGGGAAGCCGGGCATTCTCAGGAACGGAGTAAATCCAGACTGCTGAGCCGGTCCTGGGTGGAGAGAGGAGGAGGCTGACTTGAAGTTCAGCCTTGTTTTCTAAGCACTTTCTGAGCACAAACGCGTTCATTGTCAAGTCTACGCATTGTAAAATGAAGCTTGGAGAGGTTAATTAGCTTGCCCAAAGTCTTACATGAAGCGACAGAGCTGGGAGTGGCTGGCAGAGGATGCGAATGCCTTACCCACCTCTCCCTGGCCCATAGCTGAGCAGGCGCTGACATCCCCCTCACCCGCTCCCATGCACGCTGACAGCTGCCCCTTTCCACCTCCTGCCTGTCTTTCTGCTTCTGTGCCTGCGATTTCCTCCAGTCTCACTAGGAACTTGCTTGGCCCATGCAAGGGCACCTCAGTCAGACTGAGACGACCCAGGAGCTACCATCTGCGGATGTCACAGGCCACAGCAGGAACACAGGGGTTAAGTCACCTGCACTTGTAATGTAAAATGACAGCGTTCTTTAACATGGGTCCAGGGCTTGCTGCGCAGGCCCCCTCTCATCAGCTTGCTGTAATGCAATGCTCCAAGGCCACAGAGGGTCTCCAGCAGGACCATGGTCCTGTTGCCCACAGCGACAACCTGTTGGAGAACACAGGCCCTACTGACTTCTCTTGCTCACTTTTCTGACTGTTTCAGTCATTGCAGGAGTTCAGTATTCTCGTTCCAAGCGCACTGTTTCTTCCTCTTGCACCACCGATGGAGAATGGGATGAGAGAACAGCGTGTACCGTTTAAAGCCCCCATTTCCTGTGGCTTTTCGTTTCATAGTAAGTTGAGCAGGAGATAAAATGAGGAAAGAAGTGATAATCATCTTTTTCATTGCAGGGATCTATAGAAGTTCCCCAGGCAGGAAAACTCAGAGGTCTCTGCTCAGCATCCAGGTCTGAACTCCTAGAGGTTGGCCCACAGGCTTCGATCTGCACCCTACCTGGATGCACAAGGCTTGCTTTCCATGAGGCTCCGAGGTCAGGACACACTTACTGAGCATCTGTAGGGGATGAGGGAATAGAAGTGACCAAGGCTCAGTTCCTATCCTCAGGGAACAAACATAAAGACTGTCACTGAGACTAACAGGGAAAAGACAATTCAACCCCCTTGAAATCTGCCAGCCCGTACTACAATAAACAACACAAGTGGGCTCCCAGGTGAAATTTCCAGAACTGTATTTTCCTCTCAAAGTTCCTTCAGAATTTCCAGTCCTTCTCCAGCCCTCCATGAGTTTCTTAAAATGATGGCTTGTGGCTTCTATCACTCCTCCCACCCCCAGCTTCCAAAACCTCAAGGCCAGCACGTCAGGGCATGTCTGCATTGGTTTAAATAGAGCATTACAAATCTTCCCCCTAATCTTTCTTGGCTTCTTGCCTTCTTTTCCCATGTACTGCTTGTTCTAGCATTCAGAAAACAGCTTGTCCCTTTATCAAACATCATAGTGTGTCGTTTCCCAAGTCTTCATCAGTGAGAAACCAGATGCCTTCATTTGTTGAACAAGTGTCTTCAAAAGAGCTATCACACACACACTCATTGTGCTGGGTCCCTGGAGGGTTTAGTTCACTTTGAGATACATGAATGGACTCCTAGCATCTGTTTTACCTGATTTGAAGCCAAACTGGTCTCTCTCTCCACACACATCCCACCCAATCCAGTCTAAGACTAACATAGATTTACAGCCCAGGCCTAGCCGAAGCTGACCTGTGAAATAGATGCTTTCCACACAAGAACAGCCCTCACTCAGCCCAGGCCTAGCTGAAGTTGACCTGTGAGATAGATGGTGGTATGGTTTGGCTTTATGTCCCCACCTGAATCTGATCTGGAATTGTAATCCCCAGGTGTTGAGGGAGGGAACTGGAGGGAGGTGATTGGATCATGCAAGTGGTTTCCTCCGTGCTATTCTCATGATAGTGAGTGAGTTCTCACAAGATCTGATGGTTTTATAAGTGTTTGGTAGTTCCTCTTTCCCTCTCTGTCTTTCCCGCTGCCTTGTGAAGAAAGTACTTGCTTCTCTTTTGCCTTCCACCATGATTGTAAGTTTCCTGAGCCGTCCCCAGGATGCAGAACTGTGAGTCAATTAAGCCTCCTTTGTTTATAAATTATCCAGTCTCAGGTAGTATCTTTATAGCAGTGTGAGAACGGACTGATTGTTTCCAGGCAAGCAGGGCCCCCACTCAGCCGGGCCTAGCTGAAGTTGACCTCTGAGATAGATGCTTTCCACATCCTCACTGCACACTCTCCCTGTGGCTCCCGATGCCCTCCCCAGCAGGTTAGTGTGGCCGTACGACCTTGGGCTTTGGAGCTATCCAGACAGGAGTATGAACCCTGCCTTTGCCACTTGAAAACTGAGTGATCTTGGGCGAGCTATTTATTTCAGGGTCCATTTTTTGTCATCTGCAATGCAAAGACAGTACTAGAATCTACTGCAAAGTGCTGTTGTGAGGATTATGTGACAAAAGAGCAAGCAGAATGCTAAGGATAGTGTCTGCCACCCGCAAGTGCTCACTAAGTGCTGGAGACTTTCATTACCCTTAGGGTTTGGGGGCTCTTCTGGGCCCTGTCATGCTTGTCATCCCTTGGCTCAGCACCTCTGTATAAGTCCTGGGTTCCATCAACAGGCTCATTCCCTCAGTGTTGTCTCAACTTACTGGCTGAGAGGAAGAAGCTAATAAAAACCCAAGGTGTGAATAAGAAGCTAATAAAAACCCAAGGAAACTATTCAACAATCACTCACCCAGGGACATTTTATGCTGCAAAGTATGTTCTTCATTAAAGTATTAATTTACCTCAGTGCAAATTCAAGCAATGAGGCTGAGACAGGGTGAGGGCTCGCTCACAGCCCTCTGCTGCTAGTACCAATTGTTGACTGAAGGAAACTTGTGGTGGAACCTGCTCCATTTGATAATGTGTTCTTTGTCGGGTTGTGGTGAGGATTAAGCTGGATAACAAGGTTGGACAACCGAGAGGGGCTTGTGAGTGTTTATTTCTCTCTGTTAACCCCTGAACTTGAACAGTAGGCATGCTGCTGTGGTTTGAAGGCAGGGTGCAGATGTGTGCAATCTACTGAAATGCACCAAAAAATAGGACGGACTGACAGATACATTGATATATTCTGATAAAATAAGTATAATAAACTTTTAATAGTTGATATACAGTGTTCACAATAAAATTCTTTCAACTTTACCATATGTTTGAAAATCTTCTTTGTAAACAAAGCAAACAACCAGTAGAAAAATAGTAATAGGCCATAAAAGGGTATTTCATAGGAAAGGAAATATCAATGATAAATAAACATATAAAATATGGCCACTTCATTTATAATCAAGGAAAGGTAAACAAAGAACTTATGAGATACATTTTGATGAACTGTATTATCAAAAATCAATATATCTGAAAATACCAAGTGTTGGAGAAGATTTAAATACTGTATATTTGAGAGTAAAAACTGGTACAGTCACTTTGGGAAACAATTTGGCATTATATTGTAAATTTGAGGACATGATAAATATCCTCTTCAACCCATCAATTCTACTTCTACGGTGTGTGTATGTGAATCATAGAGAAATTTTGCCCATGCACACTGGAAAACAGGTACAAGGATGCCCTGAAAAGTATTATTTGTAAAAGCAAAAATCTGGAAAAAACCCGAATGTTCATTATTGGGACTGGGTAGATAAACATGTTGTATTCACACACAGTGGCACATTAAATAGCTAGCAATATGAATGAACTCTAGCTACATATAACAAACTAGATGAATCTTGGAAAAAATTCTGAGTATAAAAAGTCTATCAGAGAAAGTTGCATTCACTATGGTACTATTTTTTATAAAGCCCCAAAACAGGCAAAACTAAGCAATGTATTGCTTAAAGATACATACCTTCACCATTTTTAATAGAAGAAACAACAAATGCAAATTTGAGGATTTTGCTTCCCATATGCCAGTCAATCAGGAGGAAATATATAGGTGATTTCAAAGGTATTGGCAACAATCTGGTTCTTAGTGGTTCTTATGTTGAGTGATGAGTTCACAGATGTTCCTCTTATAATTATGTTTTACAACCCACATGGATATAGAATAGATTATTTTGTATTAATGAAGTATTACATTAAGTATTAGGCAGAAGCTGAATCATCCAGCGACTGTTGGTCATGTTAAAAGTTTCAGACTTCATTTTCCCATTTAACAAGGAGGAAGAATAAGGCAGAGGAATGTAATACTTATTTCCTATGGGACTTGTCAGCATCTGGACAGTTACAAGTCAGATCATAAGTCAGGTCATCATGACTCTGTGAAGTCTTTTGCCTCTTCTAGCCTCCTTCCCCTTTAGTCAGTATCCCTTTTCCCTGCCCAGCTCCCTACCTATCAAAGGCCTAATGCTCCAGCTGACTATTTGGATGAGACATTCTCCTGTTGGATCTCTGGTTAAGAGAGCCTCACATCACACCCTCCACATTGCTTCTCCCCTAATCTGAAGGCTGATGTCCATCACAAAGCTCACAGCTTAGAGTGGTCCTTGGAGCCCTTTTATACAAGTATGGGCTTCTCAGGGCTTCTCTGAACCCAAAGTCTTGGGCAAGCAGACATGTTGGACCTGCCTGTCCACTGGCCTCTGCCCCTGGTGAGCTTTGCAGACTCACTGACTTTCTCTCTGCTTCCATTTTTCTTTCCTTAAATGAGTCATAATCATACTAGCAGATTCTGTGGAGCCATTGGGATTCACACTTCATAAAAACTGCTGGGAATGTTAACCAGAAATGTCCGTGGAAGCACATGAGGATAGACAAGATTTCATGGTCAGCTCTCCCTGCCCCACCTCCATCCCAGGTTTAGGTCAGTTTGGCACTTGCCACTGAGTGAGCTGGGGCCATGATTCATCAGTCACTTTCAAAACTAGAATTGGGATATTTCCTAGCTGTTGGCCAGGGTGGAAGTTAATCCTGGTGTGTACACTTTTCAAACAAAGTGAGCAGGGCCCAGAGCTCCTTCAAAAGCTGTTGTTGTGCATGTGCACAGGCCAGCTTTCAACTGTGAATAGCTCAGCAGTTGGCAAACGCTGAAATCCATGACTGAGTTCATGTGCTCTACTAATTATGAACATGATTTAATTAAAAGCACTCTCTCTGTTTAAAGAGCCATCAAAAAACTCAAACCAGGAAAGTTAAGTTCAATACCCTGAGGGACATTTTGGTGTCAATGATACAGTTGGAGCAAGTGGGCCAGAAAAGGAGCACATGACCAAGTTCAGGCAGAGGCAGAAAAGGGAACAGAGTGGCCATAAATGTGGTAGGATCTACCTTAATTTTTCCCTATAAAGTAAACTTGTTTTCTCCCACCATTGCCTAAGTAATATATCCTGTCCCTACTATGAGGGATGCCACCTGGACTTTTCTTGGTAGCAAAACTTACATTGATTGTAGCATGTAAGTACATTTTAATAAATTTGATATGATATATGTTGAGGTCCCCAAAGTAAGAGCTTCTAGTGACACACATACACACAAAAGAGACTTAAAGTAGTCCCATTAGATGCTCCTGGAGACACCGCCCTGAGGAGTTAGCAAAATGGTAACTTTCCCAGCATATCTTGAAGGGGTTGTCCTTCTCTCTTGAGTCACACAGACTCCTGGGCTTTCAGGATTTAGGTACGTGGCTGTCTGTACAGTATTATAAAAGTCTCTTCTTGAATCAAACTCTGTAAAACCCCTTTATCTTGGAAGAGCTCTTGACAAATATTAAGATTTGTAATCTTGCCATTTTGTTAATTGTTATCTGGCTGTTTTATAGTTCCTTTGCTCCTTTCTTCCTCTATTGCTGTCTTCTTTTGTGTTTTAATGACTTTCTGTAGCAGTATGCTTTGATTCATTTCTCTTTATATTTTGTGTGTCTACTATAGGTTTTTGTTTATAGGTGGTTACTATGCAGCTTACATAAAACATATTGTAGTTGTAACAGTATATTTTAAGCTGATAACAACTTAAGTTTGATCACATACAAAAACTTAACTGTTTTACTCCCCCTCATTTGACGTTTTTGATGTCACAATTGACATCTTTTTATATTGTGCATCTTACAAGTTATTATAGCTATTGTTATTTTTAATGCTTTTTCCTTTTAACCTTTAAACTAGAATTACAAGTGTCTTATGTACTGTCATTACAGTTATAGAGTATTCTGAATTTTACTATATACTTATCCTTACCAGTAAGTTTTACACATTCAAATGCTTTCATGTTATAATTAGCATCTTTTCATTTCAGATTGAAGAACTCCCTTTAGAATTTTTTGTAATGCAGATCTAGCAGCAATGAGCTCCTTCAGTTTTGTCTGGGAGAGTCTTTATGTGCCCCCTTACTTTGCTGGGTAAAGTATTCTTGGTTGGCAGTTTTTTTTCTTTCACATCTTGAATATGTCATCCCACTCTCTCCTGGTATGCAAGGTTTCTGCTGAGAAATCTGCTGATAGCTTTGTTAAGTTTCTCTTTGGCTTTCTTCATTTCATTTTATTCTGTTTTCTTTTTTTTCTCCTCTAACTGGATAATTTCAAATGACTTATCTCTGAGTTCACCAATTCTTTCTTCTGCTTAAGCTGATGCTCTCTATTTTATTTTTCATGTCATTCATTGAATTCTTCAGCTCCTGATTTGGTTCTTTATGACTTCTATCTCTTTGTCGAACCTCTTGTTTTCTTTACATACGGTTTTCCTGATATCACTTATTTGTCTATCTGTGTTCTCTTATAGCTTGATGATCCTCCTTAAAATGATTGTTTTGAGTTATTTGTCAGACAATTTGTATATATCTACTTTCTTTGGCATTGGTTACTGGAAAATTATTGTGTTCCTTTGGTGATGTTATGTTTCCTTGATTTTATGTGTTTCTTGAAGTTTTGTGTCGCTGTCTTCACATTTGAAAAAGCAGTTACTTCCCAGCACTTTGGGAGGCCGAGGCGGGCGGATCACGAGGTCAGGAGATGGAGACCATCCTGGCTAACACAGTGAAACCCCGTCTCTACTAAAAATCAAAAAATTAGCCGGGCGAGGTGGTGGGCGCCTGTAGTCCCAGCTACTCGGGAGGCTGAGGCAGGAGAATGGCATGAACCCTGGGAGGCGGAGCCTGCAGTGAGCCGAGATCACGCCATTGCACTCCAGCCTGGGTGACAGCGAGACTCTCTCAAAAAAAACAAAAAAAAAGAAAAGAAAAGAAAAAGCAGTTACTTCCTCCAGTATTTACTGAATAGCTTTGGGAAAGACATTTTTACCAGTCAGCTAGGGATTCTGAAGCTCTTTCAGAACTTTTCTATGAATGTATCTGCTCCACACTTCTTATTCCCTCTTATGGGGAAATTTTAAAAATTATATGCCTTTTCTCAATACTGCAAAGCCAGACCGGGTGCCAAGAGCCTCCTCTTTGTTTTCCCTAGGGTAAGACATTGGCCCTTGGATATTTGGAGGAGAAACAGTCAAAGCTTATGACGTGGCATGAACTCTTTCCCATGAAATCCTTCTTCCCTACAGAGTGTTTTCCCACACTACTGATTTTGAACCAGGTGGCTTGTTGTAATAAATAAAAGTTTCCCAACAGAAGTTACCCTGTTGGTAGGTAGCCAAAGAGAAGCTGCTGTTTTATAGTTCTCATTCTCATCCAGTCATATCTCTGACTTAGATCTTAGGGAAAGGAAACATCATTGCATTGAGGAAGCAATTGCTCATGGAAATGGAGCAATTTACTGAGATGAAAGGGCAAGTTGAA
This sequence comes from Hylobates moloch, assembly GCF_009828535.3. Lineage (NCBI taxonomy): Eukaryota > Metazoa > Chordata > Mammalia > Primates > Hylobatidae > Hylobates > Hylobates moloch. The sequence goes on along the minus strand of NW_026652277.1, from coordinate 167,592,875 downwards.
ATGTGGGTATTATGTGAAAGTTTGCGATGATAATAATAAGGATTTATTGAGCACTTACTACACACTAGTGACTTGCTAAGCACATCACATGTCTAATTTCATGTCCTGATAAAAACCCTGTAAGATAAGAGCTTTTATGTCCTCCATTTGGTGGGTGAGAAAACTGGGGCTCAGCAATATTTGGTATCCCCTTCTCAGCTAAAAGAAATGAGCTCAGAAGCACATGCATATGAGGGATTATTTCTCCTATTCAGGCTCTCCAGTCCAATGGAGCAGCTAAGGCACCAGACTGCAGCATCCCTGAGGGTTTGTCATCAGATATACAGCAATGGGTTTCCACTTAGAAAGATGACCTGACTAATTTTAAAGTGTTTGCCCAGGAGCAGGGTCTGTGTTCCATCCATTTTGCCACTGGGGGTGGCTGTTGTAGAAATGATTGCTTGGGATCAGAACAGGAATTTGGGACCTTTAAGCAGAATGGAAGCAAATATTAGAGATAAATGACGTTTGCTTTGAGCTTTTTTTCCCGTTGATTTTTTATGTTTCCTCGGTCTCACACTATGCAGTAGGTGCTCACTGAATGTAGGTAGAATGAATAAATAAATAGATTCATTTGATCATCAGATATTATCCCCATGCCCTTGTTGAGGAAATAGAATCTTCGACAGATTAAATAACTAGCCCAACATCAAAAACTGTGAAGTGGTATAGTAGAAACCTGAAATCAGATGTCTTTATTTCAAACTATGATCTGTTGTGATTGTTTGCTTTTGTTAATAAATAGTGATGCTATTTCGAATCTATAAAACATGCCCATGATATGAATTAATCACAATGAAATCAAAAGAGCAGCAATTCTACACAATGCAAGAGATTTACTTTTGAATATATATTCTCCTTCCTTCTAAACATGGATATTTCCAAGGGGAAATTTCTTCTCACAAGCTCAACCATCTTTTAGGATGTTAACTCATCAACTAAGCACCTGCCAGGAACAGGGTGGGTACATGTGGTAGTGTGAGCTGAAGCTTATTTGCCTTGGGGAGTCTTCAGACAAAACTTCTGCAGTGACCTTGCACCACATCTGAAGGTGGACACAGAGCTAACCTGTACGATCTTCTCTCAATAGGCAACTCAGTCTACAGCACCATTTTTTTTCCTGGATTTCTGTTCCAAATGGTGATTTTGAGAGTATTCATCACTGTCATGTGGCCAGCGAGAGGGAAGGAATCAGGAAACTGGACTGTTGATAAGGAGAGTAAAGGCAGGATCTGTGAGAACCACAGAGCTCTGGCTTCTCTCCTCTCTGCCCAATATGCATAGCCCTAGTCCCAGTCCTGTGCTTTATACCTCCTCACCAGCCCTACCCTTGTTGAGCACTTGTATGTATTTCCACAGCCTCACTCATGTGGGTCCTTCCTCCCTATTTTCTATTGTCATTCAGTCTCTCATGGCTGAGTATCTATCTTGTTTCTCCAAGAGAACAATGAGCAGCAGAGAGTGGTTCAGATATTTGGAGTTAAACAGATATGGGTTAGATGGCCAACCTAGTCTCTGCATTCTTCAGGATAAGACGGGGCATGCCGGCATAGCATATAAACCCTAACATTTCAGTAGATTAACACAATAAAGGTGTTAATCTACTGAAATTAACAGCTGAGAGGAACAATAAATGTTCCTCTCATTCATACGATGCATTTCATTTTGTAATCTACAGTCTCTTTCATTTTGTAGTCTACACCCTCTGAAACACATGGTTTCCAACAGCAGGGGAAGAGAGTAAGGAAGGAGCACACCAACTCTTCACTGCCTCTACCCAGAAGTGACACCTGTCACTTCTACACCTGGTCCATTGACTAGAGCTAGTCAGAGGGCCCTAACCTTATTATAAAGGAGGCTGGGAAATGGAAAGAAACACAAATATCTGGTGAGCCCTAATTGCCTGCTACAGGCACTTACCGGCTGTGTTACTATGGATAGTTATTTAACTCTTCTGAACCTCAGTTCTCTCAATTGTAAAGAGAGATGACTTAGATGTGCCATAGGATCAAATGCAATGATGTTATGTCAAGTTCTTAGCCTGGTACCTAGCTTAGAGTAAGTGCTCAGTATTTTAAGTATATGTAGTTGTAAAGATTATGAGATCTAAGTATAAGGGTCATATTTTCTCCTTTACATCAATAGTTTTTCTTCATCAAGAAGAATTTCTATTTCTCAAATAGAAATAGATGGGTTATCCACCATGGCATGCATTTTCATATGTAACAAACCTGCACATCCTGCACATGTTCCCTGGAACTTAAAATAAAAATAAAAAATAAAAAAAATTTAAAAAGAAAGAAATAGATGGGTTATCAATCAAATAGCCCATCATATTATCTAGTAAGATAAAAACAAAATAAAATTTGTCATTATTTAATTTGGAAGGATTAGAGAGCACACACACAAATGTGTATGTCTAAAATAGGTATATGTACTTGTCAGCTTTTTACTTGCACATTCATCCATTCATCACAAATGTATTTGGAATGTGTAGTATATTATATCTTCTGTTAGATATAGGCATGCAGGTATGGATGTGATATTCTTTAATCTCATGGGCTTGTGGAGGAAAAAGACAGGAAAAGAAATAGCATGACACACGGTAAATAATAAATAATATGATACAATGCAAAAATCCACTAAAAAAGGTATAGGCAAAATGTGGTGGAAACATAGATGAGGGAAGTTATAAGTAACCCCGAAGAACAGTCAGGGAGGCCTTCACAGAAGAGATAGCTAAGTCTTAAATGATGAAGGAAATTCATCTAAAGAATACAGTAGGCGTGGTGTTTCAAGCACATCCTAACTAATACAAATAGTCAACTTTGTACCTAAATTGGATATCCGTGGGTAGAAGACTGGCTCTGTGTCTGTTAAGATTATGTTGCTGAGAATAGAATCCTCTTTTTGCTGTCTTACACAGGAAAGAACTTACAACAGGTCATTAATTGGTTTATAAAAGCATGAGAAGTGCCAAAGTTACAGACTCTGTAGAGATTTTTAAAATGTGTCCCTAAGGCTCATGGCAGAACTTGGCCACCAAGGGAACTCCTGACCCTCCAGTGATCAGGAACCCTCTGGCTGCAGAATCAACCCACCAAATAAGGGCCAGTATAATAAGGAGGCAGCCACAGTCAGATAATCTGGTGAATCTACTGGCTCCAGTACTTCCTGTGCTCTAGACTAGCAAAAGGTTGCCCTATTTCTTGTCAGTTGACACCCAGGATAACTACTAGACCCTGAGACCTTTACTAACATTGATGTAAAAACCCCAAGCACATCTTCGACAGTGCTTACCAGCAAAAACCGCAGATGCACAGCCTCTGCCTCACTTTTGCCTTCCAAACTTCACATGAGTACATTTGGTTGGCCACATAGAAGACCCTGAGGCAAGAAAGTTTGGGATATGTGAATTCTAGTTCTCCAGACTATGGAGCATAGGAAAGTGTTTTGAATGAGGGTAGAATGGTGCAAGAATTGAGAGTTAAGAGAGAAAACACATGTATCCATATCGTGAAAGGAAAATAAAATCTCAGGACCTCAAACTCACTATGCCGAAAGGAAAAGTCAATCTCAGAAACTGAGTCAAGCAAAAAACTGCCTTTCCTCTTGTTCTGAAACAGATAGCTATACAGTAGAAGGCTGTATATTGCCCCTGGTGGCCTCCCTTACCCTGGCAATGTAAATTAACAGCTTATCTTCATGGGTATGGGTCAAGAGGAGACTAGAAATTGTCCATCCACCTGCCCTGAGATAAATGCATTTTTGATTTCTTCTACCTGTTTACTTTATCTTATATAAAGTTTGATTTACTAAGCATGAGTACTGTTCCTCTGCTCATACATAATTGACTGTTCCTCTGCTCCTTCCTTTTCACATGCAACATGTGGATTCAGTGAGCACTAGTCAAAGCTTCAAAAGAATGTTACTGTTCATCTCATTTGTCTATCCTCTCCCTTGTTTTTAACTTCTTCCACTCCAGCCTGCTTTTTCCTCTTTGAATATTGATGCCTTCAAAACTCTCTTTTGAAAAAGTGCGTGTCACATATCCTACAGTGGCTTATGTCTCTTTATCCTGGGCGCATCCTCAACCTCAGCAAAATAAACCTCTAAATTGATTGAAAGCTCACTCAGACACTATTTTGGTTTACAACACAAATAGCTTATGTGTGCATTTGCACATCTTGCCATAGAATGTACCCTTTAATTTTTATGAACTATCCTTCTTTGCATTTGGTAATACTTCTTGTTTCAAAGTCTACTTTTTCTAATATTAATATAAGCACATTAGTTTTTATCTGTTTACTATTTGCTTGGTCTGTCTTTCCATCCTTTTCCTTTCAACCTCTTTATGCCTTTCTATTTTACAGACAGCAGACAGTTGAATTTTGCTTTATAATCTAAACTGATAATCTCTGCTTTTAATTAGAGTGGTTTATTCCTATTACACTTAATGTAATTATTGATATGGTTGCATTTAAGTTTATCATATTGCTATTTACTGTAATTTGCCCTTTTTTCTGTTAGTTAGTTGCTTTTCTTTTTGCTTCTTTCTTTTGTGTTCATAAAATACTTGCTAGTATTTCATTTTATTTCTGTTATTGGCTTTTTTCGCTCTTTTAATTATTTTTTAATGGTTGCTATAGATGTTACAAGAAGAATCTTTAATTTTTAACAGTCTAATAATTTTGTTCACTTTATGTTTCATATTTCACACTTCACAAATAAAAGGATCTTGCAGTTTTCCATCTTCTCCTTTTCTACAATTTTCTGTCATTCATTTTACATATATTATAAGCCCCATCTTGCAATACTATTTTTTTGCTTTAAGAGTTATTTGTCTAATTCGGAAATTTTTTAAAATCCCTTATTTTATTTTATTTTATTTTATTTTATTTTATTTTATTTTATTTTATTTTATTTTATTATTTTTTCAAGATAGATTCTCGCTTTGTCACCCAGGCTGGAGTGCAGTGGCATGATCTTGGCTCAGTACAGACTTCACCTCCCAGTTTCAAGCAGTTCTCCTGCCTCAGCCTCCTGAGTATCTGGGATTACAGGCATGTGCCTCACACCCAGCTAATTTTTGTATTTTCAGTAGAGACGGGGTTTCACTATGTTGGCCAGGATGATCTCGATCTCCTGACCTCGTAATCAGCCTGCCTCAGCCTCCCAAAGTGCTGGGATTACAGGCGTGAGCCACCACGCCCAGCCTTAAATATTTTCCCATGTATTTTTGTGCTCTTCCATTACTCATATAGATCTGGGTTTCCACCTGGTATAAGTTCCCTTCATATTAAATACTTTTATTCAATATTTCTTGTAATATTGAATAAAAGATCTATTGGCAATAAATTTTCTCAAGACTTGTTTATATAAAAATGTTCTCTCTCCCATCTCAGAGCTTTAAAGATCTCATCACATTGTCTTCTTTCCTCAGTTGTTTCTGAGAAGTCAATCATCATCAGAATTGTTGTTTCTCCAAATGTAAGGCATCATTTCCTCCTCTACTTTTAAGATTTTTTCATTACCTTTGCTTTTCTGGAGTTTGACTATAATCTTTCTTGGCATAGTTTTCTTTTTACTATGTGACTTGCTAAGTTTCTTGGTTCCATAGGTTGATGTTTCTTCATTTAAATATGGAAACAGTTTGACCATTCTTCCTTCAGATAGTTTTTGTTCTCCTTCCATTCTTACTCTTCTCTTTTTCTGAGCCACAATTACATGTATGTTAAACCACTTGGTATCTCACAGGTCACTGAAGTTTTATTTGTTTTGATCTTTTTTTCTCTCTGTTATTCAGATTGGGTAATTTCTATGGATCTGTCACTGAGTTCACTGACAATTTTTTTCCTTCCAACTCTAATCCAATCATTCAATTAATTTTTCCATTGTAGATTTTGTATTTCTCTTTTCTCGAATTTTCATTTGGTTCTTTTTTATAGCTTTAATTTCTTTGTTAAGATTTCCTATCTGCTTGGAAACCAGTATTTTTAAGTCATATATGTTTATTTTGAAATACATATCTACCATATTTTCGTTTAAGCCTTTAAACATATTTGTAATAGCTGTTTTAAAGTTCTTGTATAGTAATTATAACAGCTGGCCCCTATCAGAGTCTATTTCTATTTACTATTTTTTCCTTGATAATGGGTCAAAATTTCCTGCTTCTTTATATATCTAAATATTGTCATTAATATGCTGGGCATTGTACATGATACCGTGTAAGGAGATTTTAATGTTGGAAGTTGTTATTCTGGTGCCCCAACTGAATACCTGGGGTGTTATTGAAGTCTCTTTACTCTGGCGGGGTTGGAATTCCACTGTCTTCCAGAACTGTGCATCCCTAGTATCTCTGTCTCCTTCTCAACACTGTGGCAGCACTCTCTGCTAGAACTCTTGGAACAAGGTACAGCCAGCCCTTGGCCAAGGACCCACAGAGAAGCATCATATAGACTTCTGTTCCGCCTTACTCTTACCTAACTTTCTGCTTCCCCTCTCCCCAACGCAAGTCTCTGATATCCTGAGCCCCAAATGCCAAAATGTGCTTTCTTTCTGAAGCTCACTAGGACCACCTACTCTTTTGTTAGTTATACCTCCTGATGCGGAAGTTAAAAAACTGTCCCCAAGTGGAGAGCCAAGGTGAATGAGGGGGGATCACCTCACATATTTCCTTTCTGTCACGGACTCCAACCCTGCAGTGCCTAGGGTTCAATGCCTGAAAACAATGTCTGCATGTATTTGTCAGGCTTTATAATTGTTGATAAGGTAATTCTGGCATCAGTTACTCCAATCTGGCCAAAAGTGGAAGTTCTTCTATGTGTCCATTTGAAATGCGTAGTATAAAGAAGTAATAATCTTAAGGAAATCCCATCAATTTTAACCCAGTTTGAATTGAAAACAGTGTTTTTACATATAATATATAAATGTTATGATTTGAAAATTTATCTAAATATAAGATGCATCTTATTATGGTTTTTGCATTCAGGTGTGGTAGGCAAAAAAAAACAAAACAAAACAAAACAAAAAAAACCTTTGCGTGGCTAACAGCTCATGGAGATTTTAGCATGAGCTGAAGAATCTTATTTTTCCTCTACCATAGTTTCCAAGGATAAGTGAATGTTTTCTTTAGTTCTAACACTAGAGCATAGGTTGGCCAGACCTAAGAAGCTTGGCCTATCATAAAATTAGTGACTTTAAGAGAGATCATTTACATAATATGAGGGTTTAAGATGCAGATATACAATAAAGTTATTGTTATATTTCAGATGCTAAAGGAAGTGTGACTTAAAAAGGAGACAGCTGTTTCTTTTATTGAAAAAGGAGACAGCTATTTCTTTTATTGCCTGAAATGTATGGGATGAGAGTGTGATTGACATTCCAGAATACTACACAACCATCATCCAACCACCGTGAGTTCCACATGAGCCTTCCAGGAAGCTCTTTATTGAATGTTCTCTTTGCTTCAGTGGTCAAACCTGGGTTCCCAAAGACAATCTAATGGGTCAGCCACGTTTCAAGCTGAAACTTAATAAATGCAATAAAGTTTGAAAATAGTTCACATTTAAAGAACTCATAACAAAGTCCTCGTAAAAAAGATGTTCTTATGCCAACAAGTAATTTAAGAAAGTCTCCATCTTTAACATAAATAAAAGGAAATGTCAGGTCTGTGTGGTTAATTCATTTACAGGTAATTATTCAGTGTGAAGTTTAAATTATTGTTTTTTATTAAAATGTGAAGCCAGGCACAGTGGCTCATGCCTATAGTCCCAGCACTTTGGGAGACTGAGGTGGGAGGATCGCTTGAGGCTAACAGTTTGAGACCAGCCTGGGCAACATAGTGAGACCCCAGCTCTACAAAATTTAAAAAATAAAAAATAAGCTGGGTATGGTGGCATGCGCCTGTGGTCCCATCCACTCAAGAAGCTGAGGCAGGAGGATTGAGCCCAGGAGTTCAAGACTCTAGTAAGGCATGACTGCAGCACTGCACTCTGGCTTGGGCAACAGAGTGAGACCCTGTCTCTAAAATTAATAAAAAAAAAAAAAAATGCTAAGACTTTTGATCCAAGCAGAGTGTTTTAGAGCACCTGGCCCTGAAGGGAATTTGGTAACCAGGCAAAGGCAAACCCCTACCTAGAGCCATGGAAAGTTATTAAGGTTAAGGCCAAGATTATTTTTAGCCTCAGATTTTAAAATATTCGTCAAGATTATTATTAGCCTTTAAGCTTAGTAGCCTGAGGCCAAGGTCAAGGTGGGAGGGTATGTGACTGACAGAGATCATCAACCACGTGAGGTAGGTTAAGGCTTAGTCTTTGGAATCAGACTCATTCAGATTACAGTCCAGACTCGACTTTAGGAAAATCACCTGGCCTCTCTGAGAGCAGTTTCCTCATCTGCAGAATAGCGATCACAATTGCACTGACCTCTGAGTACGCGTTTGATGCTCCTGTGAGATTATGCTTGCGAGGTTCTGAGCACAGCTCTCCTGAGAATCCTAATGCTCACTCAGTGAGGACTGAAGGATATGATGATGAAACACGCATGTCTCATGACTTCTCCAAAGTCAGCACATTACTAAGAAAATAAAACCATGCTTTGGGTTTGGATACCAGTGGACCATAGGTGAGGGATGAACAAGTGTTGTCTCTCTCTCTCTCTCTATCTCCCCATCCCCCATCCCCACCTCCACCCCATACCTCTGGAAGATCCTTGCTCTCTGCAGCGCTGGGGCAGCCTCCCATTCATACAGTGATTAATTAGGACAATTAATGTCATGGATATTAATTAGGACAATTAATTAGGACAATTAATGTCATAATAGGTCAATGTCATTCCAAGATGCTTGTGTTGTCATGCTAACTAGATATGTGTACCAGACACTATTTTGAGTAAGGCAAAATACACTTGCTTCACCCTGGAATTTGTATTGGGTGGGCAAAGTTTTGTTAGGCTGGAAAGGGGACATACCTTCCGCTGGGATGCCCCAAGAAGGCAGGAGTTTTCAGCAGGGAGAAGATGGCCACCCTGGCTTATTGTTTCAGGGAACTACTCTCAAAGGATGCCTTCTGGAAAGTGTGATACTGGGAAGTGCTGATTTTAATGCTTGAAATTTGTTTGCATGGATAAACATGAAATCCACCAACACTGAATTTTATTACCCATTGATCAAGTGTCTGTTTAGTTAATCAGTTTAGTTCATGTAAAAATCAACAAAAGTAGCTGGATCCACTGGCTGGCTTTGTAGGGCTGTGAAGGATAAGGAGGGACTTCAGGGGTTCATTGAAAGTCATTGAAGGCAACCCAAGGGAAGCGAGCTAACCCCAAGGGAAGCGAGCCAGTTGGCACTGTTTTAAATCTGCTGTCAGGTTGACTCAGTGGGTCTGGGCAAGGCAAGCCTGACTTTCATTCTGGCTTTTTCTGGACTCCATCCTTCCTCCCCAGCCCAGGACTCTCCCTGCTCCCCCTTCATTATCCTGCCCCCCAGGCAGCCCATAATCCTGCTACCTCAGGAACCCTCTGGCTTCACGGTTCCCCTGCCACAGCGCTGGCCCACCATGCTTCCTTCCCCACATTGTGGACCGCACCTCCTTTCTCCTCTTAGCAACATTTCTTCTGTCCTTTGGCCCATTCCAGGTATTTTGCTAGAGATCTAACAGCTAATCTGTGAAAAATGAAGTATAAAGGGTCAGTGAATTACCTGCCCTGACTTTAAATACAAATATTTGTATTTAAAGGGGGTAGGGAGATAACTCTAAGAGAAAGCCTCACTGCAAAGTAGTGACTATCCTTCCTCTAATGGGTACAAAGGAATTTTTAGTGGGTGTGTGGTGGTGGTGAATTTTGGGGTCCCTCAAATCACACCAGGCATTCAGCCATGTACAGGGAATGATGGGACCTAGAGGCCCTACAGATGGGTTCACACAGCCAAGCTGGCTTCATGGGCCCAGGCCCTGCTATCTAGATCCACCCCTCCTGGCCACGCGCTTCAGTCCTGGTGACCACCCATGGAGGATGTGAGCCAGGGACAGCAGCAACACAGCCCACGGGAGCCCAGGAGAGCCAGAAAGGGGAGGGGCCCCTCCCAGCTTCCCTTGTGCTCAGCCCCACCCCGACCACCACTCCAGGCTGGTAGCTGCTGGAAGAGAAAGGCATTGGCACCCTGAATGTGGTGTCTCTGTGGGACCAGCCACAGCCCAGAGAGCAAGAGGCTTGTGGGGGCTGGTGGGGTGGAGAACAGAAAGGCCCTTCCTCCCTCTCTAGTTGAGCCGATTTCCCATGTGGCTGCCTGGAATTCCCCCGTTTGTTGCTCCTTTGTGTTAAAACACTGGCGTCTCTCATGGAGAGTTGCATAGGGACTGGCAAGGCAGCTGGGGAGGCGCAGAAGTATGGCTGGTTCTTGCTTCCCACCCTTCCTAACCTCAGTGTGGGCCGGGGGGCAGCCGATCTGATCCTCAAAGGGTCTGTCCCATGGTGTGTGGTAGATGTACCTGACAGCAGTAACTGGACTTGAGTGCACCCTGAGAATGACCCTGCATGGCAGACACACCTGGATGTGTGTTCAGAGTTCCCAGCTAAGGAATCCAGGAGTGGTCAACCCAGGGGGCCCTTCTGTATCTATGAGGAGCATCTGAGCCCCTGGTTCCTCCTGTGGGATGCTGAGCATGCAGGAAATAGAGGCCCTTTGTTTTGGGTTGCATGAGGGTTGCCGGATGGAGGTGGTTAGGGGAAGGTGCTAAGTGAAAATGCTATGTAAATTACATGGCTTTTGCAAACGGTTGTAGTTCTCCTGTCCAGCCTCCACCACTGGACTCTCTCCCATGTATATAAACCCCCAGTAGAACCCCATGTCTCATTCACTGGCTCTGGGTCTCTTCTTCGACCTCTTCAACCTGGTGCCATTCCCACTGAAGTCGAGAGGGGTTCAGCACAACTAAAGGAACCCAGCATGAAGCACCCAGGGCACCCCTTTAATCCTCCTGGCAGAGGACAGGGAGGGACCGAGTGTGACCGCACCCTGGCTGTCCAGACCTGGAAGCCTCACGTCCCTCCTTCTGAGTGGCCTCTGGAAATACCATTAGGAGAATACTGAGGCGCCACATACATCCTGGAAGGGTTTATTTCCAAGTTTGGTGTTTCTATGAAAAAACAACACTGTGGTTGTTCCTTGGTGAAGTCGCCTTGAGAGCTGGATAAATTCTAAGTGCTCTTAGTCATCTCTTCCCTGAAGTGCCGAGTTACTTCTGCAGGTCAGGATCTCAGACCATTCAGCAGTGATTCCTCTCGGCCCTACGCCGTCCTTCCCTGGGGTGGAACACACACTTTGTTAACTGATGATGTTGGGATGTCCTTTGAATGGACTCTCTGAAAAAAAAAAAAAAAGACTCCAGTCACCAAGTCTTTAGGGAGACTGACAGGCCGTCCACGTCATCCCTCCCTCTGCTTGTGGTGTTTCTATCCGCCACCCTTTCACACTCCACATCTTGCCTGAGAGACGAGAAAACTTAAAAATAGAAAATGGTGCCACATACACAGAGTGTTTTAGAAACTAGGGAAAAGGAAACTTCAAAATGACTTTTTATGCTCCCCACCTCCCTGGGAGGCCTGGTTAAGGTGAGCTTTGAGGCAGCGACAGTACCTGCAAAATCACAGGTTGATTTGCAGCAGGTTCTTCCCCTCTGGGGCGAAAGGGGCTGGAACAAGCCATGAGATGCCAAGAAAGCCTGTGAACCCATTGAAGAAAATCTGTAATCTAGAGACCACAGGAAAATGCCGTTTCAATGCTGGCAGCCCTCAGCATCTGTCTTGGGGTGCAAGGGGCAGGGTGTCCCTGAACCGTGGCGATACAGTGCATTGACCTTGGAACATTTGTAATCCCTTGTAAGAGGACAGCCACAAATCTCTTTGTGATGTCACAAATTTCCAAAGTGAAGGAGTTCTCTCAAGCGTCCCAATCAGAGATGTTTTTCTTGGGGCCAGAAAAACAAAGGAAAAAGCATGAGCATCTCTCCTGGGCTGTGCATACAGCTCCACTGCCAGTCCCAGCCGACACGCAGGAGCCACGATGGAGAGGCCAGCGGTGACCTCAGCTCACGGCTCACAATGGGGCCTTGGGGGCTCGACCTTGGCAAGACCATGCACCCTGCGTCCCCTGAATCCTGAGTCCCCGGGTTCCCTGTCCCAGCCTCCTAGGAGGTCAGAGGTGGAGACTTTACTGACTTCTTCTGGGACTTCCCAACTTGGAAGCCAGGATTTTCTTCCTGTATATTACAATAATAAAAATAATTACTGCTGCTATTGAATTTTTATGCTAACCACGCTAGGTCCAGACATCTGCATTAAACTAAGCTGGAGAACCTTTAGTAAAGATTTTTCCACAGCTGCAAAGCTGTGCAAAAACTAGAAAATGTCCAACAGCTGCTGCAGCCACGAAAATATTACAGGAATGAAGACGTTTCAAATGTAAGAGAAATGGCTGGTTATGCATATCAAAACGGCCTAGCCAACAGCGCCTTCTCTTAGATAACATTACAGACATGAATAATGAGCCATTAGTTAGAACTACAAATATAAAAACTTTCATTAATCATCCTGGATATTAAAGGAAGTTGGGGGGAAGAGTCAGTGAGGGCTCATGGAAAAATATGAGTGGGTGGGATAATGTTATTAATACCATTTCCCTGGTGGAATAAATGTCATTTTCCTGAGTTTGAATTTTAATAAAATTTCAATTTCTGGAATATTGAAAGGATGCAATACGGGTTATTTAAAGGTAAGTGAATAATGCCATTTCAAATTCTGCAAAAGGTTGCTACTGCTGTGAAGCCAGATTGTGAAATTGTGATCTGCCACTCATTTGCTTGCCCAGATATCCATTTACACAGTGTGGCATGAGAAACCCAGGCTAGAAAGGTAGATGCATGGAATTCCACTGCATTCTTCCAGCTATAGCCCCTGATATATTGAGGCTGGTACACTCTTGTGGTATAGCTATCTGCTTGCCAAAGAGGAGCTGTTGAAGTTTTCCCAGGACTCTTTTGCAAAGTGCCTGCCAGTCATCAAGAGCTTGGGATATGGGCCCAGGGCCACAGCTGACCTCAGACCCCTACTGCAGAGGGCCCCACCCTGTCCCTGCTGTGTGATTCCCCATCCTTTTCTTCTTTCCCCTGCCGCAGAGATGCCAGCAGAGCTTAGAGTTGACACAGGCCTCAGAGTTATCTGATAGGGACATCCATTATGTCTTGACTTCTGGATTATTGATGGCCAAATTTAGGATTGTTAAAACATTAGAAAAATTAAATTTAATGGAATCTAGTTGAGCAAAGAACAATTTATGAATTGGGCAGCCTCCTGAGCTAGAGTAGCTCAGAGAGACTCCATGCAGTCACGTGGTGGAAGAAGCTTCATGGACAGAAAACGGAAGTCAGGTACAGAAACAGCTCAATTGGTGACAGCTCGGTGTTTGCCTTTTTTGAACATGATTTGAAAAGTTAGCCCCCTTTAATTGGTCAAAACTTAGTGACTGGCATAAGAGTAGTTTAATCTGTTTACACATCTAGTTATGTTTCAGTTTACTATGTGTGGAGAAACCTTTAGGCTGGGCTTAAAATATGAAAAGAGTCAGCTTTAGGCTAAACTTAACAAGAAGAAAGATGATTTCTGGGATTTCCTTTCTTTTCTTTTCTTTTTCTTTTTTTTTAAGAACTCTTGGCCCTTCTCTGCCTGCTTTTATTTGCTTTTTATTTTTTTTTTAAGACAGGATTTTGCTCTGTCACCCAGGCTGGAGCACAGTGGTGCAGTCATAGCTCACTACAGCCTCCAGGGCTCCAAAGCTCCTCCTGCTCAGCCTCCTTACTCCCTCCAACCCCCACTGCCCACCCCACCCCCAAACCCATGGCTGGGACTACAGGCACGTGCCACCATGGCTGGCTCCTTCTCTGTCTGTTGGATCCTCTTCATCTTTCCAAGGTGACTGCAAATCCCATGTCTTCAGTGAAGCTCTCCTAGGTCACTCCAGCCAGGGCTGCCCACTCTGTTCTGTGAGCTCCTGGACGTCTTATTTCTTCTATTATTAATTTGAGAAACGTCAGATCTAGTTGTGAATTTTTCAGGTCCAGAGTTAAATCTTCGACAACATTGGAAACTTCTTGAAAGCTAAGCCCAGGTATCACATTTGTTTAAAACCTGCCTTATACTGTCCACTCTGACCCCAGCACACATACCACACTCACCCAGGCATGTGCACACATACACACTGCCCCCAGACAGAGGGGAGATTTAATAAATCCTTACAAGTGGTGCTGATGACTCAAATTGCTTTGCAAACTGTAACATGCCTAGACAGAACCAATTTATCAAGACAGGGGAATTGCAATAGAGAAAGAGTAATTCATACAGAGTGGGCTGTGCAGAAGACCAGAGTTTTATTATTACTTAAATCAGTCTCCTTGAAAACTCAGGGATTGAAGTTTTTAAAGATAACTTGGTGCGTAAGTGGGTAGGGAGGCAGTGAGTTGGGAGTGCTGATTGGTTGGGTAGGAGATGCAATTATAAGGAGTCGAAGTTGTCCTCTTGGTGGGGGCCACAAGACCAGATGAGCTAGTTTATCGATCTGAGTGGTGCCAACTGATCCTTCCAGTGCAGGGTCTACAAAATATCTCAAGCACTGATCTTAGGTTTCACAGTAGTGATGTTATCCCCAGGAGCAATTTGGGGAGGTTCAGAATCTTGCAGCCTCCAGCCGCATGACCCCTAAACCGTGATCTCTAATCTTGTGGCTAGTACGACAAAGGAAGTCTAGTCCTCAGACAGGAAGGGGGCTTGTTTTGGGAAAGGGCTGTTATCATTTTTGTTTCAAAGTTAAACTATAAACTAAGTTCCTCCCAAAGTGAGTTCGGCCTACATCCAGGAATGGACAAGGACAGTTTGGAAGTTAGAAGCAAGATGGGGTCAGTTAGGTCAGATCTCTTTGACTAATAATTGTCTTAGTTATAATTTTTGCAAAGGCAGTTTTAAAACTAGCATGCCACAATTTGACATATTATAATGACGATTTTTGCAGAAGTTTGCTTACAGAGTGTTATTTTTATGTAGTTTTTCTACCTTACACTTCCATTTATTGAGCTATTACTATGTGCCAAAGACTACCCCAAATTCTTTACAAATGTTGTCTCATTAAGTTTCACAATATCCCCACAAGGTATGAATTTATATGCACATTTTTTAAACAGCCAGCTATGACTCAGAGTGGTTAAAAAAATTGCAGGTAATAGGTGGTGGGGTGGGGCTTTATGTGTATTTGCATTTACGTAACTAGACCAATACACAAGGTATAGTCAGAAAAGGGGAGGAATACAGGAGAAGTTCCACATCATCCAGACACATTTCCATGTGGGATAGTAGGAAAAGCACAGATCTGGGGTCAAATGGTTTGGCCCAGGTGTGGCTTAAAAGTTGTATGAGTTTAGGCAAAACCTTAAACTCATTTGAGTCTTCATGTCTAGATTTCTTATTCTGTAAAATAACTTACCTACCCTACATATAGGATCCACATTATAAAAAGACGGACTCTAGTTCCAGAGTTTATTTAGAGTCCTGTTGCCTTCATGAAGCAGTCTTGATTTTACAATCTACCCAAGGTACTAAAAATTTATGTGAGATTTGATATTTGTCTCTGGATACTTTTCACATCAAACAAACACATGTTCTAAATTTCAGAGGCTGAAACCCCAAGGCCGATGAATCACAAGGAGAATGAAGCGGTCTGCTTTTCAGTTTTCCTCGGATTTTTATTGCAGCCACCTTTACATCAAGCAGAGGTTACTACAGGTTCTGTCATTTTCATTTTAGATTTTAATATATAATTTTGAATTTTATTCCTATTTTTGTTAGAAAATAACTTTTCCTCACGTGATGCCACTTCCAAGGCAGTACACATTAGAACTGGCAAAGTTTGTCATACTGACATTGATGTAATAATTTTTTAAAAATCACTTCCAAGTCATCCACTGAAGTGTCAGCAATGAATTGGCATACCAATGCAAATAGAGGATGAAGAATGAGCCACAGAGAAGGAATTAGGAAGAGCATTTTGGAGTCCATCAAGATATGCGTGCTCGAGTCTCGCTGTCGCTGTCTCTGTCTCTTTCTCTGGTAAAAAAAAAATAATAATAAAGTGCAATTTTGAGGGTGGAGTGGAAGTGGAATTCTTAAAGGTCTACTGCATGCACGAAGAACTTAACATTTGTATTTTTCCTCTGAAAATAGACAGCTAAAGTCTTCAGAAAATGTGCTGGGGCAGAGGCCATTGCTAAGTCCAGCTGTTGAAGAGTCTGCCCGCCCCAGCGCACGCGCCACACCATGGTCATCCCCAGCTCCATCTGTCTGGTGTCCTGGCCCTGACCTGGCAGATGTCATGGATGAGCATGAGAGGTGCATCCTGGCAGCTGTGGGTTATTCTAAGAAGAATTGTGTCATTGTGGGAGAAAGACTGATGGCCAACTTGTGCTCATTTGCCTAATACTTTCCCAGTCTGAAAGTCTTGTGTCCAGGGAAACCACCCTCAGTCCTGGGCAAACCAGGGTGCTTGGTCCCCTTCAGAATCACCTCTATCCACGGAAGCAGCACCCACCCCATAGCCAAGGGATGCACATTTTCAGCTAGACTAGGCTCAAAATTTGACTGTTTTTCAGATGAAACTATGAGCTAAAAGATTTTCAGGAGTTGCTGTCTATTCTTTTTTTTTTTTTTTGAGACGGAGTCTCGCTCTGTCACCCAGGCTGGAGTGCAGTGGCGCAGTCTCGGCTCACTGCAAGCTCCGCCTCCCGGGTTCACGCCATTCTCCTGCCTCAGCCTCTCCGAGTAGCTGGGACTACAGGCGCCCGCCACCACGCCCGGCTAATTTTTTGTATTTTTAGTAGAGACGGGGTTTCACCGTGGTCTCGATCTCCTGACCTCGTGATCCGCCCACCTCGGCCTCCCAAAGTGCTGGCATTACAAGCGTGAGCCACCGCGCCCGGCCCTATTCGTAGTCTTAAAAGACTTCCATTGCCTTCTTCAACCAAGATGATGCCAGAAAGTATTTTTTTCTATGGTGCCTATCCTCACCCCACCACTGTGCTTGGCTTTTCCTAAGCGTCTTCATCGGCAACAAGGATGCACCGCCTTCCTTCCCATATGCAGTTTGAATGATCGGAATTTGTGCAACTCTATTGTCTCTGGTCAAAGACATTTATCTTCGTGTATGTTTTTCAAGGATGATATTTTAAAATAATGTTCACCTTCTGTCAGAGCGTTTCTGGTCAGACCCGGTTCACATTTGCATTGATCGATAGCTATTTTAGAGCAACTGTGAAACCCCATTCTTCAACCCTCAGTGGTTTTGTTTCTTTAGCCTTCCAGTGGGACAGTTTTCCTGTGCCACCAGACCAGCGCCTGGTCAGAACCTGGTCAAGATGCTTTTCTGTATTTGTAGTTTATATTGTGAGCCAGATCACACTATTTTGCCCCATGTGATCTGGCCTCTGCCTCCAGGCCTCGTCCTGATGCCCCGGCTCCCAGCCTCTTGCCTGTGTCTTTGTCATCTTGCACCCACTCTGGAGACCCAGGATTTGATGCTGCTTCCTGGGGCTGACCTTGCTCCTCCTGAGCTTATATTTGCCTCTGGTCCTTCAGAGCACCCCCCTCCCTGATCTCACTCAACTTCCCTTGACACATGGCAGGTTTAATTCTCCCACATGGAAAAGGTAGTAAGACATAGAATTTCAATGTACTATGCATAAAAATGAAAGACACTCTCTAACTTACCTTCCAGGGTTGCCATCTTCACCCTCTATTCAAACACTGGTAAAGGAGAACTGCGGCACACACCTAACATCTCTTTGCGAGTCATGCCATGTTGAAACGGGACAGGAGTTTTCCCTTATCCCCCGCACAGGGCGTGTGATGGGGGTGTGGCTCGCTTCTATTGTGCCCCAAAGCTCAAACCCCTAGGGGGAGCAGGCAGACAGGCAGGTCGTTGTGCACGTGGGCTCCAACCCCAGGGGAGTGTCTAAGGTTGAGTCTTTACAGCTCTGGAAGCCTCAGTGGGTGTGTATTACAGTGTACTCTTTCAGCTTAGCCATCCGCAGACAGCTTGTGTTAATCAGCTCAGTTAGACCCTCTGTCTTATCACAAGGATGGAGGGCTTTCTGTATCCCGGGGTTCTTGCCCTAGTGTACCAAAAAAATTGGGTCACATGTGGGCTTGGAGAATGAGTGCAAGGTTTTATTGAGTGGTGGAAATAGCTCTCAGTGGATGGATGGGGAGCCAGAAGGGGATAGAGAGGGAAGGTGGTCTTCCCCTGGAGTTGGGCTGCTTACCCCAAATCTTAATGTATCTTGTTTCATAAATCTGTTTTATTAAGATGTCAGGAAATACAGCAACATTTAATAATAAAACTTGTTTTTAAGTCCCAGGGATACACAAGGCTGTGATGTATTGTTTAACTTGGCCAACGTTGGTGGATTTATGACATAAGTGAATATTTGGGTATGCAATGTAGCCACCAGGCACATCTTTAGGAAATACAGATAACAGATAATCAGCTTGGAGAAAGGCTAGAAGTTAGCAGATCACTAGTGGTCTTTTCTGAGCATTTCAGGGACTATTTGGCCGGTTGCTTCACCACAGCTAACTGCATCACTCTTACTTGATTGTCCTGTTTGGGAGGAAAATATGATTCATAGCTGTCAACTTCTGCAACAGAGATAAGGACTTTTTCTTCTATGTGTCCCTAGCAGCTTGCACTGGCCTGGCACACACAATAAAGGTTTCCTGGCCTAACAGCAATAACTGTAATTCTAGAGTGCCTATGATGTGCCAGCCAGCGGTCATGTATCTTTGACCCTTCCAGGGCTAGCATGGAGCTATGTGCCTCATCATGCATCTTCATCTTCTTATCGTCATCACGAAAGGCTGAATGCTTGCTTGCATATGGGAACAAGCCCTCCTTGAAGTCTAGCAAGGTAGTTAAAAGATTGCCCGGGATGATTCCTGGCTCAGCTACCCTACTTGTGTAACCTTGGGCAAGTTATTTAATCTCTCTGTGCCTCAGTTTCTTTTTCTGTAAAATGGGGTCAATGATAAAACCTATCTCCCAGTTTATTAAAAGATTTAGTGAGTTGATGCTTGCCAAGCACTTAGAAAAATGACTGGCAGATAAGAAATGCTATGTGTTTCTTAAATAAATAAAATTAGTCATTGAGTTAAATCTCCCTTTTACTATGTGAAAAAAGATGAGCTTGCTCCAAACTTCACAGTCTTTTCTGCCAATGGGCATGTGCTTCTACCAGAGGGAAAAAGGATAATGGACCTTGAATTTCCTGATATCCCCATGGAGGCCAAAGCCTTCTGCTCATGAGCCTGTGTTCACCCCTACTTGGGATGTTTTCTCCCAAGCACAGGCTTGGGAGCAGCCCCAAAGTTTTCTTCTCCCAGCAAGCCATGCATTTTGCGGACTCAGATATTTGATGAGTATTTCGCCAAAGCAGAAACATCCCAGTGAAAACTAATGCAAAGACAGTTCTACCACGCTCTGTTGCCTCCTGTGACTGGAGAAGACGACAAACAGCACACACAGCATCCCTCTCAGACCCACCTATGTGGGTCTGAGCTTTCACACGGCTTTCATAGAACTCCCTACAGTGTCCACAGGCCCCAAGACACCACTGCCCAGGGCCCCCCTGACCCACAACCTCCTAACACAGTGGCACGCCATTTTCATTTCTGCTGGTCAATGTGACTGCTTCAGTTCCTCCAGTGGGATCCAGCTGACCTTTGATATTCTTTATACTCTGGGGTACATTTGCTGTAAGGGTGCGAACAGAAGCTCAGTAAAGCCCAGAGAATACTCAAAGCATGCTCTGCTAAATTCCATGCTCGAAGGGGTGTCAGATGTAGCAAGAAAAAAAAAAAAAAAAGAATGCCAAGTTAAATTTGAACTTCGGATAAACAACAAATAACTTTTTAGTGTATGTTCCATACAGTATTTGGGAGCTATCCATATTAATTTTTTTTGCCGTTTATCTGAAATTCACATTTAACTGGGCAGCCTGTATTTTATCTGGCAACCCCACATGCTGGAGAAGCCTTACAAGGTTAGTTAGTATTTGGTGGTGGGGTAGGGGGGGACTGTCCCTCTCTACAAATGATTTTTTACCAGCAGGCCAATGGTAGGATTGTGAATGAGACAGCCCAGAAGCAACTGCAGAGGGTCATGCAGAACCTCTGTGTGGACAGCTTTGCTCTGTGCCATCCTGGGGCAGAACCAAAATCTCACCTACATAACGGAGGTGATCTTTACTTCTGTTTATTTACTTGTCCTAAAGAACTCTTTAGGATTTCAGATGTACTTGAATTCATCATGAATCCTCCACAATGGCCACTTTCAGGAGGGAATTCAGTGTATGGAATTTTCTTTGACTCCAAAGAATTGAGCTTAAATAAAGTGACATTCACAAAAACATGCTTATGCATTCACGCATACGCCTTTGTATATTCTCTCTTATACCCACTCTGGCTAAGGCCAGTGTTTCCTCATGATATGGTTTGGCTCTGGGTCCTCACCCAAATCTCATGTAGAATCGTAATCTTCAATGTTGGATGAGGGGCCTGGTGGGAAGTGATTGGATTATGGCGGTGGACTTCCCCCTTGCTGTTCTTGTGATAGTGAGTGAGTTCTCACAAGATCTGGTTGTTTGAAGGTGTGTAACACTTCCCTCTTTGCTCTCCCTCTCTTGCTGGCCATGTGAAAATGTAACTACTTCCCCTTTGCCTTCCGCCATGATTGTAAGTTTCCTGAGGCCTCCCCAGAAGCAGAAGCTTGTGCGTCCTGCAGAACTGTGAGCTGATTAAACCTCTTTCCTTTATAAATTATCCAGTCACAGGTTTGTCTTTATAGCAGTGTGAGAACGGACTAATACACCTCAGTAATATTAATAGTAGGCTAGTATTTAAGGCTGTTGTAATATCTCTGTTAAAATAAGGACAGCATTCTGAATAATTGAGTTTGATCACATGATATGTGATGTTTAGATGCCCAATGCTGGCCGTGGTTAGTACTCAAAGTTTACCTATACTATACACATGGTAAAAGTCAGGTGGCTTTGTGCAGGGTGGAAGCAGGATAGGAAAGAGGAAGAAGAAAAAGCAAGGAAAAATATACAGAAGAAGAAACAGAAAAAGTAAAATAGAGAAGAGTATGCCCAGTATCTAATTTCTCACTAGGTTAGATACATTTTCTTTTAACAACTAAGCTTTTAGTCTTTTTAGACTGAAGAAGAAATAAAATCAATTTAATCAAATAATCAGTTGTTTGGGAGCATAAATAAATAAGAAATTGAAAGCACAATTGAATGCAAACAGCCGTCCCAAAGTGTGATATAGCAATTCTCTCTCTATGGTTGATACATTTATCTATAAATTAATTCGATTTTTGTTTCCAAAAGTGTTTAAGAATATTATATATTTATGTATGCATCCTTGAAAATGATTATGGAAACAATGATCTATCCTGAAGCAAGAATTTTTTTTTTTTTTTCTTTTTTTTTGAGACGGAGTCTCGCTCTGTCACCCAGGCTGGAGTGCAGTGGCGCGATCTCGGCTCACTGCAAGCTCCGCCTCCCGGGTTCACGCCATTCTCCTGCCTCAGCCTCTCCGAGTAGCTGGGACTACAGGCGCCCGCCACCACGCCCGGCTAATTTTTTGTATTTTTAGTAGAGACGGGGTTTCACCATGGTCTCGATCTCCTGACCTCGTGATCCACCCGCCTCGGCCTCCCAAAGTGCTGGGATTACAAGCGTGAGCCACCGCGCCCGGCCTGTTTTGTTTTTTCTTACTCCTCACCATCCCCTTTGCTGCTTATCTGAAATTCATGTTTAACTGGGCAGCCTGTACTCCTGTAGAATAGTGACCCAAACAACAAAAATACCTGCCCTTGTGGGGCTTATCCTCAATCTTCCCTGTGTTGCTCGCACTCTGATACAATCAGCTGTATTTGACTACCAAGCATCAGAAAAAAATTCTTTTTATTTCTTTTCTGATGCTGATTTATGTAGAGCTGGCTTCATGGCCTGCTGTCCTGTGCATTCACGCGGGACCTCCTGATCAGAAGGGTCTTGCTGTTACCAGCCTGTGAGTCTTAACAATTTTGTACATGGAATCCCTCCTCTTCATTTTCTCCTGAACTCTGCTAAGTATGTAGCCAGTCCTAGGTTTATGCATTATAATATAACAAAAATATCAAAAATAATAATTGCAGTTCCATAGAGAACTTAGGACTTACCTTCTAAGTGGTTTAAATCTTCTGATGTCTGGGACCCCCAAACCCCTAGGAAGTCAGAAGACAATTTTTTCTTTAATGGGAACAATGAAGTCTCAAGGTATTAGGTCCATGTCTAGCTAGAAGTCTGCTGGGGCTAAAATCCACCTTTCCTAAACCTCACATCACATTTCTCAAACTTAATTGCTTCATCCTTGCGCTTTCCAGGTCTTTCTGTTTTCTCTCCTTTGTCACAGCTCAGGCTGTCACTAAAACTGTGGCCCTCTCAGCTCTCTTTATCATTCTTTTCCACTCAGTCTGGATCTTTATCACCTTGAAGGCATAGGTGGCACTTCACAGCCAAGCACATTTCAGTCATCTAGTTTTGTATGTTTCCCATGATTGTGGCATATTTCTACCTCATCTCCTAGTTAATGGAAGACAGGAAGAAAACAGGCTGCACAGGTTATGTGCATGAAGGGATGAAGTGGCAGGAGAAATGAAGTCTTCCTAACTCTGGCCTCCTGCTGCTGCACAAGCCAGGCCAATGGTGTGGCAAGTCCAGGGGGCACATGGCTTTTCAGAGTGTCATTGTTTGAGGAGGCCATGAGTGGTTTAGCTGGTGGCCTCTGCTTCTTTTTCTTTTGAGTGCTTCTGAATACATGACTATGCTCTAAATACACAGCTACCACTGCTGGGTAAACCAAGCCACAGCTGTCCTCTTCCCAGGTTAGGGTCGCTGCTCAGCAGGAGCTGATGTGCTTCAAGGAATGATGATCTTCTGCTGGGAAGATAATTTCCAAATCTTTAAAGGTGAATTTAGAGTGAGGGGTCCCCTTACCTGTGGGATTTAATCCATCCTATCTTAATATCTAAAGCCGTATAATGCCTTCTTGTCTGTTTGTGTTGTTGTTGTTGTTGTATGTGTGTGCGTGTGTGTGTTTAAAGGTCTTGGCACAGATGCCATGCTTAAAACATGTTAACTGGATTCAAATCTGTATTTTGATTAATCAGAAATGCATACCTGCATAAACACCGCTCCTGGAAAAGTTTAGAAAAGAGTTTAGCCATCTGTTTTCTGGTTTTCCAGTTTGGCTTTCTTTTTTGTAGTTCCGCTGAATGGCATCATTCTCATCCCTTGGCAATGGTTTTGTAGAGTTATAGTTTCTGGTAGGGGAAGGGCTTTGGTTCTAAAGTTAGTGATCAGATTAAACGCAGGTGAGATGCAACACCAGCATATCGTAATTATCTTATTTTCTGCTTTGCAGTCCCTAATATCCAGTTAGGTAAATCACAAGGATTCGTATAATAACACCTATCTTCTCCCGAAAATAAAATGGAGTTATCTTCCTTTTTAAAAATACAAAATCCACAACTTTATCATAGAGAAACAAGCCTTCTGAGCAAGATCACTATAATCATTTAAATCTACAAACGCTACAAAGGCAAATGCTTCACCCTCCAGCCCTAAATTTACCTCTTTTATTTTTTCCGAAGCTCTAAACTTTCCCTCTTCATTTTCACACATTGAAAGCAGTCCCGAAATTTTCAGGAACAAGGGCAGGTTTTCAAACATTTCCTAGAAAGTGCGTAACCCTATCTTTCTCTTTGATCTACTATACTTACATCGGCAGATCGGTGTGACACTTGCAAGCCCAGGTATTTTTATCCCAGTTCATCCAAAGGTGGACCAGAGATAACACAGCTCCTGGGCTTGGGAGGGGGACGGGGGTAGTGGGGGGAAATGTGGCAGGAGAAGCTACGAGAATCACAGGGCAAGCAAGGCGGTCCTTAAGGAAGAAAGCTTCCTAAATAACACACTGCTCCATTCTTTCTATCCCTCTTCAAAGCTGTTTTGTTCCTAACCCATTTTTCATTAAGTTTAACTCCTTTGGAAAAGTCTCGTCACTTTCCTAGGGAAAGTCTCCAGGGGAGCGAGCTTTCAAGATCTGCTGCGGGGTGTGTCCTGCCAGTGCGTGGAAGGCCGTTTGTTTACAAAGCTTGGTGAATACCCAGATGGCACTTCCCTGTGCCCTGCAGCTGCTCAACAAGCAAGGAGACTTGCAGGCACCCACAGAACTCACTTCTGTGAAGCCCTTTCTTCTCAGAAGAGTCTTCACTGCTATTGTGACATCCTGCTTGCCCCTCCTGTTTTATTCCAGATGCACAACATTAACACAAAATGTTGGAGATCATGACAGCGTTGGGTTCCAAAAACAGTATTGTTTGTTGTTTTGAAGCCAGTCCCCCAAATGACTTGAACTTCTAAAGAAGGAGCTGGCATCATTTCTATCATTTACACAATCTGAGGTTCAGTGTATGAGGGTAGGAATGGGGATGGGGTGGGTCCACTTCTATCCATTAGGGAACTCCAGTAATATTGTGGATTCAAGAATATGCCAATTTTTCCAGGTGGTAGCTTATTTAACTACTGTTAGGGATAACTCAAAGAGCTTTGTATTGCACCTTTACAAAGTTATGGAAGGGCTACTAAATACATGTATGGGATTAGTAAATTGCAGAAATGTTTGCACAGGCATCGAGATGCCAAGCAGTAGCATCTCCATGGTGACCTCTCTCCAGTCATGCTTGGTACACAAGCATAGCTGCAATGCAAATCCCCTAGACCCCTCTTCTAGCCAGATGGCCA
This sequence comes from Hylobates moloch, assembly GCF_009828535.3. NCBI lineage: Eukaryota > Metazoa > Chordata > Mammalia > Primates > Hylobatidae > Hylobates > Hylobates moloch. Next base: position 167,567,889 of record NW_026652277.1, on the reverse strand, counting down.
ACCCCTGATCCCCAGTGTTTCCTACAGTGAGTGAAAAGGGAGGGTCTCAAGAAGTCTGTGTATTAGTTTTTGCTGCATAACAAATGACCCAAAATGCAGTAGCTTAAACAACAGTCGTCTTTTATTATTTCTCACGGTGTCTGAGAGTCAAGAATCCAGGTAGGGCACAGCAGGAGTGGCATGTCTCTGCCCCATGACTTCTGGGATCTTTGAGGGAAGACTCAAAGGCAGAGTGTTGAAAACCTCTGGGGGACCATCACTCTCATATCTGCTAGTTGATGCTGGCTGCTGGTTGGGCCTGAGGCCTTGAGCCAGAACACTGACATGTGATTTCTTGATGTGGCCTGGGCTTCCACACAACATGGTGACCCTCCAGAGAAAGACAGCGAGACTGGAAGAGCTGTGTGCCTTTCCCTGCCCAGCTTTGGTAGGCATGCAGCATTGATTCCACTGAGCTCCACTGGCTAAGTCAGTTATAAAGGACTTCTCTGGCTCAAGGGGAGGGAATGTAGATACCACCTTTCTTTGGAGATGAGTCCAATCACATTAAGAGTATGTGGGATGGAAAATGCATTGGTTCAGCCACCTTTGGAAGATACAATCTGCCATTGGCACCTTCCCCAAATGCAAGGCTTCCTTGTGGAACTGGGGGATATATTATAAACTCTAAATAACAAAGGCACTTCCTGAATAAATACTAATTGGCTGTCTGTGAGACATGCAGTGACTCCAGGTCTTCTGTGGGGTGGGACAGCTCAGGAAGTCCAAGGATTCAGTGAAAGCCCTAGAAGAGCTTACTAACTGGAAGAGAGGGAAGCTGATGGCGGGACTCATCTCCCAGTTATGCTTTTGGATAAACATCTGGAGAGCACGAGGCTTAGCAAGTCAAGAGCCAGCTACAGCAACACCATAAAAACACCCTGCGGCTGAGTGCACTGGGTGTTTTTGTAACTGGCATCCCACCTGGTCCAGCAGACAGTGAGCTAATTGAGGTGTGGATTTTCACAGAGATTCAATGGTAAACAAGAAAGATGCCTCTCCTACATCCAAGGAATATGTGTTTGGTTGGAAGAGTTGGACAATAAACAAAACAGAATAAACAAAGTGACAAACGAACACACTAGGTAGTGATGGGCATTGTGGCAATCCCAGAACAGGTGACGGTGGTGACACACAGTGCCCACACCCAGCACAGCAGGGTGCACTGTCATCAGTAATCGCCTCTCCAGGAAACCGGGGGCACTCATCAGACTCAGTTACTCATGGTCTGTGAGTGAAGGAATTAGAGTCCCTGGAGAGACCCATCAGGAACACCAATGAGTAGCAGATTGCACAGGTCAGCTCAGCAGAAAGCCAAGGCTACATCTTGGCATTCCTGGCTGCAGCCCATTGCTCTCCCCAACCTGCACACGACTCCAGACAGTGGCAGCCTATTCAGCATCTCAGGGCTGTCAGGAGTGGCATCTAGGGAGGACCAGGTGCTCTCTCCATCTGTGGCCTGGAATGTGTGCTCAGAGGCCCCTGAGAACAGACAAACCCGTGAAGAACCAACTGAGAAATATCATCTTCCTGTCCATTCAGATCAGGAAATAAATTAAAACATCTCTCTTTACATAGTAGATTTGGTCATGAAAAGCTGATTGTAAATACAATCTTTGTGGATTAAACTGTATTTTAAAAGCTCTCTGAAGTCAGGATTGGCACAATGTTGATAGTCTTTGGACAAAGGGTGCATGAGGGCTCATTAGACTATTCTCTTTTGCTTGGTGTGTGCTTGAAATTTTCTCAAATAAAAAGTAAGTAAAGAAGTAGATAAAATAGCTCCTCTGGTGATACATTTATCTCTCTTTCCCTCTCTTCCTCTCTTAAAATGAGAATGATTACTTCCAACAAATCGTTTTTGTAAAACTAAGTCTTGCAAAAAATGACTTATAATTGTTTCTGTACATTGGGTTTTTCTGAAGCCAAGCACAGCATATTGAAATGATTTGCAGTATTAGCCTCGCCTTTAATTCCTGTGATAGTTAAGTAATAACAAGTAGGCATGTTTCTACCTACTGCAAATAAATTTGTGGGGCATCAATAGGAGACGTGGGATTGGTGTCATGATGAGAGAGACAAGGGATGAACCTGGAGGTTGTGAGGCTGAGGTTCGCCCCCTTCTCTCTTCCAGCTGGTCTGGGACCCCTGACCACATCTCATTACCTCTCAGGGTCTCAGTTTTCTCCTAAACCAGCTCTGGATCATTTCAAGAATCCTTTCCTTCCAGCACTGTAGAGAGTTCTGGGGGTCAAAACATGTTGTAATTCTGAAATCACCAGGGTCGCGTGAGACGAGGACAGTGATGAGAGATTAAAACTCCCTGTCTCCAGGAATAAGAAAGCAATACAATCCCTCAAGGCTGTTAACAATTTTCATGATCCATAGATTTCTTACCGCTTAATTCTCTGCTCTCCCTTCTTTAGGCTAATATTTTAAACATTATGAAAAGGAAACCGATGAAAAGATGAGTAACAGCTTCTGGCTGTTGAGCACAATTTCACAATATTTTTGAATTTCTCAGATAACACTGCATATTAATGTCATTTTCTTCACTGGGAAGAAAGCCAACAGACCTTCAGCCAAACCATGACCACTTGGTAACCCGCTGAAAATTCTATGTTTGAACTCCTGCACCCAGCTCCACCTTTCACCTTGACTGGTAGGGCGGTCTCTCAGGGGTCTCTCTTCTCATCCTCTGCCAACCATGTCAACTATGGTATCTCTGGAAGACCGGAGGAAAAAGACCAAATGCTCACAGTTTGATGTGCTTATCATTCTTTCAGATAATGGGATTGTGAGTTCTTATTTATCTTAAATTCTCTGCATTTTAACTTTCTTCTTAGTGCTTTCTACACGCTCCATGTTTTCTTCAATGAGCATGCATTACTTTATACTCAAGAAAAGAGCAATGCACACTGTTTTTTAAAGCCACTATTACTACTCCTCAGACTAAATCCTCCACTGGCCCTCCACTGCCATAGCATAAAATCCAACGCATTGGTTTGGCTCCTCCACCCTCAATGTGTGGCTGGCTACCCTCCTAATCTCACCTTTGTCACCTCTTCCCTGACCTCTATCCCTTCCCCTCCCCATCCTCCTTCCCACCTGTGCTCATCCACACCTGCCATACCCCAGACCAGACACCAAGGCGCCCTCCGTCTGAATCTCCCCAACCCACAGGGGTTTGCCTGACCACTCCCACACTTTCTTTAGGAGCCATTTCAAGCCTGGCCTCTGCTGGACCCCAGAGAGGCTCCCCTGCTTCTCCAGGACTCTGAGGCACCCCGCCTCCCTGACCATCCTCCTAGAACAGGCCACAAACAGCAGCATGTGGTGTCTTCTCAGGGCTGTTATTCACTAGACCAGAAGTGCCCTGAGGACAGGCTCAGTGCCATTACTTCCATTAATTTTCTTTTTTTTTTGGTTCTGGTTTTTTCTCTTTGACCCCAGCAAAATTATTCATTGAATGTTTCCTTGAGTTTTAAGAGGCCTACACAGCAATTACACATCACTGGAGTCCTTTTTATTTCCCAAGAAAAGCCACTTAGAAATAAAACTATGAAGAGTGTTACATGCCGAGGACTTTCCAAAACACACAGACTTTCTCATGGTGTTGCGTAAAGCGTGTTGGTCCTGCTCTGCCTGCGCTAGGCTCCTGCTCTGCCTGGAACGCCTTCCTTTCCTTGTCTACTGGCAAACTCCTGGTCACCCTTCCAAACTCGGTTTTGACACCCATGCTGCCCTCCCCTGCAGCTCCTTGAGCTGGGAGCTGGAGACATTCCTCTGGAAGGTGCCTCAGGGTACCCTTTCCTCTCCAGGTGCCGTCTTTTGCATATCTGCTTCCCCCATAATTCCCTAGAGACTCTGACGGGCCCCTAGAGGTTCTAGTTTAGTGCTTGTGGAAGGAAGGAATTTCGTGTTAGACGTCCACATGCCAGGGAGTGCTTGGTGGATACGCAGAGAGGAAGTTTAAGGACAGGGAGATGCAGGCACCTCAGGAGAGCTTTGCGTTTGCTCTCTGCACAGGGCACCTGGCTGGGGATGAGTGGGATCTACCACCCGGGGTCTGTCCTCTAGGATCCCCCAGGGCAGGGCCGCCTGCCTACAGTACGACCCTGATCCGGTGTCATGGGGGCTAAGAGAGTCAGCCAAGCATCCATGCAGTGCCCGCCGGCCATCCTTCCCACAGTAAGCCCCAGATTCTCTATTATTTTTGAATTCTTCTTCCCATCATTCATTCAGGGTCTTGCCAGTTCTGAGACCAAAGAGTTGCAAAGAATCACCCTTTAGGAATGTAAAATGATTCTTGTTCCAACAAGGCTCCGCTTAATCATACACTCTACAAATTCAGGGAGCTCATTTGGGTAGAATACAGTTTTTCCTTTTCATACGTTTGCTGCTTTCTCCAAACAAACTCAAGGAAAGACTGCAACATCAGCAGTTTGACAATTTGGAACTGAAATAGAGAGTCTAGAGTCTGGGATTTCATGTCTCCTCTGACTGAAAAAATAAAAATTCTTTGAAGTGCATAAACTTGTGCTTGGCAGTGTTTTCATCTGACATTGTTTAATTTTTCACAGACCAAGCTAAAGCAAGAAAAATTATTCTCCCACCCTTCACCAGCAAGATTCTCTGTCTTCTCAGCCTTTCACACAGCCAGGACTGGGGACCTCCTAAAAAGTGGTGTTGGCCCTTCCATCAGGCAGACCTCAGAGCAGAATCCCTGCCTCCTCTTCATCTTTCTACCCGTCCTGTCCCCACCCAAGCGACACATGCCACAGAAGGCGACCTGGAAATTGCCTTGTGCACTGTGGGGCGATGGGAAGTGGGGGCAAGCTTGGGTCAGGTGCTGTCACCTCTGCACCCATCACACACATCTTCCTCCCTAATGCCGGGATCTCAGCATGGGTGGGAGATGTTGGCATCTAGGGGAGGAGGACTGCTGTGACCCACAGGGAGACATATGCACCTGCCGCCACCGTGGCTTCTGCCCTCCTCCCCAGCAGGGATGGTGACGGCTGGTTGAAGTGTTGACTGAGCTTGGAGCTGGGTGCACGGTGGCTGCTAGGCGCCTTCACTCCATCCTGGACCAGCAGGAGACAGTGCCTCATGAAGTTCGGAATAAATAAAGGGAACCTAAGCATGTTGCAGGACTGCTTTATCTCACAAAAAGCACATTAACAGCATCTGCTCTTCAAGAGGACAACAGAACCAGGCCTCCTGACGCGCCCCTCCCTGCGCTCCAGGCCTGCAGAAGGCGCCTGATGTGACTTCGCATTATTTTGAAGCTAGAAAGGCAGACATTTTGAGCCCTAAAGAGGTTTTGCCTTCTGAGGTAGGGATGAGGATAGCTTCCAATCTCCCTTTGGTCCCGGGGGGAATGGCCAAACCTTGCATGCAGCGAAATCATCCCAATAATGAAGCTTCGGGCCGAGGCGCCGTGTCCCATGGTGTGGACCGGGCATTTCCCAGGACCGTTCCCTCCCGAGGTTAGGCTGCCCATGCCTGGAAACTCCTTCTCACTCCCAGGAGCTCAGGAGCTGAGGAGACCCGCAGGGACATCTGGCTGGTGTCCTCCCCACGACTCTGGAAGAAAGACTAGAATACCAAAAGGAGCTGAAGGTCACCACACCCCCTGGGGCCACGACATCCTCGGTGAACCGCAGGACTAGGGGACTGAGGACGGGTGATTCCAGAGCATCTTGCATGGTCGCATTTGGAGGACGGTGATCCTCAGTGACTGCCAGTCACGCACTCCGGGTGGGAGTGGGAGGGATGTTCCCAGCCTTAGCCATTGAGGAAAAGCTCAGCCCCGGGGCGGGGCAGGGAGGCCAGGAAGGGAAGACCTGAGCGGGAGGGGAAGGGGCTGGGAGAGCGGCTGGACTGCGAGCAGCTCCACGAGGGTGTGGGCTAGGATGCAAGTGGGAGCTCCCGGGAGAGCAACCCTGGGGCCAGGCTGGGACTGCGTGTGGACCCCAGGAGAAGGCCCTTCCGGAGCAGCCGCAGCTATGCTGCGAGGTATGCCTTCCTAAACTCAAAGGCTCTTGATGAAGTGTGTTTTGGGCAGAGCCCAATCTGTCACGGGCTCTGGGGGCTCCAGGCACAAGTGTGGGGACGTCCCTAGGGTCACCGCAGCCAAGGTGGCATCAAGGCAGCAGTGGGGGTAAGGCAGGGAAGCAGGAAATGTAGGTGCTCATCCTGGCAGCCCAGCATAGTAGGCAGCTTGTGAAATGGCTTGGATGAACCCACCTTGGCATTCACGGCTGTGCTATGCCCTCCCCTTGATTGTGAACCTGTGACTTGCTCCTAACCAACAGGATGTGGCAAAGGTGGTGGCATGTCACTTCCGTGATGAGGATATACAAGACTGTGACTGCTGTCTTGCCAGCAAACTCTCCTGCCTTCTCCACTTGGTCTCAAGAAGCCGTGGTGGAGAGTCCCATGTGGCAAGGACCTGAATCCTGCCCACAGCCACTTGAGCTGTGTGGACCCTCACTCCGTCAAGCCTTTCCCAGACACCTCGGCCCTGGTTGATAACCAGATTGCAGCCCGTGACAGACCCTGAAGACAAGGCTCCCAAATAAGGTGTGTGTGGACTCCTGACTCACAGCAACTATGAAATAGTAAATGTGTGTTTTAAACCACTATCTTGTGATTACAGCAGCAGTTAACTAACACAAGTGTAATAGTATCTTAAAACATGCTAAAAAAATTATCTAGGGAGATGTAATCAGAGGGTGCTATATGCTATTACTGGCAATTGTAGCGTTAGGGGACTTCATTATATAACCATGACATTAAAAGGAAGTGCAGTCTATTTTGTAGTCACATGTTGATGAGGCTACAAAAGGCTGTTTATTTGAGAAGTTGCTTGTGAATTCTTTATTTCTCAAGACTGTCTCTCTCACTCTTTGCTCAGAACCACCTCACTCTTCCTGAGTCTCTCTACCATTGCCTCCCACCTGAGCACAGCTTTCCTGCCCTCCTCGTTTGATCAGGAACGCAGTTAGACTGTGTGCCTGTCTTTTTGTTTAGCTTATGCAAGGCAAGTTGACTCCCACTGGCTGCTTCATTGCATCTAGTGATCAAGTACTGCTCCCGGTCCCCTACCTCCACCCATGTCCAGGTCTGGGTTTGGAGACATCATATCTCAAGTGGAACCAGGACCTTGGAGCCCTCATGTGTCCAGAAGAGGAATTAGACATGGTATGCATCTGTTCAAGGGAGACTTAGAGTAATTAATGCATGATCAATTCAAAGTGGGTGAGTAACTGGATGATTTAAGGGAACACTATAAAACTTTAATGACTGAAGTCTTTGGAGGACAGTCATGCCCCCATGCGGCCCACTTACTGGGATCACTGATTCAGACAGAACTCAGGACCAAACATGGGCGGGAACACAGGCTAACCCATTCTGGCAATTTCCCTTTGGCCTGTGCTCCTAGGACCAGAGGTGGCCTTAGATACTTGTTTGTGAATGGTGGCAATTCTAGGCAAGTCTCACCACTACAGGAGCCCAGAGAGAGCCCAGGAACTTTGTCATCCAGGAAGCTGCTACCTCCCACCACTCTATACTTTTCAACTTACCCCTGTCTGATTAGGGCAAGGCCTAATTTCTCAATGTTTTCACTTGGTTGGAATCCAGTTGAAATGAACAATTTGGAGATTTCAATGTTTCCAGTTGGAATCATAGAATCCTTAATTCTTCACCAGCCTTTTAACTTCATTTCTCAGATATGACGTCTGATGGCCCAGCCTTTTAAAGTTGCCTTCGTGATGTTGGAAGTTCTGCTGACATACTGTTGAGGTCTCAGGAAAAGCTGGAAAACATTTCCACAATGGACAAAGTGCTATGTTTAGGAAATTACTCACATTTTGCTATCAGAATATCGTTTCTGCCTAATTTGCTTCAAACAAAATTGTTTAAATTAAGTTTATTTTAAACAAATTGTTTTGAAGGGTTTAAGACACCAGCCATTTGAAAGACCTCCTCATTCTGAAATACCAAGAAAAAAAAATCACCACCTGAAAGTAAAGAAAGATGAAGGGATCCATGTGTGTGACCATTTTCTCCTGGCCTTCACACAGATGCTCCTAGGCAAAGGTTAAATCAGGCAATGAGGCCAACAGAATACATGATCTCTTGCAAGTTTTTGCACTTGGCATTCTTGATCTTGGGATGCTGGTTGTTTTCTCAGACCAAGAGAGAGGCTAACAGGCTGAACCCAGGGGTCTGGTTAACAAAGGTTACTATAAAGTGGTAGTGATGCCACAGCGTCAGGCTTAGTGTTGGGCCAGATAACTTCCAACTGTTCTAGCCTGCTACACTTAGTCACCAAACTCTGACCTCGCACCGTTGTTGGAGAGGTGAACCTGGGAGACTGCAGAGTTGGGCTAGAGTGTGGGTCTTTTATCTAACACAACACACAAGTTCATTTGGAGGGAAAAAGCAAAGCTGGACTTCAAATTCCTTTGTGTGGCAATGGGTCTCCAGGGATCTGGCCTTGGCCTGGGTTCTGGGAGCTGGCCTAGCATAGAGGAGGGAGAGGGCTGTAGACTCTGGAGCCAAAAATCAACATCAGAATCAGTCAGAACAGGAAGACTAGGGAGAAACTGACAGAAAGGATAAAAAAGTTTTGCAGCAATGAGGCTCCAACAAGAACAAGGACAAGGACATATAGAGGACAGGAGAGAAGGTGGAAGCCCAGGAGACTCTGAGGCACAGGGACGTCTGCAGGACCATGAGGTCTTATCTCTGGGTGGCAATAGGGCATGAAGGCAGACTCAGCATAGGAAAACCAGGGTTTCTAAGCCAGGAATGGAGTATAGAGAGTCACCAAGACAGAAGCGGGGCCAGAAGCTGGCGTCAGAGCCATGGTCTAGAGTTAGCAAGACGAGACCAATATCAAAAAAGGACCAGTAGTGGGTGACATGGGCAGGGCAAAGGGAAATCCTTATCCTGTTTTAGTTTCTCCTTACATTAATAAATCACCCAATGCATGATTTATGAACAGACCAGATATATTATTGATAGGGCCAGGGCTAGAAAGAATACTATATGCCTAACAGGGACAGTCATTGCACAACCAGTAGTGGAAGACTGTCAATAGCTCAGGACAATTTCATCCTCATGGTGGGAAAAAGAAACACAAGCCACAAGACCCTCAGACCCTGGGTCTGTTGCTCCCCGTTTGTTCATGAAGAACAGTGTCTCAGTCTGTTTTCTGCTACTATAACAGCATACTTATGATGGTTAAAACTGAGTGTCAACTTGATTGGATTGAAGGATGGAAAGTATTGATCCTGGATGTGTCTGTGAGGGTGTCACCAAAGGAGATTAACATTTGAGTGAGTGGGCTGGGAGAGGCAGACCCACCCTTAATCTGGATGGGCACCATCTAATTAGCTGCCAGTGTGGTCAGGATATAAAGCAAAGAGAAAAATGCAAAAAGACTAGACTGGCTTAGCCTCCCAGCCAACGTCTTTCTCCTGTGCTGGATGCTTCCTGCCCTCAAACATCAGACCTCAAGGTCTTCAGCTTTGGAACTGGGACTGGCTTCCTTGCTCCTCAGCTTGTGGATGGCCTGTTGTGGGACCTTGTGATCATGTAAGTTAATACTACTTAATACACTCCCCTTTATATATATATCCTATTAGTTCTATCCCTCTAGATAACCCTGACTAATACAGATTTTGGTACCAGGAGTGGTTCTAGAGGAACAGAATATTAAGGATGGAGTTATTTTGTTGGTTTTGGGGTTTCTGAAGTTGGCTGCTAAATATGATTTGACCCAAAAATGTTAAGGATTCTACTTCTAATAATATGGAGAACACTGATAGTCCTTGGCATGAACTGTTTAGAAAGTTATACAAAATAAATTCATGTGACACTCCTTATTCACTGCTCATGAGAGGCAAGAGGTTTAACGACTTTATGCATAATACCTGTGACCATATGTGGAGAACCAGGGAACATAATGAAGCTGGTTGGTTGTTCCAAAGTTCAGTGGACAAATTGATGAAAAAAAATTATGAACTCAGGGATTCTAACTCTTGGCTTCAGAAGCAGATACAGAGCTTTAAATCTGCTAAGACTTCCCTGAGTGAGAATCTTATCTCCTGTAGAGAAAGAGCTGAAATTGTGGAAAAACAGACACAAGCTCATACCATGCAAGTGGCTGACCTACAACAAAAGGTGGATGCCTAGCCTCGCCAGGTGTCTACTGTTAAAGTGACAGCATTGACTGGATAAGAATGGGACCCTGCAACTTGGAATGGGGATGTGTGGGAAGACCCTGAAGAAGCTTAGGACACTTAGCTTGTAAATGCCAATGAGTATTTTTTGACAGAAGAAACAGCTTCCCCAACCCCAGTAGTGGCAATATTCCCTCCCTGACCCACACTGCCATCAACCTTTTCACCTTTGTCTGAGGAGATAAACTCTGCACTGCCTGAGGCAACAGTGATTGCCTCCCCTGAGGCAGTTGCCAGGCAAGATAGTGTTGATTCTCCTCAGGAGCCACCCCCAATGCCCCGTTTGCTTCTAGATCTATAACTAGACTAAAGTCCTGGCGGGCCCCTAGAGGTGAGGTTCAGAGTGCACTACGCTCAAAAAGAACTGCTTGAGTTTTCTAATCTATATAAGCAGAAATCTGGAGAATAGGCATGCGAGTGGATATTAAGGGTGTAGGATAATTGTGGAACATAGAGTTAAATCAGGGTGAATTTATTGATTTGGGCCACTAAATAGGGATTCTGCATTTAATGTTGCAGCTTGGGGACTTGAAAAATGTTTTAAGAGTTAATTTGCTTGGTTGGCTGAAATATGGATTAAAAGATGGCCCACTGTGAGCAAGCTGGAAATGCCTGATCTCCCTTGCTTTAATGTAGAGGAAGGGATCCAAAGGCTTAGGGAGATTGGGATGGTGGAGTGGATTAGTCACTTTAGACCTACTCATCCCAGCTTGGAGGGCCCAGAAGATGTACCGTTGATGAATCCTTTGTGAAATAGATTTGTGAGGGCAGCACCTGCATTTTTGAAGAGCCCTGTAATTGCCCTTCTCTCTATGTCAAATCTAACAGTGGGAACCACAGTCACTCAACTACAAAATTTAAATGCAATGGGAATAATTGGATCCTGAGGTGGCAGGGGCCAAGTGTCGGCACTGAACCATCAAAGGCAAGGTGGGCATAGCTACCATAATGGACAGCAGAGGCAAAGCAGCAATCAGAATAGTCTGACTCATGTAGAGCTCTGGCTTTGGCTAATTAATCACGATATTCCTAGAAGTGAAATTGATAGGAAGCCTACTGCATTCCTACTTAATTTACATAAGCAGAAAACTTTCAGATCGAATGGAAAAAAGACTAATTTGAATTACAGAAACAGAGAATCAAAGCCCCTCAATCAATTTCCAGACTTGAGCCAGTTTACAGACCCAGAACCCTTTGAATGAAGGGAAAGCTGGTTCCCCTTAAGCAAGGACCCCACTACACTACTGACAATTTATGCTGTTAATCTTTCTCCCATCCTTTCCCAGCAGACCTCCAGCCTTTTACCAGGGTAACAGTGCACTGGGGAAAGGGAAATGATCAGACATTTCGGGGACTACTGGACACTGGCTCTGAGCTGACATTGATTCCAGGGGACCCAAAACATCATTGTAGTTCTCCAGCTAAAGTAAGGGCTTGTGGAAGTCAGGTAAATTAATGGAGCTTTAGCTCAGATCCAATCTACAGTGGGTCCAGTGGGTGCCTGGACTCATCCTGTGGTCATTTCTCTGGTGTCAGAATGCATAATTGGACATAAATAGATATACATAGCAGCTGGCATAACCCCCACATTGGATCCCTGACTGGTAGGGTGAGGGCTATTATGGTGGGAAAGGCCAAATGGAAACCATTAGAGCTGTCTCTATCTAGAAAAACAGTAAATTAAAAACAATTTGCATACCTGGAGGGATTGCGGAGATTAGTGCCGCCATCAAGGACTTGAAAGACGCAGGGGTGGTGATTCCCACCACATTCCCATTCAACTCTCATATTTGGCCTGTGCAGAAGACAGATGGATCTTGGAGAATGACAGTGGATTATCATAAGCTTAACCAAGTGGTGACTCCAATTGCAGCTTCTGTATCAGATGTGGTTTCATTGCTTGAGCAAATTACATCTCCTCGTACTTGGTATGCAGTCACTGACTTGGCAAATGCCTTTTTGTCCATTCCTGTCCATAAGGCCCACCAGAAACAATTTGCCTTCAGCTGGCAAGGCCAGAAATATACCTTTACCATCCTACCTCGGGAGTATATCAACTCTCTGGCTTCGTGTCATAATCTTATTCAGAGAGAACTTGATTGCTTTTCATTTCCACAAGATATCACACTGGTCTATTATATTGATGACATTATGCTGATTGGATCCAGTGAGCAAGAAGTAGCAAACACACTGGACTTATTGGTGAGACATTTGCATGCCAGAGGATGGGAAATAAATCTGACTAAAATTCAAGGACCTTCTACCTCAGTAAAATTTCTAGGGGTCCAGTGGTGTGGGGCCTGTCAAGATATTTCTTCTAAGGTGAAGGATAAGTTGCTGCATTTAGCTCCTCCTACAACCAAGAAAGAGGCACAATGCCTAGTGGGCCTATTTGGATTTTGGAGGCAACACATTCCTCATTTGGGTGTGTTACTGCAGCCCATTTATCGAGTGACTTAAAAGGCTGCCAGTTTGGAATGGGTCCAGAACAGGAGAAGGCTCTGCAGTGGGTCTAGGCTGCTGGGAAAGCTGCTCTGCCTATTGGGCCATATGACCCAGCAGATCCAATGGTGCTTGAGGTGTCAGTGGCAGATAAAGATGCTGTTTGGAGCCTTTGGTAGGCCCCCATAGGTGAATCATAGCAGAGGCCTCTAGGATTTTGGAGCAAGGACCTGCCATCTTCTGCAGATAACTACCCTCCTTTTGGGAGACAGCTCTTGGTATGTTACTGGGCTTTGGTGGAAACTGAACGTTTGACTATGGATCATCAAGTCACCATGTGACCTGAACCGTCTATCATGAACTGGGTCTTTTCTGGCCCATCTAGCCTTAAAGTAGGCTGTGTACAGCAGCATTCCTTCATCAAATGGAAGCGGTATATACGTGATTGGGGTCGAACAGGTCCTAAAAGCACAAGTAAGTTACATGAGGGAGTGGCTCAAATGCCCATTGTCTACACTCCTGCCTTCTCTCCACCAGCCTGCACTGATGGCCTCATAGAGAGTTCCCTATGATCAGTTGACAGAGGAAGAGAAGACTAGGACCTGGTTCACAGATGTTTCTGCAGAATATGCAGGCACCATGCAAAAGTGGAGAGCTGCAGCGCTACAGTACCTTTCTAGGACATCCCTGAAGGACAGCGGTGAAGGAAAATCTTTCCAGTAGGCAGAACTTCAGGCAGTGCAGTGCACTTCGTTGTGCACTTTGCATGGAAGGAGACATGGCCAAATGTGCGATTATATACTGATTCATGGGCTGTAGCCAATGGTTTGGCTGCTGGATGGTCAGGGACTTGGAAGAAGCAGGATTGGAAAATTGGTGACAAAGAAATTTGAGGAAGATGTATGTGGATAGACCTCTCTGAGTGGTCAAAAACTGTGAAGATATTTGTATCCTACTGAGTGCTCACAAAAGAGTGACTTTAGCAGAGGAGGATTTTAATAATCAAGTGGATAGGATGACCCATTCTGTGGACACCACTCAGACTCTTTCCCCAGCCACCCCTGTCATCACCCAATGGGCCCGTGAACAAAGGGGCCATGGTGGCAGGGATGGAGGTTACGTATGGGCTCAGCAACATGGATTTCCACTCACCAAGGCTGACCTGGCTACAGCCACTGCTGAGTGCCCAATTTGCCAGCAACAGAGACCAACACTGAGCCCTTGATATGGCACCATTCCTTGGGGTGATCAGCCTGCTACCAGGTGAGAGGTTGATTATATTGAACCTCTTCCATCATGGAAAAGGCAGAGGTTTGTCCTCATTGGAATAGACACTTACTCCAGATATGGGATTGCCTATCCTGCACACAATGCTTCTGCCAAGACTACCATCTGTGGACTTATGGAATGCCTCATCCGCCATCATGGTATTCCACATAGCATTGCCTCTGACAAGGCACTCGCTTTACAGCTAAAGAAGTGTGGCAGTGGGCTCATGCTCATGGAATTCACTGGTCTTACCATGTTCCCCATCATCCTGAAGCAGCTGGATTGATAAAATGGTGGAATGGCCTTTTGAAGTCACAATTACAATGCCAACTAAGTGACAATACTTTGCAGGTCTGGAGCAAAGTTCTCCAGAAGGCTGTGTATGCTCTGAATCAGCATTCAATATCCTATTAGTTCTGTCCCTCTAGAGAACCCTGACTAATACAATACTACAGACTATGGACTGGGTAATTTATAAGAAAGTAAGTTTATTTAACTCATGGTTCTGTATGCTGGAAAGCCCAAGAACATGGCACTAGCATCTGGTGAGGGCCTTCTTGCTACATCACGTGTCAAGAGGGCAAGAGCATACATGTCGGCTTAGGACCTTCCTCTTCTTATAAAGCCACCAGTCCCATCATGGGTGCCCCACCTTGTTGAACATATCTAATCCTAATTACCTCCCAAAGGCCACACCTCCATCAACATATAAATTTGTGATTTAAAATTTCAATATGTAAGATTTGGGGGACATATTCAAACCACAGCAGACAGCATCTGCCTGTGGGAGATGGGCGATCTTTGAGGACTGCAAGGCAGAGATGAGATTTCATTCTCCATCCTCGAGCTCCATATTGAGTCTTACAGGGAGAGAAGCCAGGTTCTGAATGAGGAACCTTGTTGACATTTCCTAGGAGCCTGATCAATGGCTGTCATCCCAGCTGCACCTGGGAAAGCTATTGGTGCTAGAAGGACATGAGCTGAGAGGGGAGGCTGCAAACGTATGTCCCAAAGCATTTGTGTTTCTTTGCTAAATTCTACCTGTGTTTGGATTTTCCCACCTCAAGTTATTTTGTTGTTAGAATTTTTTTACTTAATTTTTTTTCTCCTTTGCCAGCAGGAAAATAAGTGTTTCACATTTCTCTTGAATATTATTCTCTTCTTTCAACCAGAGGCAGGAGTGAATCTGCTTTTGTAGGGCCTGAAGCATACACAGTTTGGGAGTGGTCCACTTTAAGAAAAAGAATATTAAGGTTTTAACATAAAGATGACTACAAAAGTGAAAACAGTAATTTAGAATGAGAAAAGAAGCCACAATATATTATAATTTTTTAAAGCTGTCTTATGAAACATCATAAGACCTGGAAAAATATTACACTACTTTTACTTAATTAGCTACCTGGCTCTATAATGCCTCTTCCCTTGCATTTTTGGCTCCATATTCTGATTATTTCTTATGATGACAATTTAATAGAGAAAATCAAGATACTTCCGTCCTCTCTTCAGCACGGTTGTTTTACTATTGACAGTTAGGAAAAGTTTCTGTTAGCTTCCCAAGTCATTTTTGATGATGCTGTGTAAAGTTTTAGGAGTATTTTCAAACCTGGAAAATCTCCACGGGGCTCCCCTCCCGTGGTGCTATTACAGACAGATTCACTTTTTGCAATACTGCAACAGGTCGTGCCCTTCAAACACAGATGTTCTGATAAATTCTATTGCGTGTGATTCCCACCAAAGAGGATCAAAGCTGTGCAGCACATTTATAATAATGTCATGCCCTGAATTATGGAGTGTATTCCTGATAGGAGAGAGCTTTAATTTTGAATAGGCATCCATGAGAACTAAATCTTCAGCTCGCGCTTTTCAAGCCAGATGTTGGAAGAACTTTCTATGAAGTAATTTCTGATTCTATACATGTCAAGCCTTGATTCTCCTCCACTGCCCACATGCATCCTGTGTCAGGCACTGGAGGACACATCTGTGTTTCAATAATTTCTGTGTCCTTGTACCTTTGTGTCTGACCTGGATGAATCAGCAGGTGGGCGGGAAGACTATTCCTGCAAGCTGTTCCCATAGAGGGATGACTGGCAATTGACCGCTGCATATGGGGTGACTATCAGCTGTAGTGTGACAAAGGGGAAGTGGAACAGCAGAGACAATGATCTTGGCCATGAGCAGCCAAAATATCCTACCTCTGCCCTTTACCGAAAACACATGAAGGAGCTGAGCAGATGCGAAGCTTTGGAGTAGATGCTCTGGAGGCTGGAAAATGAAAATTTTTCTAAAATGTACTAGTTTCTCAGCAGTCATATTTCCGAGCCCTTACATTTCACCTTTGTTCCTAAAAGGAGCTGTTTTAATTTATTTTCTTTTTTGCACATTTTCTCATTTTTCTCCTTGTTTTCATGGTGGGCACTTTAGCTGACCTCCCACATGCTGACATATAGTACTTAGGATTTCAAAATCATGTGTATTATTGTCGTTTAAAAAGTACAAAGTTTTCAAATGTAAAAATTATTTAGGTGAAGCCGGTGCGGTGGCTCACGCTTGTAATCCCAGCACTTTGGGAGGTAGAGGTGGGTGGATCATTTGAGGTCAGAAATTTAAGACCAGCCTGACCAACATGGTGAAACCCCAGCTCTACTAGAAATACAAAAATTAGCCGGGCATGGTGCCGAGCCGCCTGTAATCTCAGCTACTCAGGAGGCTGAGGCAGGAGAATCGCATGAATGCGCGAGGCGGATGTTGCAGTGAGCCAAGATTGCGCCATTGCACTCCAATCTGGGCGTCAGAGTGAGACTCTCTCTCAAAAACACACACACACACACACACACACACACACACACACACACACACACACCAAAAAAGAATTTTAGACCAATATCCCTGATGAACATTGATGCAAAAATCAATAAAATACTGGCAAACTGAATCCAGCAGCACATCAAAAAGCTTATCCACCATGATCAAGTGGGCTTCATCCCTTGGATGCAAGGCTGATTCAACATACGCAAATCAATAAATGTAATCCAGCATATAAACAGAACCAAGGACAAAAACCACATGATTATCTTAATAGATGCAGAAAAGGCCTTTGACAAAATTCAACAATCTTCATGCTAAAAACTCTCAATAAATTAGGTATTAATGGGGTGTATCTCAAAAGAATAAGAGCTATTTATGACAAACCCACAGCCAATATCATACTGAATGGGCAAAAACTGGAAGCATTCCCTTTGAAAACTGGCACAAGACAGGGATGCCCTGTCTTACCACTCCTATTCAACATAGTGTTGGAAGTTCTGGCCAGGGCAATCAGATAGGAGAAAGAAATAAAGGGTATTCAATTAGGAAAACAGGAAGTCATATTGTCCCTGTTTGCAGATGACATGATTGTATATTTAGAAAACCCCATCGTCTCAGCCCAAAATCTCCTGAAGCTGATAAGCAACTTCAGCAAAGTCTCAGGATACAAAATCAATGTGCAAAAATCACAAGCATTCTTATACGCCAATAACCGACAAACAGAAACAAATCATGAGTGAACTCCCATTCACACTTGGTTCAAAGAGAATAAAATACCTAGGAATCAAACTTACAAGGGATGTGAAGGACCTCTTCAAGGAGAACTACAAACCACTGCTCAACGAAATAAAAGAGGACACAAACAAATGGAAAAACATTCCATGCTTATGGATAGGAAGAATCAATATCATGAAAATGGCCATACTGCCCAAGGTAATTTATAGATTCAATGCCACCCCCATCAAGCTACAAATGACTTTCTTCACAGAATTGGAAAAACTACTTTAAAGTTCATATGGAACCAAAAAAGGGCCCACATTGCCAAGACAATCCTAAGCCAAAAGAACAAAGGTGGAGGCATCATGCTACCTGACTTCAAACTATACTACAAGGCTACAGTAACCAAAACAGCATGGTACTGGTACCAAAACAGAGATATAAACCAATGGAACAGAACAGAGCCCTCAGAAATAATATCACACATCTACAACCATCTGATCTTTGACAAACCTGACAAAAACAAGAAATGGGGAAAGGATTCCCTATTTAATAAATGGTGCTGGGAAAACTGGCTAGCCATATGTAGAAAGCTGAAACTGGATCCCTTCCTTACACCTTATACAAAAATTAATTCAAGATGGATTAAAGACTTAAATGTTAGACCTAAAACCATAAAAACCCTAGAAGAAAACCTAGGCAATACCATTCAGGACATAGGCATAGGCAAGGACCTCATGTCTAAAACACCAAAAGCAACAGCAACAAAAGTCAAAATTGACAAATGGGATCTAATTAAACTAAAGAGCTTCTGCACAGCAAAAGAAACTACCATCAGAGTGAACAGGCAACCTACAGAATGGGAGAAAAATTTTGCAATCTACTCATCTGACAAAGGGCTAATATCCAGAATCTACAAAGAACTCAAACAAATTTACAGGAAAAAAACAAACAACCTCATCACAAAGTGGGCAAAGGATATAAACAGACACTTCTCAAAAGAAGACATTTATGCAGCCAGCAGACACATGAAAAAGTGCTCATCATCACTGGCCATCAGAGAAATGCAAATCAAAACCACAATGAGATACCATCTCACACCAGTTAGAATGGCAATCATTAAAAAGTCAGGAAACAACAGGTGCTGGAGAGGATGTGGAGAAATAGGAACACTTTTACACTGTTGGTGGGACTGTAAACTAGTTCAACCATTGTGGAAGACAGTGTGGCGATTCCTCAAGGATCCAGAACTAGAAATACCATTTGACCCAGCCATCCCATTACTGGGTATATACCCAAAGGATTATAACTCATGCTGCTATAAAGACACATGCACACATATGTTTATTGAGGCACTATTCACAATAGCAAAGACTTGGAACCAACCCAAATGTTCATCAATGATAGGTTGGATTAAGAAAATATGGCACATATACACCATGGAATACTATGCAGCCATAAAAAAGGATGAGTTCATGTCCTTTGTAGGGACATGGATGAAGCTGGAAACCATCATTCTGAGCAAACTATTGCAAGGACAAAAAACCAAACACCGCATGTTCTCACTCATAGGTGGGACCTGAACAATGAGAACACATGGACACAGGAAGGGGAACATCACACACCAGGGCCTGTCATGGTGTGAGGGGAGGGGAGAGGGATAGCATTAGGAGATATACTTAATGTAAATGACGAGTTAATGGGTGCAGCACACCAACATGGCAAATGTATACATATGTAACAAACCTGCACATTGTGCACACGTACCCTTGAACTTAAAGTATAATAATAAATAAATAAATATTACTTAGGTGAGCACAGCACAGAAATACAAGGAAGGAGCAGCTCTGCTTCCAGTCCGCATGCAGGTGCGTGGTTCTCTCCCGTCAGGGCTTCCTCTCGGCAGTGGCCTGTCTTTGGATTCCAGACAGTTCATAACGAGATGGTTCTGCAGGGCTCAGAAAATGAAGTTCAGCTCCCAGAGTTAAAACTTTAGCTGTTATATTTTAAATCACTAGATTAAAAAAAATTTTTAAACCTCAAGTATTTCTAAAGTACTAGGTACATCAAAAACTAGGACACTGGGAAGCATATGGTTTCATAATTTCACCCGTTGTCACTCCCATCTGATGACTCACGGTGTTAGGTTTCAGCAGCATGTCCACTTCTGCATGGCGTCCTAAAGGAGCCCTGGCTTTGGGACCAGCACACATATGGCCTGGCCCACTGTGTCCACTTACAGATGGTGACACTCTAAGTCACTTCTCCTCTGCATGCAGTCTTATCCCCTGGGCAGTGAGGAGAAGGGAAGAGTTCAAAAGTCTCTCTGGGTTCTATGGCTCTAGGTTAAAGACTGATTTTAAAATTGTGTTCCAACATTTCAGTGTCAACTTCTTTTTTTTTTTAACTTTCAGCACCAGCACAAAAGGGAACTTTCAGTAATTCCTTTTGCCAGCAAGACATGGATATTTTGCAGAAGTGTTGGCTTGACTGAGAAGGGTCTTGGGAGGTGAAGGAGCTGGTTCCTCATTCCCCTTCAGGGGAGGACCACAACTCAGCCTCTGGAAACAGAGAAAAGCATTTCCCATCTAAGAACCGTCAAGCCAGAAGATTCCAGAACTCATTCATTCATTCATTGATGTATTTAGTGATCATTTATTTAGCATTTATAGGTGTCACAGACGAGGCTCTGGGTATGCCAAGATTTGAGCCAGCCTGCCTGGGAGCCCCTCACAGCTCTCGAGGAGGAAGGCCCTGACTAGTACAGTCCTTGCATGTGGCTAGCATGCTGGCTCTCTGTGGGCCAGGTCTGGCTCTCAACATGTCCCGTTTGGCTTAAACAATGTTGTGCTACATTCATTTTTAAAATTATGAGTAGATGCCAACATTTAAAAATTTTGAAAATTCACACACACATGTGAATAGGCACTTCCCACATGCATTTATGATCCAGATTTCTAACAGCTCCTTAAAAACTGAGGAGGTCTGGGAACAACTGAACCCACATTCCTGCCTCACTATGATAGTCCAGTGATGAGGGCCCTGCCCTATGGAATGGGCACATTCTTTTGCTCTTCATGGGTCTCTACCACTGCCCAGGAAGCCCCGAGCCAGCCAGCCTGTGTGTTACCAGCCAGCCTCTGTGGGCATTTGATGTGATGATCCTTGGGTTAGAGCTGCACTGTTTAATAGAAGTATAATGCCAACCACAGATGCAACAAACACATGTGATTTAAATTTCTAGGAGCCACATTTCAAAAAACAATAGAAAGAAATAAGTAAAATTAATTTTAATAACATATTATTTAACCCAATATGTCAAACATATGATGCAACCCAATTAAAAATCATTGAGATATTTGCCTTCTTTTTTTTTGGAGACAGAGTCTTGCTGTTGCCCAGGCTGGAGTGCATTGGCGCGATCTCTGCTCACTGCAACCTCCGCCTCCCAGGTTCAAGCGATTCTCCTTCCTCAGCCTCTTGAGTAGCTGGGACTATAGTTGCATGCCACCACGCCCAGCTAATTTTTTTGTGTGCATTTTTAGTAGAGACAAGGTTTCGCAACATTGGCCAGGCTGGCCTCAAACTCTTAACCTCAGATGATCTGCCCATCTTGGCCTCCCAAAGTGCTGGGATTACAGGCGTGAGCCACCGCGCCCTGCCCGCCTTCTTTTTTCATACCAAATCTTCAAAATCCAGTGTGTATTTCACTCTTGCAGCACATCTTAGCTCACATATTAGGTGTTTGAAAGTGACAAGTGGACTGGGCGCAGGACAGGGCAGCTCAGGGTCTCAGCTTGGTATATGGAGAAGTGGATGAGCCACAGAAGGCTGGGTTGGAAAGAGAGGCTGAGGCCAAATTACCCGGGGCCATAACGGAGGTGCTTTTTATACTTCTTTTTATCGATAATTAGAAACCACTGGAAATTTGTTTGGGGATCCAGTCCAATGTTTTAGAGCTCTCCATTGCAGCAAACGTCTCTCCTATCACATTTTAAATTTATTTACTCCTGGACTGCCTTGCATGTCTATGCAGAACAGCTGAACAGGGGCTCCCAGCGATTTCCAAACTGCTCCACTGACAGTGCTGGGGGCTCCACAAGGGAACTGCCGAGCAGCGGCGTGGGAGGAGCCTCGCCAGGGGTGGCCTCATCAGTTTTATGTATTTCAGGTACCTGCAAGATTTTATTGATAGAGTTTCACTGTTGGTGTTTGAAAAACACTTCTCTACAATATAACCTCCAGAATATTTAACATATTCTCTTTCGTGTTAGCTGTTTAAGTACTTGGGGTGTTTCCCATCCCCTTTGTACATCTTTTATGGATCCTTTATGTACTTTAAATCCCTTTATCTAAATAATGTCTTAACAACCTAGAAGGGTTCGTCAGCATGTAACTTCACCAATCTCATGTTTAGTGAATGATTATGGATCTCATTGTACAATTACAAGCTGTTTTAAATTACTGTTAAACCTCGTTTTAAATTAAATAAATCAGGGCACTATTTTTTGTAGACATTAATTTTCTAGAAGAGAGAAAATTGACTGTGAAGGAAGAATTTGCCCCTAAACCTTTCTACCAAGGTGACCACCAAGGTTGTTCACTCTCCTCCCCAAACACATTTCTAAGTTGATCTCTTAGCAGAGGAAAAAAGCTTTTGATTTTCATGACTTACATGAAATTTAACAAATGTCTCTGCCTCCAGACTGTGCCCATCTCTGACCTGACTGTGCATGTGGCTGGTTCTGGCTGTGTGGTGAGGAGTGGGGTTCACCAAGGAACATGCATCTCCACTGCTCTGGAGACGGACTACTTGAAAGAGTTTATCTGCACACATGGCTGAGTTGCCTGGTCTCTCTTCTTCTTCCTCTTCTCCTCACATGCTTTCTTTTTATTTTAATTGATAACTGATCATTCCTTACCTGCCAATCAGCAGAAACATTTTATGATTATTCCAACCACAACTTCATAGCACCAAGTGGTTTCTTTTAATGAATTCCTTCAATGTGAATCTTTTATGTCCCGGCAAAGTTGGGGACAGAACCCCACCCAAACTTGGAAATATTAGCCAAGGAATTCCACAGGGTGTGTTCTACTAAAGGGTTGTATTACAGCCTTCTGTGAACTCCATTAGTATCCCTTGCCCTCTTCCGGAAAGGCAGAAGAGGAAGCCAGATGTGTTTGTGAAGTAATGATGGCTCACACAGCAAGGATGGGAGGAAAAGCATGCCTGAGAGCCAGGAAGACTCAGATGGGAGTGCCCCAGACACAGGTGCTATCACCAGCCACTCATGCTACTCAGTGCATTCCACTAAATACTCACTAAGAGGATGATTAATCCAGGACAGGCACAGAGGCCATCCTCCAGAAAGGGGCTCCAAGACCGAGGGATCTGTTCTAGAGGGAAGCACAGGGAGGACATGAGATGATGCTCAGATGTGCATCACGCCCCACAAGCAATTCCCAGCTAGACTGTGCCAACTCCACGCCTTTGCCCTTGCTTAAGAGAGTATAGA
The DNA here is from genome assembly GCF_009828535.3 of Hylobates moloch. Classification (NCBI taxonomy): domain Eukaryota; kingdom Metazoa; phylum Chordata; class Mammalia; order Primates; family Hylobatidae; genus Hylobates; species Hylobates moloch. Next base: position 167,544,842 of record NW_026652277.1, on the reverse strand, counting down.
AGAATTCAAGTAAGAGTGATGTTATTATAGAGATAGCCTTGCCTCAACTCAAACTGGCTTTAAAAAGGAAATCGTTTGTAAACTTCAGTATTTTACTATCATTCTATCACATTCCTTATCAATGATCCTAACATCCATGTCTTTCAGCAGCAAATTTCAGGGCAAAGTAGACTCGAAGCATCCCAGAAGGAAAATGTGGCAGATTAAATGGGGGTAATTATGGAAAGTTTAAAACTGTGATTACTTGCAAAATGAATGGATAAGCTTAAAAGAAACCAACAAAGTCCAGTGAAACACCACAGGGCTAGTGATAGTAGGAGCCTTTGTCAACCCTGAACCTGAAATGAGCCTTTGTCATCCCTGAACCTGAAATGACAAGGGCAGGGAGTGAATCCTTTCTACCAGAATCCTGAGACACAGGTGGGTCTCCCAGGTTGGAGGTGGAGGATCTACAGACTTTGCATGAGTCACTAATACCCTTCAACCCAGCTCCTTCCATCTTCTGATTTCCTGCTTATAAATGCCATTGAAGAAAATCATTTCAGGGCAAGGGAACATATTGAAGAATCCCCCAGAGTTCAGCCTTCATGGGCACAGAGCAAGGGGCAGTGGGTCAGAGGGCAAAGGGAAAATGCCCAGCACAGGTATCAATTACCACAGGATGAAGCTGTTCATTGCTACAGGACAGAGATCCAGGGTGACTGGGGTTGCAGATTGAGTCAGGAGAATCTATAGATGCAGAGCTGACCTGTAGGCTTAGTTATCAGGGTTAGAGGCATTTAAGGAGCATGGGGTTAAGATACTTGTTGCTATAGCTGAAATAGGGGGCACAATTCAAGGTGCTGAGATTTCATGGGACCCTGAGGTATGTTTAGAAGGCTGAGAATCTCAAATGCCTCCAGTTAGGGGTCTCAGCAGGGCACGGAGGTTGATGAATCACAACCAGTGGGAGCGTGAAGGAGAACAGTCCCCACTGCGAGCTCAACTGTAATCTGTACATCTTGGTACAGGGGAAGGTTGAAAGCCCATTGATCTACCCCAGGCAGCAGTGTAGACTATAATAAATAAGGATGGCCGAGTTGCAAAAGCCATAGGATTCTATGCCTGAACTTGAAAGGCATACTCGGGTATAAAAACATACAAAAACACACGTTTATAGAACTGGAAAAATCACAATAATGTATCCATTTTTTTTCTGAGGGCTTAGGAAAATAAATTGAATCTTTGTTCAGACACGTTTTTCTTGATAAAGTGACACACATGCACAGGAATATATAAGCATTCACAACAATTTGAGGTTTGCCATGATATTTTAACTCTGCAAAAACTTAGAATGGCTCTACCTTGAGGACACCATATTTACCATGCAACTGTATATTTACAGAAACCTATCTGGGGAGGGTCTATTCTTCAATAAGAGAACCAGTCATGAATGTGTCATGCTTAGGTATAATCACCCAACAGGTTATTCCTGCCCATTGCACAAATTCAATCCACTGAGACCATGACATTGCAGTGGAGAGAGCTTAATTAACATGAAGCTAGCTCACATGGGAGAATTGGAGCTATCACTTAAATCAGCCTCCCTGAAGGTTTGGAGCTTAGGGTTTTTATGGACAATTTGGTGGATGGGGGCTGGGGGATGGGTGCTACTGATTGGTTAGAGATGAAATCACAGGGGTGTGGAAAACTGTCCTCACGTGTTGAGTCTGCCTCTGGATGGAGACATAGGCTCAGTTGAATCATGAATCATGACTCTGGGTGGGGTCACTCTGGAAGATATCTCAAAAACAAACCTTAGGTTCTATGATAGTGATGTTACCTATTGGAACAAATGGGAAAGTCACAAATCTTGTGACCTCTAACCACACAACTCAGAGTAGTAATGGATTATAGAATTCATGCATATCTTATCAGAATTCAGGCCCCTTTCGTAATCCTAACCTTGGCCTTTCATTAGCTTTACAAATGTGATTTAGTTTTGGGAAGGGCTATTATCATCTTTGCTTTGAGGTAAAATTATAAGCTAAATTCTTCCCAAAGTTAGCTTGGCCTATGCCCAGAAATGATCAAGAACAGCTTGGAGATCAGAAGCAAGATGGAGTCAACTATGTCAGATTTCTCATACTGTCATAATTTTGCAAAGACAGTTTCAAAGGTGCATTGCTTCCTCCAGAAGCCAGGGACTTGAATCAAGTGAAACTTTCTACCTGGGCAATGAGATCCCTCACATACAAGAGATCCTTAATAGAATTCTATAGCTATTGTCTTTGGAGACTGTGTTTAGGATAGTTATGATCTTTTGCTATATTTCCTTAGGAAAACATTTTTAAAAGTTAATCATAGAACACTTCAACCAAAAAGCCTTTTAGGAAAATAAGAAATGTCTTTAATAATAAAGACACCAGTGAGCTACATAATGAACTCATAATACAGATTCCATCACTTGTGAACTCTTTTGTAGGGCTGTTGAAATTGACTATGCTATATGAAATCAACATGCTAGAACATAATAATGAGGACAATGAGACATTCAGAGAAATCATCAATATGAACAGACAACAGAATATTATCGTAAGATGTTGTTGTAGGTTACACTGTGCCCCACAAAAAAATGTATTGAAGTCCTAATCCCCAGTTTCTGTGAGTGTGGCCTTATTTGGAAATAGAGTCTCTGCAGATGTAATCAAGTTAAGACAAGGTCATCGTGAATTAGGTGTCCAATGATTGATGTCCTTATGAGAAGAGGTGAGGGAAATTTGAATACAGACACAGAGACACAAACGGAGGGAAGAAGGCTGGTGACTGAGTCCTCTCCCCGCATCTCCTATGCCTGCACAGAGGGTAATAAAACACGCCTCTATTGCGTGTGTGAGTCTTCTGATATATCCATTCAAATGTTGCTTCCATATAACAACTACCTTTCTTAAGAGTAAAAAATCCACACGAGATAAACATTTAAGTAGTCTTGGTCCTTTTTACCATTCTCTCTTCTCATTTTTCCCCCATTAAGCTTGAAAGAATTTGCATCAAGATTGAAAAAAAAATTAATCTAGCTATAGATTTCAGTCCCAGGCTTGTGGGATTATTAAGTGATGAGAACCTTTATTGTAAGAAATATTTTCTCATTAAAAAAGGAAAGGGAGAATTTGAAAAGATCTCATCTCTATCTTTAGAACCCTTTGTAAACATCAAGTGTCATGACCATCAGCCCCTGGCAAACATCTGATCTGCCTTCACTTGAGGACCATTTTCAATTACCTTGGGGATAAGAAGATTGGCCCTGATGGAAAGTGAATTGCTTATGAGATCCAGTCAAAGAAAAAGAGAAAACTGTACTTTAGCTCAGAAACTAGAATAAAGTTTCCCAAAAACACTCTGATCTCATATTCAATGAGGTGTCCTCCTTGGGCAGTGTTTGGTTCAGCTCTGTCCTCTCTCAGGTCCCATGTTCCTTGGGCTGGCTTTGCCCACTCCATCTCTGCAAACTATTTCCCCTCTGGGAAGCCCCTGGCTCCTGAAGTGTGCTCCTATCTAGAAGGGTGGTTCCCAAGAGATCGACTCCCCCTATCCCAAGGACAACTAGCAATTATTTGCAGGCTAGTTTTTCTAAACCTGCTTCAGATATTGGGAGTGTATTGTGCATTGGCTTTTGTAATTTCTTGATAGCAGCTGGAAGTGGTGCACAGAATGCAGAAGTAGCTTCTTCCTCAAGCTGAGTCTCCAGCTATGGGAGAAGAGGCAGCTGCTGGTAGAACCTGCTCCCTCCAGCCCTTGTCTGAGGTTTCAAGACAGCTGTTTCAGTCCTCAGATGTGCTTGATGTGTTTACACGGCTTTCCCTGGTTGTGCTCAAAGACAGCAACCCAGAACCATCGAATGCCCCTTGGGAGACCAGGACACCCATGGTCATGATGAGGGTGAGGGTGAAGGCCCTGCACAGCAGCAGGGAGCATCAGCTTGCCGTCAGCACCGGGCCTACCACGCTTCCCTCATATAGGCGTGTGTTGGCTTTTATGATTTCTTGATAGCAGCTGGAGGTGGAGCACAGAATGCAGAAGTAGCTTCTTCCCCAAGCTATCTTTCCACATCCCTCTGGAGCTACAGACAACCTGGGGCCTTCTGAGCCCTCTCCTAGTACACGGAAGTGTGGTGGGCCCAGTGCTGATAGCAAGCTAACGCTCCCTGATTCTGGGGAGAAGGGAGTTTCTGGGTGGGGACTTGCTGAGAGGCTCATGTGGGTGAAACAATGGATTCATGTCCACCAGCGATATCATAAGGTACAGTATCTAACAAACAATAATTACAACAGACCTAGCTGCAACATACTCCTGTAACCAAGCAAAACAACCAAGATGGCAAATCACCCAAGAATAGCTTCGTATTTTGTTGGTTTACTTGTATTTTATTTTTTGCCCATATGTTATTTTCACTTGACTGATGCAAATGTATATTTGTATGCTCTTTGAGGTTCTATAAAAGATACAGGTCCAAATGGGGGGTCATTGCAAGGACTGAGTTGACTGTACAGTCTAGGGAAGGGTAGGGACTGTGCTGGTGTCAGAGAATTCTACAGTGGGGGCAGGGCAAGGGGCGGGCAGGTAGAGCGTGGCTAGCTTCCACTCTTTCTCCAGGTCGCTGCTGAAATCACCACTCATCAGAGACCCTGAGTACCCTGCATAACACAGATCCCCTTCACAGCCAGCCATCGCTCTCTAACCCTGAACGCTGTATTGTTTTATTTTTCTTCATAGCATGTATCACCTCCTAACATATTTATTTTTGTACTTGTTAATCATCTATTCCCCATTACCACCCAACCAGCCCCCTTCACCCCTAACCACAACCAACTACTAAAATACCATTTCCCTGAGGGCCGGACTTCCTTATGTTCACTGCTGAATCTCTAGCACCTAGAGGAATACTAAGTATCATATCAACTCTCCATATATACCTATTGAATGAATTGATGAATTGACTAAAACCCCAAAACTCTCCCACTTAAACTGGTTTTATCATAAAGACCTAGTCTTACAAAATTTCTGTTACAGATAGGCTGTTCATACAGCTTATTGCCCCAAGTGCACCAGCACACGAGCACTACCTGTGAGAACTTGACAGGGAAAGAAGGCAAGAGTCTCCTTCCTTCCTTGCTCCATCAGACTCAGGGCTATCTTCACCTCCCCGCCACACTGCAGTAAAAGAGATCAATAGATAAATGCAGTTGTGGTCTATGTGTTTCCACAGTCCAGCAGCATCCAAAGGACTTAACATAGAGTAAGTGGCAGAAATAAAAAGTTAAGGGAAAGCATAGAAAACTCTGGGGATGGGGATAGGGGAGAGGAAGTTGTTAGCAATCTAGCTGGGAGTCTGAAGAGTGCAAGGTCATCATTTACCATTTCTTATCCAAATATTCTTTCCCATGCTATTAATAGAAACGACATCTCCAAGCCAGTATTGGTGTCAATGGCTTACTCAAAGATTATCTATCCATTTCCATGGTAAATACAGTAAATGTGGAAAAATAAAGCATTCCAGTTTGAATAATGGGATTAATTTCTCTCTGTTGATAACATTTTGCATAGTTTTAAAGATAACAGAATAATGGTTTGACCGTGGAAAAATGCACCACATAACTGTAGTTGCCAAAGATCCACTATTTCAGACACACAAACACTCAGAAGTAGCTAAGTGGAAATGGTAATATGTGAACATCAAGAAAAGCCCTATGCCAAGGAAGCTCTCTGATGGAATTGGGTTGGTCTCCACAAATTTCTTGTTATTTCCTTTGACCCTTCCAGTTTTTAGCTTAGCACAGATTCCCAAAGTGGATCCTAATATTTTCTTGGCTACTAGCTTTCAACACCCAGTTACTCTGTAATTCTGGCTGGCCCCTTTGTCTTTGCTTTTGTAGTCACTTCTGGCTTTGACTTTCCACTGCTACTTCTCCAATATGAGTTTTACGATGCCCAGTAATCTTGTGTGTGCAATAATAAATGGTCATCCATGCTCCACTTGACCTTGGCTTTTAAGAGTAATGTACATGAGCAAGTTTAAACCCTCCCTATTTGCAGCTAATGCTTCTTAGGAATACTAAGGAATACTAGTAGTAGGGGACATGTGGGAGTATCTGTACATTGTGAGTAGCAAACCAAAAACTCAACATTCATTGAGTTTCATTTTCAACTAAGTAAAATTGATATCAAAGATGATATGATGTATATGGAGAGAGGCATGATTACTCCCATGCATACTTTTGATGTTAACATTAAATAAAATCTGGCAATAAAGTATTGGCAATATTTTTACACCACCATCTGGCAGACAGGCTGAATCTGGGGTGGAGGAAGTAATTCCAGTCTCTGGAGAACACAGTGGAGGTGCTTGTTCAGCAGGAGGGTGGAGAGAAGAGGAAGGAAGAAAGGTAGAGAGTGGAAGCCCCAAGCAAAAGGACTGGAGCCCAAGTAGTAACCACCAGGAAACACCAGCAGCTGGAAGTGTGCTGACAAGGCCCTGAAATGGGCTTGCCGCTGTGACTGTGAGGGACTAGACATATTTGCAGAGGTTGAGGTGGAAGGGGCTTAAAAATTTTTGCAGTATTTTAAAATAACTACTCTCTTTCTCTTCTAAAATTGGATACCTCAAGTCAAATCTGATTGTCCACCCTCTGTTAAAATTCTGGAGAAGACATGGAGCTTTTGTCTTTCTTAGTTTCCCTCCAGGGGAGGGAAGAGATATTTGTAAACTAAAAGGAAAATTCTAAGCCCCCAACTGACCCCATATCTTGGCCAAGGTGACCCCAGAGTAACCTTGAAAACTGAGTTCTTGACCATGGCAGCATGGGAGATCAGACACACTTCATTAAAACCCCCTCCCTTGATAACCACAAATAGAGTCTCTTTCCTAAAGGATAAACAGAAACCAGCCCTACCAGCCACCTGATGGTGCCCCTCCTTTTTTGCCTGATAAGAGACCACCCACCATGGAGTGGTTCTGGCTAGTCTATGGAGATGCACAGTAAGGGTTTTTGTGTCCTCTGCATCACCTTTTGACATCGGGGGCCAAAACTCCACCCTCAGATCATGCTAACAGCATTTTTTTTGTACATGGGACCCATAGAGAAGCATAAAGCTCTATTGCACATACATATGTTTCTCCTTTCATAAATATTTATGACTTCTTCTATAGTTTATTGAATATGTATATTTGGCCACCTCATTTAGCATAAATTCCTGTTCCCTTTGCCCTCCCTCAAAGTATCTGTTTTTGGCTTTCAACCAGAGGCTACACTTCCCAGACTGTCAGAATGGGTACCCTGCAGGCTGTAGCCCTTTATGAGAAGTAAAGCTTTCCTTTCCAAATTTATGAGCCTTGTCATTCTTCAGTTGACACATTCATGACCTCCTTTCTGCCATGAAAAGAGGTTGTTACTCCATCTAAAGATAAGGAGACTCCTGGTATCAGCATCTGCTCCAACAACTCTGTGCTGGAATATAAGTAAACAATGAGAACATAGATGTATTAGAAATATTGGCCCATTAATTTATTAGAGCCTGAGCTCTCAGGCTCAGACCTAGAGACTGAGAGGATTACACAAGTTTGGCACAACAAGTTTGGCTTGTCTACAATTTCAAGGGGAGAAACAAAAAGCATTACCTAATTAGCTGGCTCCAGGACTTCTTAGGCACCTGCCCATTCATGCCAGGTTACCACCTACTACAAGGCATTATGCCATAGGCTTGGCTTAATTAGTCATTGGAATTGCAGCTGAATATAAATTGTATTTAATTGTGAGCTAAACTAAATGAGTGCGGGAAGTTAGGGTTACGATAAAAAGAAAACTAAATATGAACCTCATGGGCACTGGAATGACGTCAAATTAAATATGAATTAAACACCAGGGCAGACCTGCTGCACTCACTCTTCTTGATCTTTTTTTTTTTTTTTTTCTGTAGAGACAAGGTCTCACTATGTTGCCCAGGCTGGTGTCAAACTCCTGTACTCAAGCAATCCTTTTGCCTTACCCTCCTAAAGTGCTGGGATTACAGGCATGAGCCACCACACCTGGCCACTCTTCTTGATCTTCTTATAATTAATTATGAATCAAGTTGAATCTTCAAGTAAGGATTTCAGATCCCAGGTGCCACTGAGTTAGAAGCACTGCTATCCTGCATGACAAGGCTGAGACTGAGGGGATGCTTCTCTCTAATGAGATAAGTAGCAAGAGACAACCTGGAATCAGAAGTCTTTCAATTCACACACTGTTCAGAGCAGCTGAAGGAAGAGAAAAGGCTTCGTTGTGGGTTGAATTGTGCCCTCCTACTCCCCTAAAGTCATATATGTGAAGTCTTAACCCCCTAGTACCTCATAATGTAACGTTATTTGAAAATAGAGTCATCGCAGATTTAATTACGTTGAGATGAGGTCACACCGGAGTAGAGCAGGTTCCTAATTTAATATGACTGGTGTCCTTACAAAAAAGACTATCCTGTGAAGAGAATAAGGCATGTACAGAGGGAAGACAATGTGAAGACAAAGAGAGAACACCATCTACAAGCCAAGCAAGGAATGCCAGAGATTGCCAGAAAACCACCAGAAGCTAAAACAGAGACATGGAGCAGATTCTCCCTCATGGCCACAGAAGGAACCAACCCTGCCAACAATGTCATCTCAGACTTCTTCCCTCCAGGACTGTGGGACAGTACATTTCTGTTGTTTAAGTCACCAGTTTATGGTACTTTGTTATGGCAGCCACAGGAAATGAATACAGGACGAATATGAAAAGGCAAAAAAGCAGCCATGTCCTTGGTAGACTCTAACACTGTAATTTAATCAGATCCCCTTCCTGACATAAAGCGTTCAGCCTGGGGGTTAGAGTTGAGGGTTGGTTCTGGAAAGGAGTCCAGTGTAATTTGAAATGTATATTTGAGCTATTCCTTGAATTTGAGCTATTACTTGAGGTTCTTTCCCTGGAGATTCCTTGTACTCATGACTTTATGACTTTTCCCACCATTGATAGTGTCAATGGCATTCTTTTTTTTTTTTTTTTTTTGTGAGACACAGTCTCACTCTGTCATCCAGGCTAGAGTGCAATGGCATGATCTTGGCTCACTGTAACCTCCACCTACTGGGTTCAAGCGATTCTCCTGCCTCAGCCTCCTGAGTAGCTGGGATTACAGGCACCCACCACTACGCCCAACTAATTTCTGTATTTTTAGTAGAGACCGGGTTTCATCACATTGATCAGGCTGGTCTCGAACTCCTGACGTCAGGTTATCCGCCCACCTCGGCCTCCCAAAATGCTGGGATTACAGGTGTGAGCCAGCACGCCTGGCCATCAATGGCATTCTTTATACAGAGCCCTCTGTATAAAAGAGAAGGGGTGATTAGCCAAGAGTAGAGTCAGATTCTTGGCTCTGAGTTTCTATGGCAGAGACAACAGTATTGAAAGCCATGGCTTTTAAATGGCAAGAGCTGGGGGACTTTGGGGGGAAATTTTATTTTGGGGTTCATAAGCTTGATGCTGATTACAAGGAGGCAAAAGATCTAGAGAACTGGGGGCATAAAATATATGGGAATGGAGTGGGAAAGAATGGATGATGCTGCACAGTCTTCCCACACAATAGGAGGCAGAAATATTTGCCAGTGATTGGAATAATAGTGCCAGATATGGGTTGGTCTGAGCTTAGATGCTGGTGAATTTTCAGGGAGGGGATTCTACCCTGCCTTGCTTTGATGCAAGCCCCTGATGATGGGAGAATGAAGCTGGAGGTAGAGGGACTGGAGTTCAGGTCTCTCACTTTGTCTCTGAATTCAGGCCTTCTGAGGAGTCCACTACACAGCATGGGGAAGCTTCAGCAGAATAGAAGTGGCTGAGTGAAGTACTGAGGCAGAAGGAGCCGGAGGCAGTCTCCCACCCCCAAATTGCCCGTGTAGCCCACCATGGAGAGGATACAGAAATGCCCTGTTGCCCTGACAGTGGTGCAGAGATCCCTGGATGGTGGGTTATGGCACGCTTAGACGGGTAGATCTACTGTCATCTGAATAAACTGGTGAGTAGTGGAGAGGAGTGGTATGCAGATGCTTTAATGAGGATGCAACAAGGAAAGGCAACAATGACAAAAAGTCTACCCATTGGAGGCTAGGGTAAGGGGGTTGCTGAAGTCACCTGGTAATGTTTGGATCCATTCTATAGTGAATATGTCCAGCCAACCTCAAATGTGTGAAGGAGGTCTATGAAGGTGCGGGGAAAGAAGAAGACTTATTTATTCTATCTAACTGTATGTTTGTACCCATTAACCAAGAAACAAAATGGAGACCCAGAAAGGAAGTGTTTGATTTTTTGTCCTTGCGATAGTTTACTGAGAATGATGTTTTCCACTTTCATCCATGTCCCTACAAAGGACATGAACTCATCATTTTTTACGGCTGCATAGTATTCCATGGTGTATATGTGCCACATTTTCTTAATCCAGTCTATTGTTTTTGGACATTTGGGTTGGTTCCAAGTCTTTGCTATTGTGAATAGTGCCTCAATAAACATATGTGTGCATGTGTCTTTATAGCAGCATGATTTATAATCCTTTGGGTATATACCCAGTAATGGGATGGCTGGGTCAAATGGTATTTCTAGTTCTAGATCCCTGAGGAATCGCCACACTGACTTCCACAATGGTTGAACTGGTTTACAGTCCCACCAACAGTGTAAAAGTGTTCCTATTTCTCCACATCCTCTCCAGCACCTGTTGTTTCCTGAGTTTTTAATGATCGCCATTCTAACTGGTGTGAGATGGTATCTCATTGTGGTTTTGATTTGCATTTCTCTGATGGCCAGTGATGATGAGTACTTTTTCACGTGTCTGTTGGATGCATAAATGTCTTCTTTTGAGAAGTGTCTGTTCATATCCTTTGCCCACTTTTTGATGAGGTTGTTTGTTTTTTTCTTGTAAGTTTGTTTGAGTTCATGGTGGATTCTGAATATTAGCCCTTTGTCAGATGAGTAGGTTGCAAAAATTTTCTCCCATCCTGTAGGTTGCCTATTCACTCTGATGGTAGTTTCTTTTGCTGTGCAGAAGCTCTTTAGTTTAATTAGATCCCATTTGTCAATTTTGGCTTTTGTTGCCATTGCTTTTGGTGTTTTAGACATGAAGTCCTTGCCCATGCCTATATCCTGAATGGTATTGCCTAGGTTTTCTTCTAGGGTTTTGATGGTTTTAGGTCTAGCATGTAAGTCTTTAATCCATCTTGAATTAATTTCTGTATAAGGTGTAAGGAAGGGATCCAGTTTCAGCTTTCTACGTATGGCTAGCCAGTATTCCCAGCACAATTTACTAAATAGGGAATCCTTTCCCCATTTCTTGTTTTTGTCAGGTTTGTCAAAGAGCAGATGGTTGTAGATGGATGTGTGGTATTATTTCTGAGGGCTCTGTTCTGTTCCATTGGTCTATATCTCTGTTTTGGTACCAGTACCATGCTGTTTTGGTTACTGTAGCCTTGTAGTATAGTTTGAAGTCAGGTAGCATGATGCCTCCACCTTTGTTCTTTTGGCTTAGGGTTGTCTTGGCAATGAGGGCTCTTTTTTGGTTCCATATGAACTTTAAAGTAGTTTTTTCCAATTCTGTGAAGAAAGTCATTGGTAGCTTAATGGGGATGGCATTAAATCTATAAATTACCTTGGGCAGTATGGCCATTTTCATGGTATTGATTCTTCCTATCCATGAGCTTGGAATGTTCTTCCATTTGTTTGTGTCCTCTTTTATTTCACTGAGCAGTGGTTTGTAGTTCTCCTTGAAGAGGTCCTTCACATCTCTTGTAAGTTGGATTCCTAGGTATTTTATTCTCTTTGAAGCAATTGTGAATGGGAGTTCACTCATGATTTGGCTCTCTATTTGTCTGTTATTGGTGTGTAGGAATGCCTGTGATTTTTGCACACTGATTTTGTATCCTGAGACTTTGCTGAAGTTGCTTATCAGCTTAAGGAGATTTTGGGCTGAGACAATGGGGTTTTCTAAATATACAATCATGTCATCTGCAAACAGGGACAATTTGATTTCCTCTTTTCCTGATTGAATACCCTTTATTTCTTTCTCCTGCCTGATTGACCTGGCCAGAACTTCCAACACTCTACGTTGAATAGGAGTGGTGAGAGAGGGCATCCCTGTCTTGTGCCAGTTTTCAAAGCTAGCAAGACTAATAAAGAAAAAAAGAGAGAAGAATCAAATAGATGCAATAAAAAATGATAAAGGGGATATCACCACTGATCCCACAGAAATACAAACTACCATCAGAGAATACTATAAACACCTCTACACAAATATACTAGAAAAGCTAGAAGAAATGGATAAATTTCTGGACACATACACCCTCCCAACACTAAACCTGGAAGAAATCGAATCCCTGAATAAACCAATAATAGGCTCTGAAATTGAGGCAATAATTAATAGCCTACCAACCAAAAAAATCTCAGGACCAGATGGATTCACAGCCGAACTCTACCAGAGGTACAAAGAGGAGCTGGTACCATTCCTTCTGAAACTATTCCAATCAATAGAAAAAGAGGGAATCCTCCTAACTCATTTTATGAGGCCAGCATCATCCTGATACCAAAGCCTGGCAGAGACACAAAAACAAAAGAGAATTTTAGACTAATATCCCTGATAAACATCGATGGAAAAATCCTCAATAAAATACTGGCAAATCGAATCCAGCAGCACATCAAAAAGCTTATCCTCCATGATCAAGTTGGCTTCATCCCTAGGATGCAAGGCTGGTTCAACATACACAAATCAATAAACATAATCCATCATGTAAACAGAACCAAAGACAAAAACCACATGATTATCTCAATAGATGCAGAAAAGGCCTTCGACAAAATTCAACAGCCCTTCATGCTAAAAACTCTCAATAAACTAGGTATCGATGGGACATATCTCAAAATAATAAGAGCTATTTACGACAAACCCACAGCCAATATCATACTGAATGGGCAAAAACTGGAGGCTCATATATTCTTAAGTAACTCATAAGAGCTCATCTTTACTGAACCCTGGCACAATGCTGAGGAATGGGATCCTCACCTTAACCCTAGGAGGTTGGTTTTATGACCTCTGTTCTGCAGGTGAGGAAACTGAGAGGTTCTGAGAAGACAGCTAAGGCCTCTAAGGGGAAATGGCTGTTGAACGACAGCCAGGGTTTGATTCCTTGTCTGGGCCAGACCCCAAAGTTTGTTTTTCTGACTCCTCCCCCTTCCAGGTTTATGCCACCGCTCCCCACAAGTAACCAAGAAGCACCCCCTTCCACACCCTTGCAGCTGTCCATTTTTCATGCCTTTAGAATGAGGATTAATGGTGGCTCATATGGAGTTTGCCAGTCCCCAAGGCACTTAACGGCACCATTCACAGGACAAATAACTGCCCCAAAACAGGGAGGAAAAGTGTTCAAGGGAGGGCATCTGCCCAGCTCCTAACAGAGCCCTGGTTCTCTCCTGAAGTTAGCAAGGCTTTAATAGTGACTATTAGGATTCCTTTTTGAAACCCAATACGCTTGACAAATGATCCTGGCTCCAGGCCTCTCTTGAGTTTCCACATGGCTGGGGTTGCTTAAACTGCAGTGACAATTCAGGGATTTGTCTTTTTCCAAGTGCACTGTGAAATGGAAAGTTTGTCGGCCCCTCCCACCTCCACCCCACCCCACCACCTCCCTTCTTTTTTCATCCCTGACCGAGGACGCAGCTCCAGGATCCACTGCCACCGAAGCAGCGCAGGGCCCCTTGTTTGTATTCAGCTGTGGGGCTGTGTGCAAGCCAGTGGGGAACACATGAATTCAGGTCGCTGCATCCAGCACTATCGCAGGCTTTTCTGGACACTCTGTTTCAGAGCCTTGGATTTTCTTCCCCGGGAAGTTTGGTTTGCACAGGACTGCACGCTGTTTAGCTTGGATGCAAAGACAGAAACAAAGCTTCATCATGCCACCTGGGGTCTGCTTTATAGCTCTCTATGAAGAGAAAAATCTATTTACCATGGTTGGAGACAAGAACATTGACTTGAGGCTAAAGGGCAGATTCCCTAGGAGACGTTGGAAGGATTTACTTTTAGTGTAAGCTTTGCTTTGCTTCAAAGCTTGTACTTTTGGAAATTTCAGATTTCACTGTGTATATGTGAAGCCCAGTTCAGCTTCTTTCAAGAATCGACCTGCACTTTCCCGAAGTCCTGATTCCTGTATTCATTCTCCAGTCGAGCCTCTTCCGTCCGCAGTCAGGGGAAGGCTGGGCATATTTTCTTCTGAAATCCTTCCCGAACTGCTATTTTCCTCTTTTTAGTGCCCAAACACTAAAAACATAATGGCAGAGAGAGAAGTACATGTATCAAAATCAAAAAGAAAATCCAAGTCCTGAGTGTGGCTTTGAGGGTTTTTGTTTTTCTTCTAAGTGAACACTCTGTTCTTGTTCTTATAAAGTTAAGGTAAAAATTGAGATTTATCCACTTCCTTATTTGTCAATTCAATCAACATATATTAAACAAGTCAGTCTGTGAGCTGCGTCCTGAGAATCCGCGGTCACATGCTGGCATGAAAGGGAACACGTGCACACACGCAGAGGAGAAAGACACGTGGAATAAACAACCATAATAACGGCAAAGAGAGCAGTGAGGTGACTTGTGTGCAGGATGGGCACCAGCAGTGTTCTCCATCGTGTGTTCATGTGCAGCATCTGTCATCAGGAGGTGGAACCCATTTCCCCTCCCCTGGAACCTGGGCTGCCCAGACTTTTGGCCAACAGGACTCGGCAGAAGAGCAAATGTGCTACCTCTGAGCCCAGACCCCAGGAGGCTTTACAGCTATCATGTTCACCCTGTTGGAGGTTAGCTCCAAGGTGGAGACCCAGGCTAGAGCATTGACTGGTGAGAGGTCATGTGGGAAGAGAGAAGACACGTAGATGAGGATGGAGCTACCCCAGTCGACACCACGTGGAGGAATGATGAGCCGTCCCTGTTGCACCCTGCCCAGACCCTGAAGCACAGCCTTGCAGGCAACAAGACCGTTGTGGTTTTGAGCCACTGTGTTTTGGGGTGGTTTGTTATACAGCAACTGATAACTAAAGCAATACTGAGAGTAACCTATGTAATATGGAGTAAAGAGAAAATGTGATGAATTCTACATGGCTCGTCTGGAATGTCTCCCTGAGGCTATGATGTGCACTGTGATGGCAAAACACCTTATCAAAAGTTGCTATTGTCAAGCTTCCAACTCAGGAAACTCATTCGTGTACAGCAACAGCGCACCCCCATGCTGACACACCAGGTGCTGTGCTCGGCACCTCACACTCACCTCATTCAGGACTCTCAGCGCCCTCCCGAGGCAAGTGTGGGAACATCATCTCCCCTCTACCAGTGGGAAAACTGAGACTGGAGGGAGGGGGTGTGGGGACTGGGGTTTGAGCTGTGTGTCCGCAGTCACACAGCTCATAAGTGACAAGACAAGGAATCACTTCCAGGCGTTCCAGCACCATTGTTAGGGTTTTTGTCTCCACATGTCTCTCTGCCTGGAGATGGCTCAGGACAGGAGCCCTGGCTTTGCCACTTAAAGATTCAATGGGCCTTTGATAGGCCATCTAGCTGCTGTAGGCCCAGCTGTCAAATCTGTAAAAGCAGGGAGTTGGATAAGCTCAATGATTTTCAAAGTGTGAGCCCTGGCGCTGGAGGGGCCACTGGAACCAGGAGAGGTTGGGGGTGGCACCTTCTGCTTCTCCTTTGCTTGGCCAGAGGCAGCTCTCCTTGGAGCTGATTTACATAGTGGGAGGCACTTAAGAGTTCTTTTGAGGAGAGTGTTCTGCTGATGAAGACATATTTGAGAACCACAGGCCTGGATGACCACCAGGGTCCTGTGATTCTGCAACCCGATTGGCTGGGCCTCAGCGGCCCAGTCCCTCACCTACAGGGCTGGTCTTGTCTGAAGCGGATCAGGAAGCACTCAGTCTAGGAGGCTGGACACGGCTCTCACTCTGCCCTCAGCTCTGTGGCTTTCAGGCCCTCTCTTCCCTTGGAGCCCCTGTCTCCTTCCTCTTCTCCTCCTTTCCCACTGAGCTCCTGCTTCAATTTGATGTCAGTGTTCCTCCCCATTATGCTGGCAGCGCTGGCCTTGAACTAGGTACAAGTTCCCAGCTAACAAGGAAAAGCAGGCTTTGTGGGTGTCACTGGTATTGCTCACATCTCACAGCTTAACTCTGATGCCCCGTCGTGTGGGAGGGTGAGCAGGAAGACCAAGGACCCCTACATGCCTGGCAGGGATGAGAAGACACAGGGCCTGAGGGAGACCTGTCGGGCCCCAGATGGACACAAACTGGGCTGGGACTGGAGAGAACCAAATTCCCATGGCTCCAACACTGCATCCTCATGTGGCTTCAGGCAAGTCACCTTTACAAGGCAAAGATAATCCTATCTGTTCTTTCAACATCATAGAATAGTTATAAAGATTAAATGAAAATAGGCGGAAGTTGAATATTGCGTATGCATGTAAAATACCATTATCTCTTAAATGATAACTGCATATTATGTAGAGAAAATTCATCTCATGAAGCTGTGGCCTTCTTTGTTTTCTCGTTATTTTTTGGCAAGAGATAAAGCAGGATAAAATGAAAAATATTAATCTTTTTTCTAATACACTACTAATAAAAGGCAAATTCTAAATTATTTTGCTGCACAGCAAAGAAGTAATTGATTTGGTGTTATAATATTCAAACAAAAGGTCAATAGTCAGTGATTCTCCTTTCCTTTTCAGAAAATGCCTTTGAAAGTTCTTCCCTTGAGCAACCTCACAAGTAAGGTGTTCAGAGCATCTGAACGGACCCTGGAGACAGCACCAGTCAGCAACAGTGGATGGGAGAGTGGCTGGCCATAGAAGTGGATTGTGTTTCATGGGACAAAAGGTAGACAACAGATCCCGTGGTAGGGACACTAACACCCTGTTTTGACAGTGCAAGTCAGAAAGCATTGGCCTTCTATGTTTTCGGAGTAATTCTGCTGGAGGAAAGGCCCAGGACCTCAAGGCCGGCATCTGCTGAGGCAAGAATGCTCATCTGAAAGAAGACAAAGCTAAGGAAGTTTGTGTTGGATGCTGGAACTGGGACACGTATTTCTTGGCGGAGAGCAGCACCCGCAGAAGTGCAGTTACACTCACCAAACCCCTGCGGAAACAGCAAAAGCTGGAACCAGAGCCCACTACTTTGAGGTTCACCTCCCACTGACATGTTTTCCTATGGTTCGAGCAGAAACTTCCCGTGTCCTGGAGTTGACAAGAAGGGTGTTTTTCTGCTCTCATCACAGTTGTTTAAGGGACCAGTGACAGACGAGGACCCCAGGCCCAGAACAAGTTTTGGGAGGGACTATGCAGGTACCTGGTTCTCCAGCCCTGGTGCGGTGGAGGTCTGAAGCACGTGGCATCCTTCAAAGTCAGTTTGCTCTCCCACCCCACCCACGGGGCTGACTGCAGTGCCTGCTACGTAGTTTAAAAACATACAAAAATTATATATATATATATATACACACACGTATATGTGTATATATATATATGTATATATATATATACATATATATATATATATATATAATCCTTTCACCGTGCCAGAAAGCTTTTCTTTTTCTTTTCTGCATTCTGAAATACTTTATCATTTTTAAGGTGATGTGTAGATATGCAAAGTTCAAAATACTCCTGCCCTATTTGCTGTGGCCTCTTTAAGGCCTCTTTAAGGCCATGCCTGTGCTTCCCCGGGCTCAGAAGAGCTGCTGCACTGGGAGGAAATGTCCCCAGTGAGAAGCACTGTGTGAGGTCAGCAAATACTAGAAAAGAATGGAGACATTTTCCTTTACTTCTTGTATTTTGCTTTTTAACGCTTTTTTTTTTTTTCCCACATTGGGGGACTTTTTAAACATTGGCACAGGCTATACAACACCCTTAATTAAAGTTTTGTTAAGAAAAAGAATTTTGGACAAGTTAAATTTAATGCAAAAAGAATGATTCGTGAACAGGGCAGCTCTGAGAATAGGCAGATTTGTGGACAGAACATGGAAGTGAGGCATGAGGCAGCTCTGCTGGTTACAGCCCAGTCTCAGCCTTATTTGGGCGTAGTCTGATCAGCGGGACATGCCTGACTGAAGCTGGGCTACTGTGATTGGCTGAGACTCAGTTATTGGTTTGTTTGAGTGGAATAGTAATTGTGGTTTTTGCATTGTTAGAATTTGCCATTTGATATTGGAATACATTCTTAAATAAATGTTATGTTATACATCATTTTGATGGGCATTTCTCACTTTATTTATTTATTTGCTAATGACTTATTACTTGCTGTTTATTTTAGATTATGGAAATGATGTTAGACAAAAAGCAAATTTTTTGTTTTTTTTGAGATGGAGTGTCACTCTGTCACCCAGGCTGGAGTGCAGTGGCACGATCTCTGCTCTCACTGCAACCTCCGCCTCGTGGGTTCAAGCAATTCTTCTGCCTCAGCCTCCCAAGTAGCTGGGACTACAGGCACACATCACCACGCCCAGCTAATTTTTGTATTTTTAGTAGAGACGGAGTTTCACCATGTTGGCCAGGCTGGTCTTGAACTCCTGACCTCGTGATCCTCCTGCCTTGGCCTCCCAAAGTGCTGGGATTACAGGCATAGCCACCACGCCAAAAAGCAAATTTGAGCAATATTCTTATTCGAGTTCAAAATGGGTCAGAACATCAACAACACATTTGGTCCAGAAACTGCTAACAAATGTACAGTGCAGCAGAGGTTCAAGAAGTTTTGCAAAGGAGATGAGAGCCTTGAAGATGAGGAGTGTAGTGGTTGGCTAGCGGAAGTTGACAACGACCAATTGAGAGCAGTCATCAAAGCTGATCCTCGTACAACTACGCAAGAAGTTGCTGAAGAACTCGACATCAACCATTCTACGGTCATTCGGCATTTGAAGCAAATTGGAAAGGTGAAAAAGCTCTGTAAGTGGGTGCCTCACGAGCTGAGCGAAATTTTTAAAAAATTGTCATTTTGAAGTGTTGTCTTCTTTTATTCTATGCAACAATAATGAACCATTTCTCAATCGGATTGTGACATGCAACGAAAAGTGGATTTTATACAACAACCAGCAATGATTATCTCCATGGTTGAACCAAGAAGAAGCTCCAAAGCACTTCTCAAAGTCAAACTTGCACTAAAAAAGGTCATGGTCATTGTGTGGTGGCCTGCTGCTGGTCTGATCCACTACAGCTTTCTGAATCCCATTACATCTGAGAAGTATCCTGTGCAAATCGATGAGATGCACGGAAAACTGCAATGCCTGCCGCTGGCACTGGTCTTCTCCATGACAATGCCCAACCACACGTGGCACAACCAACGCTTCAAAAGTTGAACGAATTGGGTTACAAAGTTTTCCCTCATCCGCCATATTTATCTGACCCCTCGCCAACTGACTACCATGTCTTCAAGCATCTTGACAACTTTTTGCAGGGGAAACACTTCCACAACCAGCAGGATGCAGAAAATTGCTTTCCAAGAGTTTGTCGAATCCCTAATTTAGGATTTTTATGCTACAGGAATAAACAAACTTATTTCTCATTGGCAAAAATGTGTTGATTGTAATGGTTCCTATTTTGATTAATAAAGGTGTGTTTGAGCCTAGTTATAATGATATAAAATTCATGGTCCAAACCACAATTACTTTTACACCAACCAAATAGAAAAGCACCTTCCTACATTAGGCTGTCAGATCCTTTATGTATTAAGTTAGGGGGTAACTCACAACAGGGAGGCAGCCTCAGGCCTAATGTAGTTTAGTTACAGTTTCAACATCGGGATACAGTTACACTGTTGATTAGTTTAAAGCCTCTTCTCTCTGAAAATGAAATAGATGCACTCACATAGACAGATGCCATTCCCCTGGAAGCTGGCAGGCATTGGGCTTTACTGCCATGCAGGCAATTTCCGTAAGGCATCTTGTTTCCATAAGACACATCAGTATCCCAAAGCTATAGAAGAGCACCAAAAGCTGAAAGGCACCAGAGCCATTAGAGGGAAGAGAAATGCCTCTGCCATGTGCTTGCCTCAAGGTAGCTCCTAAAATCGACGTGTTGAGTTTCATGGATGTCTAGCAGGGCTCACTGTGTACTGGGGTCTCATCACAGCACTTCGTAAATGTGACCTCAACCTCCATAACAATCTCACAAGGCAGGTCCTGCTATTATCTCTAGTTTGGAAGAGGAAATCTAGGCATGGAGAGGCTACAAACCTTGCCCAAGAACATACTGCTCCTAAGTGGCTGAGCCAGGGGTTTGGCCCAGAGGCATCTCTTAAACATCACATCATGGTGTTGACAAACAACATCCAAAATAAGAACATGCACTTTCTGAAAACACGCACGTCATCAGAAAGGCTTCTAAGAGGGTGGAAGTCAATGCTAAGCAGAGATAACCCTTGTCAGAATCTTTTCATTATGTAGTGTCAACTATGACTTCCCATCACCACCATAGGGGCCACCATCTCAAAAACAGTGTTAAGTGACCAGCAACACCAGTAGTAGGGAGAGTAGATCTCTTGAGGAGAGAAACCCCAGGTCTTTGTCTCTTTTTAGAGTAAAAGAAGGAAGAAAAATTGGTAAAGTAGCGTCTGGAGAAGGCTTGATTTCATTATATTCTGAGTCCTCAGCCAAAAGAGTCTCCATGACTGTTACTGCTGTCAAACCAAAGGTTATTTCTTTGTTATTTAACGTTGTTCTTCCATAGGACATGAGGGTCTACACTGCAGTCTTAGGTTTGAGCTCTAACCACATCTTTATCACCTGGTGCACATTCCTCACCTTGTGGTCCTGCTGATCCCAAATAGTGGTGCTTCTTGGGCTTTTCTCCTGCACGGAGCCCTGTAAACGCAGAATTCTCTAAGGTGAACAACATTCTCATTTGTTCTGGACTGGATCCTGGACTGAAGTGATTCTGGGAACAAGAGACCTTTTGTGCAAAAACTGGGAAAGTCCTGGACAAACTAGGGTGAGCTCTAAAAAGTGCTCATATCTGTTTCTTCGCCAGTGACAATGGATTTATAGCTGTTAATCTGTGTCCTCTAACCTTAGCCCACTTGTGACGAGTACTATAACAAGTACGTATCAACTACTTGGTGGGAGCGAGTAACCCCTCTCTGGTATCAGGCCATATCCACCCAGGCTCTTGAACTGTTCGATGACATGTTGACTGCTATGAACATTCCTTGGTTAAAAAGGGAGCAGACAAGCATTCCTGACAGAAGGCTCATTTCACAGCTGCCTCACTGCATGTAGCCCTCTGCAACTGGCCATAGGTACCAAGTAGATGGCATGCAATAAAACGGGCATCCTTCACTCAGCCCAGCTTTCCCTATAGCTCACCTCTCAGCCCACTCATTGGCTTTTCATTCTATGAGTAGATCGAAGTGCACATCCACTGTCTTGCCATAAGACTCCCAGGTATGGGAACCCTGGAAGTGAATCACAGGGTGTTGTCTGATTCCAGTTTATGGAGTGAGTTTGAAAGTGTTCCCTTCTCTACAATTTTCTGGAAGTGTTTGTGCAGACTTAGCATTATTTCCTCCTTAAATGTTTGGTGTAATTTACGAGTGAAGCTGTCTGTGTCTGTAGTTTTCTTCATGGGGAGGTTTTTGACTAAAAATTTAATGTATTTAAAAGACATAAGTCTTTTCAGGTTTTCTATTTGTTTTTGAGTGAGTTTTGGAAATTTGTGTCTTTCAAAGAATTTCTTTATTTCATCTAAGTTTTCAAATTTATTGGCATAAAGTTGTTGAAAACATTCCATAATTATCCTCTTAATATCTGTAGATACTGTAATGATGTCACCTCTCTCATTCCTGATATTGGGAATTTGTGTCTTTTTTTTGGCTGGTTAGGGTTTATCAGATTTATTGATCTTCTCAAAGAACAACTTTTCATTTATTGATTTTCTATATATTTTTCCTATTTCTATTTTATTGATTTCTGCTCTAATCTTAATTATTTCCTGACTTCTCCTTAATTGGGGTTTAATTTGCTCTCTTCTTTCTCTAGTTTCTTAAGGTAGAAGCTGAGATCATTTGAGACCATTTTTCTTTTCTAAGACAGCTGTTTTAGTGCCATAATTTGCTGATTTATCTGTATCCCCCAAATTTTGATATGTCATTTAATTTTTATTTGGTTGAAAGTAGTTTCTAATATTTCTTTTTATAACTTCTTGGGCAAGTGGTTATTTAAAAGTGTGTTACTTAGTTTCCAAATAGTTGATGATTTTCCACATGAGTTTCTTTATTGATTCTAATTTAATTCCATGTGGTCAGAAAATATGCTATCTGTTACTTGAATTCTATTTAATTAGTTGAGATTTTTTGTGGAGAGAAAAATGGTCTACCTTGATCTATATGTTCTGTGTGTCCTTGAAAAGAATGTATATTTTGCTGTTTGGGGCTGATACATTCTATAACTGTCAAGAAGGTTAATTTGGCTGACAACGTTGTTCAAGTCTTTTATAGTCTTCCTTATTTTTCTCTCCTCTTGTTCTGTGCTATTAGGAGGGATACTGAAATCTCTGAGCATAATTTTGGATTTGTCTATTTCTTCTTGCAGTTCTATTTGTTTTTCTTCATGTATTTTGAAGCTCTGTTAGTAAGTGCATAAACACTTAGCATGTTATATCATCTTGATTATTTGGCCTTTTACCATTATGAAATTGCCCTCTTTATTTCTGGTAATAGTTTTCTAAAATGAATTTTGTTTGATATTCAGCCTTCTCTTGATTAGTGTCAGCATGATATGTCTTTTTCTAGCCTTTTACTTATAACCTATTTGTGTATCTAAAGCATATTTCTTGTAGGTAACATACAGTCTGGCTTTGCTATTTTATCTATTCTGACAGCCTCTGCCTTTTAATCAAGGCAAGACTCTTCTGAGCACTCTACCCAATGCCTCAGAATTATGAGCTTTTTGTCTGGCTGGTGGAACAGCACTATTATTCATCCTGTATGAACCCCAGGTACTGTTTTCTCTAATCCTGTTGGATGTTTCCTTTCCTTGCCTTCTGTATTTTTCTCACATGCATGAGCTAATCACTTTCGAATACGTAGAGCTCTCAGCTTCTCTCCGTGGAGCTCTCTCCTCTCTAGTCTCTGCACTGTGAGGTTCAGCCACTCTGATCTTCCTGGACTGTCAACTCCAACCTCTTCACTCAAGGTTTTCACCACACTGTACCTGGGATCCCCCTCCCTGCCGATGTCCTGAAAACTTTTTCAAGGCAGTGAGCCAGGGCAATTACAGGGCTCACCTCATTTGTTTCCTGTTTCTCAGGGACTGCTATCTTTCACTATCTGATGCCCAGTGTCTTGAAAACAATGGCTTCATATATTTCGCATGGTTTTCTAGTTGTTTCAAGTGGGAGGGTGAACCTTGTCCCTGTTACTCCATTTCGGTTGGAAGCAGAACTCCCAAGCAAAAAGGAATCTTTCCCTCTGAAGTGAGGTAAGGCGGGGCCCAGAGGTTCAGAGGTTGAATCTGGAAGGCATTTGGGTGAGTTTTCCAGTATTTGATTTTGATGGGACTGTATGTTATTATTTTTAAAGCAAGTTTGAAGTGTTTATAAATTAATTAGGCCACTTAATTATTAGCTATTTTCATCCCTTTTTAGACTTTTTGTGATTCCTTTTTTCTGTAGAATTTAGAGTAGATCTAAAACCATGGGAAAATAAA
The DNA here is from genome assembly GCF_009828535.3 of Hylobates moloch. Classification (NCBI taxonomy): domain Eukaryota; kingdom Metazoa; phylum Chordata; class Mammalia; order Primates; family Hylobatidae; genus Hylobates; species Hylobates moloch. The sequence goes on along the minus strand of NW_026652277.1, from coordinate 167,521,112 downwards.
TTAGTTTTTACACAACCTTTAACACAAAATAGCAAAATCTAAGGGCAATTGGAAAGCATTTAAGCCCATTCTGGATGCATCTTTTTCACCTTATAATCATAAATTAAACCCACTATCTTGTAGAACTGCTGACAAAACCCACAACAAAACAAATTGCACATGCAATTCTAAATTGAAGGGACAGAATTGTATTGGCAATGTTCTGTATATATAAGGATTGTCTCCAAGTGGAAAATTAGAAAGTTAAACCCTGCCCCTATAGGAACAGTAAAAACTAGATTTGCTGCAGGTTCTCTCCTATCCCTGTTGAAGAATGAAAATGTCTCATGACTTTGTAAGGATCCCAGCAATCAGCTTTGCTGCTGTAGAAGGCAGCACGGCTCCCTTGTCTCTGAGACAAGCCAGGGAAGTTTCAGGTAGCAGATGCTCAGCACACCTCATTGGAGAGGCCAGAAGTGTACTTCCAATGGGAGTAAATCGTCTGCCATTAGGAAGATCAAACATCCATAGAAGTCCAGGAAATTGGAAATGAGGAGGGTCTATGTTAGGAGAAGTGACAGAAACAGAAAAACAACGCTGAGCTGCCAGAGAACGCCCATGCATGTTGACTGCAATGAGGCCCAGACCTTCACTTTAAGTAACTCCAATTTCTTTTGTTGTTGGAAGTTAGAGTGTAAACATACTGTCTCTAAGGGTGTTTTAACTGCTCAGAACATGCGTTTGATTTAATGAGGCACCAGGACCCAGCCATCTTCCAACTCAGCCTTCCACAGAGTATGATGTTCATACGGCCAATCTGCATCATTCATTTCAAATCCAAACAGAAGAGAAAAGATCAAACAGTGGGTGAGGTCTTATGGAGACCCTCATCTGAGAAGGCAGAAGTATTATTCCAGCAGGAAAACATACAATTTCTGTTGTCCTGTTGTTCAGCAGTATCCAAGTCAACCTTCCTTCCCCGCCCACAAAATGCACTAGTTTCTAGGAGTGGATGTTCATGGAGGCCAGTCCTAGAGAGGTATGGGGCAGGGTCTTGGATGGGGGCTTTACTTTTAAATCTAAAAAGAAAGCATGAGAGGCTGGAACATGGAAACAATCATGAAGACTAACAAGGAATCTACTTGGGGTAGATTTTTTATTGCATTAGACGCCTTTACTGAAGCCTGGGAGATCCACTGGCAGTGGCAGTGTGTGTTTCCCTCCTTCTGTGGTTGCTGCTGGTGGCCTTGGACTGCTCTGTGTTGGAAACTTCTTCAGCGATTCTAGATATACTTTGTCACAGCTCAGCTCTCACTCCTTGCCTCCTCCATCCTGCTTTTGCTCCTTAATGTCTGTGTCAACAGAAATGTTTGAATCCGATGAGTTACTACCCTCCTTGAGACCACAGTCATGGCACCACCAAAGGCACCCAGCAGAGTGGCTCTCTGGTAATTCATGCTGAGCTTTGTGCCATGTGTCACACCCATCTGGTTAAATGATTTAGCCACTTAATTGAACAAAGCTGATGGGTAACATGAGGTGGAACTACACTCAGATTGCTTGTGGCCAATCCTTTCCCCTAACCAAAATACCAGTTCATAATCCTCACTGAAACCAACTCAGTACTCATTCGATTACTCCAGACATGAATTGAAGTGGTTGGCAGGAGAAAGCATAAATCAGCAATAAATAAAATGATACCTTGTGGAAATCTCACTAAAGAGTCATCTTTGGGGTAAAACAGAGACATATTGAGGTTCTGAGTGCTTTCAAAAATACTTTGACGAGAAGCACCCAATTTGGGATAAGTTATCTATATAGTGAATAATGCTATAGAGAATACAGCAAAAGTTCTAAAATTAGAACTAAGAAGAATGAGTATTTGACTTAAAGACCTGAAGTGGAAGTTTTACTGGTGTGATTCTCAACTTGATAACACAAAACGCATTTCAGGAAATCCCTGTCTGCCCCGACCCGTATACCCCATTGAGTCAGAAATGGGGCAATGTCAAAGAACAACACTGTTAAGTTAATTTGTATTTCACTCATCTCAACAGCATCTACATACATTTGGAAATATCAGCAGCAGCATTTATCATCCCTATGGATTTATGGACCCCTTGCTCTGCTCCCAACACTGAACCACTGCTCAGTGTTTGGGAAACACTTGCCCATTATGTGCAATATCAATGATGCCCCAAAGGCTAAGTCTGGGAGGAAGTGAAGCCTTTGAAATACTGCTATTGTTTATGTGATCACTGATGACAGAAACCAATGATTCTGACTTAGGGTCCCTCTCAAGAGAAAATCATTTCTAGAGATGCAGGCTTTCATTTTTGTCAGATGACTGTGGTTGATTTTCACTTGATAGTCTTTAAAAAAACTTCATAAATCAAAGATAGCAAGGAATCATAATTTCTTTAGGCAGTTAATAACAAACAACTAGGTTTCCAGATCAAATATGAATGGAAATTACATCTCTAGAAGAAATTCACTTATTCCAAATCCAAGCTTTTCCAAGTCTGTGTTAGTCTGGACAATCTTAGGCCCTTTTACAAGGGCTACCATCAACATTTTTGCCTGAGAATAGCTCTTATTAAATGGGCTTTGTCAATTATTTAATGTTTTTAAAAGTTAAAACACCGGTTTTAACTTTCTCCGATTTCAATATGAAAACACAGTTCACATAAAGCACCCTTACCTAAATGCCTGCATGTGTATATTTATGAAGTAACAGCACAACCACTGGTTGGTTTGCTTTATGGTTCTTGAAAAGCTGGATAGGAATGGCCGGTATGTGCCCTAAACCGCACTAGGCCCTCCGGACAGGTAAGACATTGGCCGCGGGAAACCTCCTAGAGTCCAGGAAGGGGCCAGGGTTACCTGTGTGCATTTGACAGTGGAGCTATCTGCACTGCAAGGCCACGTGCGGTCACCCCCTCTGAGGTCAGGAGGCCTTACAGAGGGCGGCTGAACCACGTCACGGGCTCCAGCCTCCTGACCTGGCCAGGGACGTGCTGACTCCCGGTGGGTGTAAAATGCCATTGCAGACGTGGTCTGTCCTTCTGGAGCCAACCACATCGAGGCCATTGGGAACGCAACAAAGAAGGTCCCTTGCAGGGGGAGGGAAATGTTGTCTCTGTATCCCCCGGGGTGGGGACGTTGTCGATGACTGAAGACAGAGAGCTCTAGAATGGCAGGGGATGATAGTCGCATACAAGAAAGCGGGGCGCGAGGCGGGCGGATCACGAGGTCAGGAGATCGAGACCACGGTGAAACCCCGTCTCTACTAAAAATACAAAAAATTAGCCGGGCGTGGTGGCGGGCGCCTGTAGTCCCAGCTACTCAGAGAGGCTGAGGCAGGAGAATGGCGTGAACCCGGGAGGCGGAGCTTGCAGTGAGCCGAGATTGCGCCACTGCACTCCAGCCTGGGTGACAGAGCGAGACTCCGTCTCAAAAAAAAAAAAAAAAGAAAGCGGGGCGGAGAGGAGGGAAGGGGCGGCCCACCTGTGGTCGCCACGCTCAGCCCCCGCCTCCATCAGGATCGGGCGAGTCCAGGGCGAGTGCGAGGAGGAGAAGGCCCAGCCCATCTGCGCCTTGCGGGGAGGGAGAGGGAAGGCCCTGCCTAGGACAGGGCGCAGGCGCTGAGGGATTTGGGGGTGCAGCAGCTTGGCAGCCCCTCGCCCCCGCTCCTCCCAGCTGCGCTCCCGGGTGCGAGGCTGCAGCGCCTGCCAGGGAATCCTGGGAAGGCCAATCCCGCAAAGCGGTCACAGGGAGCCTCCGGGACTGGCTTGTGAGCTCCCGGAAGGCCCAGAAGGAGGGAAAAGTCACTGTCCCTAGATTGTTCGTGTGACTGTGACCCTCTTCTACCACCAGCAGTAAGAACCTAGGATGCTCTGTTTGCCACCAACACATGCCTATGGCCCTGCTAGCACTGCCGCCTGTCGTGTCCTATTTCTCTAAGGAGCATCCGGGCTGGAGGTAACTCTTCGCCAGGAACAAGGCGGAAGCCTGATGTTGTTGTTTCTGCATGGAGATCCTTCGCGGTTTTTCTGGTTCCTTGCTGCTTTGGCCGGGTGGGCTCAAAGCCCTGGGGTGCGCCCATTCCAGGCAGGAGCTCCCGTGACTCACCCACCCCCACAGCCCCACGACGCTCCCAGGGACAGGAGCACCAGAATTTACACACACCCTGAGCTCAGGGAGGCAGGGGCACGTTGATTCAAATCCATGGAAACAAGAACAGGCAAGGAAGGAAGGCCTGGGCTTTTGGGCGCGGTACCTGAAGTACATAGGAAGATTCCAGCTCCCTGGAATCTTTTTTGTGTTATTATAGCTGCATAATTCCATTCATTCTTCTTCTAAAACCACAGTATTTCAGGATGAAAAAAGAAACTGTAAAGCCATCTAGCCAACCTTCCTGATTTCACAGATTAGGAAATCATGGCCCATAGAGGTTAACCACTTACGGTGGGGAGGGGGTAACATTTAGTGGCAGAGCTGAGATTAGAACCTGTGTCTCTCTTGTCTAGTTGTAGGGCTCTTCCCAGCTTATCCTGTGTTCTGAGCCACTGCTCTTCCCAGCTAGGTCAGGGTCTCCAGGGGCCAGCTTCCCATTCGTTCCCACAGGCCTCAGGGCAGCACCGGGCAGAACATGAAGACGGGGACTCACCCCTGCTGCACCTCTATCCCATTTACAGAATTCAGAATCTGTGCCCTGCTTTTGGGCACCCCATCCCTGCTCCATCCCTGCTTGTTCCTTATCCATTCCTCCCAATTCTGGGACCATCTTCTCCAGCATCATCCTCAGCTGACCGTTTATGACGTTTGCAGCCTCACAGAGACTCCACAGAGCCACATGTGTCCACGTGCACACACGGACGCACAGGTGTGTGCACCTCTGACGCCAAGAGGGCACAGGCTCCCTTGCTGAACCATGGCCCTACTGGGCAGATCCAATGGGAACAGTTCACCTGGCACATCAGCGCTGGTCTGTTCTCACCCCTTCTGTGCTCAGAGCCACATTCCAGGTCCAGCCTAGCCAGCATCTGGGGGCCCTCATGACCCAAGACCAGGGCCAGCCCAGCACATGCAGCATCTTCGTGGAATGAGGGAAACCTGTCCCCTGCAGTGGATGGATTAAATGCATCACGTCTGTGTGGATGAATGAGAAAAAGGCTGCCAGCAGCTCCATGCCAGGGCTCAAGGCTCAGCAGACCTGGGTCGGCTTCAGCCCACGGGTGCCCCTTACCAGGTGGAGTCTCCCCAAGCTCGTGCAGATCCCTCCAGTAACATGGTCTTTCTTTTCCTCCCTCCTCCCCAGCACATGGGACAAGAGAATAAAAGTGGGCTCACATCTGTAATCCCACCACTTTGGGAGGCCAACGTGGGCGGATCACGAGGTCAGGAGTTTGAGATCAGCCTGACCAACATGGTGAAACCCCATCTCTACTAAAAATACAAAAATTAGCTGGGCGTGGTGGCGGGTGCCTATAATCCCAGCTACTCGGGAGGCTGAGGCAGGAGAATCGTTTGTACCCGGGAGTCGGAGGTTGCAGTGAGCCGAGATCGCACCATTGCACTCCAGCCTGGGCAACAGGGCGAGACTCCCTCTCAAAAAAAAAAAAAAAAAAAAAAAGTGAGATTAATTAGTGAAGGAAAAACAGTAAAAACAACAGGAATATGGAGGCAATGATTCAAAAGATGACAACCCATTATTCCAATGATGGGACACGATTTCCAACTCTGACACAAGCATCCTTTAATCTCACTCTTAACCACAAGCCACTAGGAATCAGCACAACTCAGGCACACACATCTGTGAACAAGAAAACACAGGGAGATCTGTTTTCTCTTTTCAGGGAAGACCCTAGGGGCTCTGTTTATAAGTATTTTGAGGCTCCCTGCAGTCATGGGGTTGCCGTTCTTTCCCTTAGTAAGGTCACAAGGTAAATATGTTTTCTTCTCCACTCTCTGACCAGGCAGGAGATGCCTCTGCTCATAAAATCATCTGTAATCTCCGGCAGGGAGGTTTCTTCCATGGCTTAGGGTCTTATTTCCTTCCGTACTGGTCCCCACCTCCCAGCCCCCATATCACATGGGCATCTCGCCTTTGCTGGCCTGGTGGTACCTTCTGGTTAAACTTCTATGGCAGCTGGCCGAGGTGCAACCTCCTGTATCTAGACATGAGCTCTGGGCTTTGCCCTCACCCCTATCACAGCCAGCCAACAGCTAGCCAGACAGCCTGGTAAATAGGGCAGTGGAAATTCAGCTGACAAGTGGAGGGTTTCCAATATAAATTTCCCTTTTCCCACCACAATTTTATAGAACTTTGCAAAGATGCACATCAGCATTTTTGCAAGTTGGCTGTCTTCTGAAAAGCATCAAGCTTGTCAAAGCTTTAACTTTTTATGTTGTTATTTCAAATGGTTTGATCAATTATCAAGCACATGATGTCCCTGTAACCCTATCCTAGGCCATAAGAAGAGGGTTTGAATACCAGAGTTTCAGAAAAGTCTGTTTGCCACATCAAGGAGAGTTTTATGTAACCCTTAGTACATTTTCTCTTTATCCTGACATCTCATTGCTATTCTTTTTTTTTTTTTTAGTATATTGGAGTACATTTAAATTCTGGCTATACAAGCCAACATTTCTGTAAATCGTCTTTCTGCCCTCTGTTAATAAGTGAATCTCCAGCAGAGAGGACTGGCTTGGTTAGCTGACAACTCCTACGCAATGGGACTGAAGTAAGAAAATGTTATTAACAAAGTGACAGCCCTAGGTGAAAGTGCAAGAAGTTCTAGCAAATTCCAAAAATATTTTATAGGCTCTTGATCTCATTAGGCCCTCTTTTGCAAAGGAAACTTACTGGGCAGTTTCTTAACTTCCTGTACTTCTCAGACTAAACTCAGAGCATTCACAAAGGAAAATTGGTTTCACTGGCTTGATCTTAAACCCTTTTCAGTGAATCAAACAGTAGTGAATGTCTAGAATACACGTCAGAATCAACACTGGGAACTTTTCTAACTTACAATGTTTTCTTAGTTATGTGCCAGAACAAAACCTTGCCAAGAGGAATTATTTTGATTTAGAGATATGACTGGTCTTATACAATTTGAGCTCTTTGAGGGCAAAACTGGTATGTGATTATCTTTGTATTTAAACATCTCAAAAAGTAGTTTTTGTAATTGAATGGAACCTAATACCAAGGACTTGACAGCTTCTCCAGGCATTAAGAGGCCACAGCATGCCCTTGGCCTTGGCTCATACAGCTGCCCCTGCTAGGAGGATGCTGCCTGCCCCACACCCCAGCTGCTGGGGTAGCACCTCCTCATCTCTCAAGACCCATCTTTCCAAACTCTTTCTTGAGCCTTTTCCATTCATTGCACCCCCCCCCCCGGCCCCCTGCACACACTCCAGTACAATTGATCATCCTTTCTATCAAACTCCCACTGCATCTTATACATCCTCATCTCCTCACAAGGGACACCTCATTGCACTTACAGGTGTACGTGTAGATTCCACTTTGTCCACCAGGGTTTCTCAAGCTCTGCATTGTTGACATTTGGGGCCAGATGACTCTTTGCTGCAGCATCCTGTGCATTGTGAGGTATTTAACAGCATCCTGGCACCCCGCCTGCTGGGTGCCACTAGGAACCCTCCCCCAGCAGTGACAGCCAAGGCTGTTAGGCATTGCTGTGTGTTCTCTGGGAGGCAGAATTGTCCTTATTGGAAACCACTGTGCTAGACTCAAAGCTCATGAGGGTGATGGCAATGTTTTATTTCTCTTTAAATTCTTAGCACTTTGCTCAATTCCCTATCTATATTGGACATTCAGTATTTTTTGAATTTTGAGAATCAAGTGAATTAATGCATGCTCATACAGTATGAATACTCAACAAACCTTAACTATGTTACTGCTATTATCGGAAACTATTGCCCATCACAGCAATAGGCAGTGATTCTAATACTGACTTTATAGCTTTCTGGTGAAATTCAATGTGTAGGGCAGGTGTCCAGCTGCTCTGGTGTGTGGTTGTGTCCACTTTGAACCTGGGCTGTCCTCTGAGATGGGTCAAGATCTTTGAAACCCCGACTAAAGCTCTGGACCCCTGTCCACAGGTTTATGCTAGACCTGGTAATTTTGGCTTCCAGACCCTTCTTAGGTGCTAACTTTAGTTCCCAGAGCTTGCTTCAGCTTCTGCCAGCAGGCCTGGCCTAGGTCATCTCAGCCACTCCACTTCTTGCCTATCTTGACTTCTAGAAAGGTTATAAACCTCCACCACCATCTGTCCCTTCTTGTCTCAGTTGTGCCTGTTAAGTTAGCCCAGGACCCAGGGTGACTTGTTTCGCCATTCTCTGGGCCCTGTAATTAGGTTATCTTGGAACTGCCCAAAAACCGGCAAGATCTCACACATTCGCCCTGGCCTGGTGTATATCACACTAAAGACAGCCTGCCGAGAGGAAACTGTTTCTTGGAACAGTTGAATTTGTGACTCTATGCATGTAAAGTTCAGCCTGACTGACACTTTGACCCTCCCACTGCTTTGGTGTTGGGAGAACATCACTCATAACAGAATTCAGTGAGTTGTAAATTATCAACAGCGGTGACTTAATTGACAATTGCTGTGTTATAACATTGTTATCACTTATATTAGAGTTCTCTAGAGGGACAGAACTAATAAAAGGGAGTATATTAAGGAGTATTAACTCACACAATCACAAGGTGGGGTGCCACAGTAGGCCGTCTGCAAGCTGAGGAGCAAGGAAGCCAGTCCATGTTCCAAAGCTGAAGAACTTGGAGTCCAATATTCAAGGGCAGGTAGCATCCAGCATAGGAGAAAGATGTAGGCTTGGAGGCTAAGTCAGTCTAGTCTTTGCACGTTCTTCTGCCTGCTTTATTCTGGCTACACTGGCAGCTGATTAGGCTATGCCTACCCAGATTGAGGGTGGGTCTGCCTCTCCCAGTCCACTGACTCAAATGTTAATCTCCTTTGCCAACACCCTCACAGATACACCAGGAACAATACTTTGCATCCTTCAATTCAATCAAGTTGATACTCAATATTAACCATCACATCAATATAGGAGCTCTTCAGTAACTATGGGCCTTTTTGAGACCCAGGATAATGTAAGAAAGACAAGACTCTGACTCGCCCTTGGGTAATATCAGCCTCCTGGTAACATAGGTTGCCCTGTTAGGCTGGCAATGTGGCCCCTATTCAGAGCAAGTTTAACATACATACATCCTATTATAAGGAGTATGCTGTTAGCAGAGATCAGAAAAGCTAATCTGTAGATGGGACTTTTACCCCCCCTAGTATTTCTCAAACTTGGCTGCTTATTTATTTGTTTCCTTGACCTTCACTCAGCCACTTACGGATCCATTCATCTATTTGTTCACTCAACAGACATTTATTCAATACTGAGATGCGCCAGGCACCCCATGCTACAGTCAGGGAAGCAGTGCTTAAGCCAAACTCTGGCAGACAAGTAGGATTCCACCAGGCAAGATGTCAAAATAGCACAGGCAGCTTAAAAACAGACTTTTCTCTAGGACCTACCCTCCAGTATTCTAATTCAAAAGGTCTAAGGTGGGCCCAAAGGTGGATTTCCTAATAGCACACTTGAGAGCTGCTTCCAGCTGTATGTACCTTAAAGGAGGGAAGGCCCCATGACCCTGGAATGGCCCAGTGCCCTGAGAAGGTCAAGCAGGGTGCTGGAGAGCTGTCAACATGTCACTCTGAGGCCAGGCGAAGGGAATGCAAGTTATAATAAGTCTGGTACATTCATCAGCTTCAAAACTCCTCTTCCTAAGCTGGAAGGCCAATGTACGCCATTTATCTTTTACTTTGCCCCTTTTAAAGATAATTATCATTCAAAAAATAAATATAAAAAGATTAAAATGTTAATCTCCTCTAGCACAGGTTAAAGATGGTGATGCAGGCTTCTAGTCCTGTTGGATTTTAACCAAACTCAGTTATCTGGATGGACTTTTTGCTACTTACATGCCCAGCTGAGGCCCTAGATTCCCTATAGCTGATCCCATTTCTTCAGAATCCTTGAGCTTGGAAAATTCATTGTGAATGTTTGTCCCAGGAGGGGTGTCCCAGATTGCCTTTAGCTACTTAGGAACAAGCAATTAAAAAGCAGGATGGTGTTCGATGATTTAATCTGCAATTTTTTCTTGTGTGACTCCAACTTCAAATCCAGCAGGACTGAATTCATAAACAGTTGAAGTTAGTAACCTATAAACACCTGCAGTTCTCCCCAGTTAAGTCAAGGCCCATACAACTCTAGACCCTGGGGTGCAAGAAGCACATCAACAGATACTTGTTCTTCTATCATTTGAACTTAAAGATTCTGCTTCTTATTTATAAAAATTGTTTCATATTTACATATACCAGCTTTAAATAAGTGTTAGCCAGTGAGTTTCAGAGGCCCAAACTCAGAACTCAATGGCTCAAGAAGGTGCAGGAGCCAATTAATCAATTTCACGGCATTATAATAAACTCAGACCTTGGGAAGGCTTTTAATGTGTTACTCAACTGACGTCAAGAAGAAAATGTCAAAATACTAAAAACAGACTGGAGTTAAAAATCTGGCCTCCAATTCCATGAGAAGTTTATTCATCCCTCTGCTTTTATATACACAGAGGTGATCTCACAGCATCACATGGCAGTGAGAGCAAAACGACATAAAATCAAACAGGCAGGCTACACAGAAGTTCCAAAAACAGGACCCCATGAATGAGTGGGGAAGTAAGCCACCCTAAATGGAGCAAAGCACATTCTGCTTCCTCTGTTCAACTTTCCCCCAACATAACTGATTTCCAGAGGTTGTTATTTTAATCAATGCCCAGCACAACCATATTGAATTAGACCTAGCTGATTTACAATCATAAATGTATTGAACTGGAAGAGTATGCAAATAATCTGTTGTCTAGCAGTTTTCCAAAATAGTTCCTCAAATTGCAGATATTCCAAGGACTTCCATAAGACTGAGATAGAGGCTAAGGGGAAGGACATGGCGGTCAGGACCCAGGCTCCAAATGTCAGCTTCGAGCAGAACTGCTACATTTTCACCTATCATTTTTATAGTATGCTGAATCTAGATCATTTTGGGGGGAAGAAAACAAGCTTTTAAAAGGTTTCTCACACTCCCCACCCCTACCATGAAGCTGAAATGTGCGGAAGGGTGGAGAATTGCCCCAGACAGCATAATTAGTGAGTGGCAAAGTACAATGGAATCTTGTTATTCTGGGTTTCACTACAGTTGGCAGATTTATCTAAATTTCAGATTTCAAAACTCTGATTAATTTCTCAAATGCTGCTTTGCAATAGTGTATAAATTCATGTTGTGAGTCAACTAGAAAAAAATTCAGTAAAGATTCATGCTGTTTTAATTCATTCTTGACCAACAAATCCTTGTAATTACCAAGCTACTTTATTTTATTAAGTACAAAACCTACAGGCACAGTCCCAAAGGAAATTCTCCAATTTGGAATTCCTCTGAGCATTTATGTAATTTATTCCAGGAATGAATAACAGGCTTAGCTAACATGCCAGTACTGATTGATTGGTAGTGACTGACTGAGAAAGATCCTGAAGCCACCACTGGCCACAGAGATTATGTAGCAATGATTAGCAATGTCTGCCATGGATGTGGGAGGGGGAAATATGGTATGGTTGCCCCATGTTTGTCATCCCTGGCCTCTCCTGTAATCCCAGCACTTTGGGAGGCCGAGGCAGGCTGATCATGAGGTCAGAAGATCGAAAGCATCCTGGCCAACATGGTGAAACCCTGTTTCTACTGAAAATACAAAAATTAGCTGGGCATGGTGGCGCATGCCTATAATCCCAGCTACTCGGGAGGCTAAGGCAGGAGAATTGCTTGAACCCGGGAGGTGCCATTGCACTCCAGCCTGGGCAACAAGAAAGAACCAACATTTTGTGGATGTTTGCACCCTCTTGTTCCCTCCCCTGGAGACTCTGGAAACCCAAAGCCAGAAGAGTGGAATGGGCTCCGTTGTTCACAGCCTGGTCATTGTGGTTGAGATCTGTGTCCAGCATGAAACACAGTAAGTATTTGTGAAATGAATTGATAGCTGCATAAATGAATGGACATCTGCATTTCACACCACTATATCCCCAACCTGAGACAATGAGCACAGCAGCACTAGCTGCTACAATGGAGAAGAAAGAGGGAGAAGGAAATCCTGGGGTAGAGGGTGTAATTAATATAGTATTTCCTAAATAGTATCCTGATACGTATTCTTTGACCTGAATTTATAAGGAACTCAAAGACAAGTTTCTGCAATTTAAGATCTATACTTTGAAAATACATTAGGCCCTATCTAGAAAATGGTTCCCTTTTGACTGGGATTTACAGTTAGCTGAATTGGGTGCTAATCCTCCATGTATGAAATATGGGAGATGTGAGTGAAATGCTTTTGCCCCTAACCAACTGTATGAGCCCCTTGGGTCTGAGATTCCTCATTTGTAAATAAAAGAGTTGCACTCTTCCACTTGCTCTTTCAGTAAATGTTGGTTGACTGCTGAGAGCTCCAGGCACTGGGTTGGAGTCTCATAATCTAGGGAGGACATCAGACATTAAACAACATCTCATTGCAAAGCCTGCTGAGTGCCATGAAGGTCAGAGGACTCTGAAGGAACCAAGGTCCCTTCCAGTGCCAGTAACCTGTGGTTTTATAGTGGTTTCCATTGTTTCCCATCCCTGGGTGTCCACATTCCAACAGGGACCCTTTCTGGGGAGTGGTGGGTGGGCACGATTAAAGGCATGAAGAGATACTGGGCCTGGAGTCCTGCCTCGATTTTGCAACAGGCAGGTCTCAGGAGCCCTCTTGCCCCTCCTTTTCCTCAGAGCCTTACAAAGAAGAAGAAAGTCTCTTGTACTGAAAATATTTTCTTGGATGAGAATGCAATTTTCTTAGAAGTGCTGTTTGCCATTAAATTCTTCCTTGGCTCGAATCTTTCTTGTCCCTCCCTAGATGGAGAACTCCTGGCTAGCAGCCTGTCACCACCAGCCCCCTGTAAGATACTTAAAGCCAGTCTCTGTCACAGCTTAGCCTCCTCTTCTGCAGAGAGATGCTCTCATTTCCATGAAACTAACTTCACAGGTTTTCTTACCTCTTCCTTTTAGACACTTTTTCTCCTGAATTCTTCCCCTGAATTCTTTCCAAGTCTCTTCCAAAGGGAAAAAACTAGACAAATCCTTTGGAAAGGGTCTCACCAAGAATAAAAAGAGTATTAATTTATTAACTGTCAACTGTCTTTTCTGTCCTTTTCCTTTTTCAGCTTGGGGCAACAAGTATTTATTGATCTTATTAGATCTCAAATAACATTTATACTAGTTGGATTATTATTCATTTACTCATACATAGCCTCCTAAACATTAGCATTGTATGTTTAAGACTTCAAAATAACATTAAAAAGCATAATAACCAAAATGCCAACCATAATGGGATTGACTTGGTGAGCAGAAGGCTCTCTGGTCAGGTCTATGTTAAATTTCTCAGGTAATTCGTGCATGCGAAAATCATCAACTGTCTGTAAAACTAACCCAAATTTGCCCTCCAGAAACTAAGTCAATTAAGGCAACAAACACAAGGGACCTTTGTTCAGCACAGATTTCATTATGAAATGCAACACTTATGCTTTCTAAACACAGTTTCCTGATAAAACAGAATCTTTTTCTTAGCCTGTTATTTTTATAAAATCATACTCAAAACTTGGACATCTCTATGATCTCATATTAGTCCTTTTCTAATACTTCTTTATCATTTTTCTGAGAACGTTAATACTGGATAAAAGTCTGTAGAGATTTTTGAAGTTTTTTTAAGTCAAAACAAAAGTTATAAACAGAGGAATTGGAACAGAGGAGAAAGTGTTCCACCAAAGCAGCCCTACAAACCGCACTCTACAAATAGACACCAAATTTATAAACCCAGAGACCCATACGGCTCAGAAACAGAGCACTAGCAGGTTCAAGAAGCTCAGTTTAAAAGCCAAATGGGATTGAAAAGGACTTCTATCATTGTCTGATATCTCTTGAAGGACATTCAAGAAGCTGTAAATATGTGGTTTCAGACTCTAGGATCATTGACTAAAACCCTGTGCCTACCCTGGCTCTCCTCCCTCACCCCTCACCTCTCCTCCCTTCTCCCTCCTCCCTCACCCCTCCTCCCTCACCCCTCCTCCCTCACCCCTCCTCAGCCAGACACCTCTTCCTTACCTCACTGAACAAGAGCTCCTAACTTTTGATCCACCCCCTTCCCCTCTCACTTAGCACTTATGGTGCAAAAGTATGGTCTTAGAGGAAGTCTAAGAGATGGGTACATCTACGAATTCCCCGTCATTCATTTTTTTCCTAAATGTATTAGTCAGGATTCTTTCAGGTCCAAGTTTCAGAAACCCTCTCAAACTGACTTCTCCGTAAAAGCAACATTACTGACTTACGTAACTGTGATGTTACTGAGGGCATTATTTCAGGCATAGCTGGACCTAAGGACTCAAATTATGTCTCCGGGAACTCATTTCTCTCATATATTGGGTCTGTTTTCTTTTGTATTTGCTTTAATATCTTCAAGTTGGTGGTGAGGTGACCACTAGGAGCATCAGCCTACCAACCCAGGGGCACAGGGAGCACCTCTTTACAAAATGTTGCAGAAAGAGTCCTGGGGGGATGCTCATTAACTGACCTCGAATCATGGACATCCTGAATTTTAAAAGGATGGGGTACTCTCAGGTGCCTGACCCTTTTTTGGATCTATTCCTGGGGCTGGAGGATCCAAATCGGAGCAGCTCCACCCAAATCAGACTGGAATGGGTGGGTCCTCTGGTTCTTTTTCAGGGAAGACGGAGGAGCATTTATCTGAGTGGGAGAAACAGGCTGGGCAAACCGAAACAGCAGATGGCAGTCAGGACAGGCTGGGGAATCACAGGAGCAACACAACAGGGCTGGACTGTGCTCCTGTGCATGGGCACACTAAGCCGGCTGGCAGCTCTGCTCCTGGTGCTCACCCAGGGATCAGATGGTCAGGGAGCCACACCACACTCACCTCACAACCTCCAAAGCAGGAAAACGGGGTGCTGGAGTGCCTCCCACTGGCAGTGAGGCAGTCCTTCCAGGAGCTGGTGCACATCACTTCCACTGGAAAAACAGGAATTTCAGCCACAGAGTGTGCTTGGAAAGAAGAGAACCACTGGGAGGCCCAGGTGGGCGGATCACTAGAGGTCAGGAGTTCAAGACCAGCCTGGCCAACATGGTGAAACCATGTCAGGTGTGGTGGGGCGCTCCTGTAGTCTCAGCTACTTGGGAGGCTGAGGTAGGAGAATCGCTTGAATTCAGGAGACTGAGTTTGCAGTAAACTGAGATCATGCCACTGCACTCCAGCCTGGACAACAGAGCGACACTCTGTCTCAAAAAAAAAAAAAAAAAAAAAAGAGAGAACCAGAATCTTTGATGACAGTCCCAGTGACATCCCGTACCCATTCATTAATAAGACAGCAATGTCTCCCACAGGGAAGAGCTCTGCACACCATGGACGTCTTTCTGCAAATGGCACACAGGCCATTCACATCCTACTGACAGACCAGGTCAACCTTCACAGCTGCAGACCCAACTCAGAGGGCATGACAACTCTCAGCGGCCAAAGCCCTCCAACCCTCCCTCTTTCCTTGCCTTTGCTTCCACCTGCATCCTCCTTCCCATGTTCCTAAGAAGACTCTCATGCTTTATTATATCTGATTTTTCTCCTAACTCCAAAAGAGAAAAGAAACTTTGCAGTGGATGCAGTTTAAGATGCTCTCTGCAATGCCTATGTGTGGAAGGACCTGTGTGCCCCTTATAGCTACTGCTGACAAGGCCCTGGGTCTGCTCAGCAGGGAAGACAAACACAATCACTTTTCCTGGGATATTTGAGTTACTTCATATGTTTAATAAGCGAAATACTCTGTATCTTCTCATACATGTGAAAATTAACAGTCTAATTTTATCTCAAATTTGGTAACAGGTTTTGGTTGTTTCAAATTGAAGAAAATTAATACAAAGCAGAGACTGAGATCTTTAAAATCCTGTTTAAAAATCCTTTTTTAAAATAGGTTTTTCCACATTCTGTGCAGCCTATACAATATGACATGCATAATTACAGCAGCTCTGTCCTCGTGTTCGACAGTGTTTACAAACCCCCTGAGGCAGGCATCATTAAATAGAAGCACGGAAAAGTTACCCAAGGGGGGAGCAGGCTCTCTGCATGTGTGTTTACAATGCCGAATAAAGCTCTAGAGCCATACGCACTGAGAAAGGTTTTCCTCTAAAATACACCGTACAACTAACTTGATTTTGCCATAGAAACAGACATATATAGCTCTTCATAATTTCTATCTTGTATACATATAATTTATTTCTATAAATAGGTAAGACATTTAGGAAATGATTTGATGACAGTCACAAAATTCAGGTGGTTTTCTTTAAGGAGATTTGTATCAGGAATATCTGACAAGACTTTTGGAAAACTCTTACAAGGCCGTGATGGCTTCTTCGGGAGAAATGAATTTAGGAATGTTTGGTTTGCACTGGTGATCACCATACACACAGGGAAGATGAGTTCTTCACTATGAATCTTTCACAAGCTGAGGATTACTCATATTGGTCCAGATCAGAATCTGTGGAAAATTAGTGATGTAGTGTTTCAGATTGAATTAGGGTTTTTGTTATTTCCCACTTGAAAAATGTGACTTTAGGCATTTTTTTGCAAGAAAAAGGCAGTCTTCTTGGCTCCGACTGAATACCATTTTAGTCAATGAGCTATAGCACAGATCAGCAACAGAAGATCACGTTTCCATCAACACGTGGGTGGGATTCAAAATTGAGGAAAGGGAGCTGCACAAATGCATTTGAGGTTTTAATCAAACCCACAGTATTTTCAGCAACAGTTCTGTGTGATTAATGAGCCCAGAACAATGCCAGGGTTTCAGCCACCATGCCGTCACAAAACAACTTAGCAAACAACATGCATTTATGAGTGTGGTTGTTTCTCAGCAACCAGAGAACCAAGGAGTAGTCTGTTTGTCACATTAAAAGTTTTGTAATGTGGCCGGGCGTGGTGGCTCACTCCTGTAATCCCAGCACTTTGGGAGGCCAAAGCAGGTGGATCACCTGAGGTCAGGAGTTCAGGACCAGCCTTCAAGACCAGCCTGACCAACATGGTGAAATTCTGTCTCTATTAAAAATACAAAAAAAATTAGCCGGGCGTGGTGGCGCATGCCTGTAATCCCAGCTACATGGGAGGCTGAGGCAGTAGGATTGCTTGAACCGGGGAGGCGGAGGTTGCAGTGAACTGAGATGGCACCATTGCACTCCAGCCTAGGCGACAAGAGTGAAACTCCATCTCAAAAAAAAAAAAAAAAAAAAAATTGTTGCAATGTATTGAATATTTACCACACACAAGACATTGTTCTAATCCCTTTAAACAGATTATCTCACTCAGCCCTCATAATGATCTTATGGGTTATTATCACAATTTTACCACCTCCTACTGCATAACTTTGGGAAAGTTACTTAACCTCTCATGCCTTGGTTTTTGTGAACCAGGGATAAGAACAGACAGATCTCAGGAGGCAGTGCGTACAAATGGCGTAGATCAGGAATAAGCCTCCAGGAGAAGGGACACTTGAGCAAGGACTTGAAGGAGGGGGGGAATGTTAACCTTGCAGATATAAAGAACAATGTTCCAGGAAAAGGCAGCAGCCAGTGCAAGGCAGGACTGACCTGCCCAAGGACCCATGCTTTAGAGGCCCTCAGCTATCACAAGTGCACACACCAGAATAAATTCTCTGACACAATGCGTGGGTGTTCAGACGCATTGAGAATCTGGGGCTCAGACCTGGTGCAGTGGGACTGGAGCCCTAAACATCCGCTCTTCTAAGTAACTCCTCCAGAAACACTTCTCTGCATCTCTCACCCGCTGCCCTGGAAACTTGAGGTGACTGTTCCAAAGCCCAAAGGTTGGTCGTTGGGCCAACATCAGTGCAGAGAGAGTTGAGCAGCAGAAGCATGTAGGCAAGAGAAAAGACAAATTAATGAATTTACCAAATCCGCAACATAAGTGCATAGACTCTTGCATAATTAATTGTTTTTCTTTTCCTAGTCGTGTTAAATGTCTATCTCATTCCTTCTCTTCATATGCTAATTCTTGATTTGAAGGGTGTCACAAATTAGTGTGGTATTTCCCACAGTTATACATGGAGGTTGAGGAATATTTTGCAATATTAGACAATTCACCTGACTCAGGTTTACACATATTTAGGTGTAAACAAAGCATGCATGGACAACGGTACCAATTCTTTCCATTGGCACCTAAATGGATTTTAGATCTTAAGTTGCAAAATAATTCAATAGTTTTGAAAATATTTATTGTGCTTTAATTAATATCCCAAACTAATACTCTTGGCTTTATGTAAATCATATTTATTTTAAACTGTATATGAATAATTGTATTTTATATTTTCTCTATCTCTTAATAGATAATTATAAATAATTTAAAACAAAAAACACTCTTTTAAAAATGTGAAAAATCTTTTAATTTTTAATTATCTACATTTAATTTAAATTTTGAGGAAGCTATCTTAAAATTTTGTCTACTTTGACTATATTTACATTTTAATTTTAATGCTTAGATTACAACTGTCAACAGAACACAAGTTATGTAAAAATTGTTATAACAATAATGTTTCTGAAATGGGGGCCAAAAACATGGAATAAATACGAAATAATTTATGAATGTCTCTATAACTCATCCAAACATCTCCAGTCCATCAACAGCACACCAAGAGGTCAGAATAACTGTGAAATGTAGTCATCTTTAATATTTTCCAGACATTTGGTCATGCAAAACCATAGCTTTGTACATTTATTTTATGTATACATACTTATTTTTACATGTATTCTAGTCACTTTTTCCATGTCATTTTTAGTTCTGAGGTATATCTGTCAAGGTAGGAGGAGAGGAGAGGTTTTGCTGATTATCAAAGTTATCTTGATTTGTAAATTCACATTCAGACATCTAGTGTGAGGCCTCCATTTGCTTTCTCCCAGGGGCCCCCTGGGAGTTTGTGAAGGACCTGGCCTGAGACTGGGTGGTAAGGCCCTGATCATAGAGGATGGCGAAGGCCCTCCTGGCAGGCTGCGTGGGGTCAGCTGACCCTCCCCACACCAGACTTGGTGCACAGCCCAGATGCTGCAGTCTCCCAAGGGAGCTGCAGTCAGGACTCCGGCCCCAGCAGATCGTGCTCTTAGGCACATCCACAGGCCCCTCCCCATGAAGGCTCAACTACTGGGGCCTTCCCTGAGCATCCCTGCTGAGCTTCCTCATCAGGGAAGGGGGCTCTGGGGACACTTTTCTCCACTCTGACTCAGTACTCAGAGTTTTTTCTCTCCTGCTCCTTCCTCCTCTTCTTCCCCCATCTCCTCACTCCATAAAATCTCGGGAGCCTTTTGAGACAGGCTCCTTCTGCGTTGGTGGGTCTCCACATCTGTGCTGACCCACTGACCTGGTGCTGTCCCGTGGGGACAAATGGGACAGGAGGGAACTAGTGCTTTTCTGGTGTGGCCCTTGCTTATGCCATCGCACAGGGCAGCGAAAGGCTCGCCTGAGCCTCACTGCAGCTGGCTGTCTCTGCTGGCCACTTTGACACTTGTCAACTCTGCTCTCAGCTCAGCCAGCTCTTGACGCTCAAGAGGTCTTGGAGGTCATGTAGGCCAGCAGTGCTCAACCTTTTTGGGACAAGGGACCCATTTCATGGCAGGCAATTTTTTCATGGATGGGGATGGATGGTTTTGAGATGAAACTATTCCACCTCAGATCATCAGGCTTTAGATTCTCCTAAGGAGCACACAATCTGGATCCCTCGAATGTGCAGTTTGCAATAGACAGACTGTAATGCTGCCGCGGATCCAACAGGAGACAGAGCTCAGGCGGTCATGCTCAGCCACCTGTCACTCACCTCTGCTGCACAGCCCGGTTCCTAACAGGCCACAGACTGATACAACATAGGCCACTTGGAAGCTGATGAGCAAAGAAGTGACAGCATTTGACTTTTGTTATAGAAAGATGACTCTGGGTGCCATGTTGAGAGCACAAGGAACAGGAGGAGAAGTGGGGAGATGAGCTAGGAGGCTCCTGCAGTGCCCAGGGGAGCAGAAGGGAGGTTCTGAGGGAGGTGGTAGCCATGGAGCTTCAGGAATTATTTTGAAGATAGACCAAAGTGACTTCCTGACAGATTGGATGTCATGTGTGTGAGACAGGAGTCAAGGGTGACTCCAAGGCATGTAGTGACTTCCCAACAAATGTTAGCTATTATGTCAATATCCTGATTTTGTGAATGGAGAAAAGGAGACAGAGAGGGTTCACATTGACAAATGAAGACAAGGTACCCAGTCCAGTAAGTGGGTCTCAAATCACAAGCATAGCTACTCTGCTCCTAAACTGGTTCATTGTTTATAAAATATTGTTTTGTAAGTATTTCTGAATAATATCTTGTAAATAAAACATTATAAGATTATGAAATTCCACAACTAACTTCATTCTTTCAAGATGTCTTAAAAAATTTCAGCATAAACTGAGAGGTGTTGCAGTCTCAAGCTTTTCCCTGTAACCAATATTCACGGAACAACCTTCCTTGTGCCTTTATCCTTCTTTAGGATCTACATTCCCAAGTGTCCAGAATTCACCCGTTTATTCTGATGCCATCGTTCTTATTTGTTGATCTATTTAAATTAGTCCAGCTAAAGACTGTGGACATCTTTCTTCAGGGAATGTTAACAAGGAACATAGGAGTTGCCTTGGCCATACATCAACTTACAACCACAGGCAGAATCAAAGGAGAAAATGTCGAGCCTCTTACCCTCAGATGAAGTCAATAAATTCCATAGATGTTGCTTTACGGTGCATAACGGCTCCCAAATAAGTTCACACCTGATCCTCAGAACCTGCAAATGTTATCTTACATGGCAAAAAGGGTTTTGCAGATGTGATTAAGTTAAGGGTCTTAGGACGGGGTGATTTTTCCTGGATTATCTGAGTAAGCCCAATGTAATCAAAATGGTTCTTATCAAAGGGGTGTGGGGGAGATTCACAGTCAAAGGAAAAGGCAGAAGTAAAGCTTGAGAGAGTGGGTTGCTTTGTAGATGGAGGAAGGGGCCACAAGCCCAGGAACACAGGCAGCCACTAGACACTGAAGAAGGCAAGGAAATCGATTCTCCTCGAACCTCCAGAAGAAACCAGCCTGCCGACACCTTGACCTCAGCCCAATGTAACTGATTTCAAACTTTCGACCTCCAGAACTGCAGGAGAATAAATTTGTACTGTTGTAAGTCATTAAGTTTGTGGTAATTTGTTATAGCATCTGAAGAAAACTATTAGAGATGCAGAGAATGAAAACCATATTTTAAAAAATTGTATGTAATCATTAATATGTACATTTGTTGAGCATCCATAGTCAAGATTTTTTAAAGTATCTTTTTTGCCAGTCTCTTCATTTGCTTTCATTTTGCGGAGAAGAATAATGGTAGTGAATTCTGCACTTTGGACAGAACCCTATTTGTCAGATGAGATCTGTATTACTTAAGGCACAGTGTAAGCTACTATGCCCCAAAGACTTTAAAATATAACAGGCTAACCAAGACAGGACTTCTCCCCTCTCTCACACAGCAGTCCAAAGGCAGCAAACAGGGCTGTTAGGGCCCTTCTGCCAACCTCTACACCAGCTTCTAGAGTACAAAGCTGCTTTGAATTCACCATCACGTATGAATTGCAGCTAAAGAGAAGGTGGAAGTTTCAAGGAAAGCAAATACCCATTCTTTGTAAGGTCACGATCTTTGGAGGTACTCATCATTTCTGTTCCTATCCCATTGGCCATAACTTAGTGAGATGGCCATAAGGGAGGCATGTGCCCTGCTAAAACCTGGGAGTGCTGTTGCTAAAGGAAGAGGGGGGGATGGTAAATGTTACCAAAGCTCATCCTGTGTACAGCAAAGGAGTGAAAAGCCTGGACTCTGAGGTCGGGCCTCCAGGGTTCAAATCCTCAGTCTCCCCTTCGCCATCTAGCATTCTGCAGTCACTGTTAGTTTTCATCTCTGTAAACTAAACACATTAGGAACATCTATCTAAAGCTGTGTTGTGAGGATTAAAAAAGAGTACTTAGAACAGTGCTTGGCACAAAGTAAGTACCTCAAACACATTAGTTATTATTAAAATCAATCCATATATTGCAATCATTTAACATTTTAATAAATTATTACTGATTCTTGTATTCAAATGTTTTTATTAAAATTATTAAAATCAGGAGACACTCATGAGAGTAAAAGTGGGTGCTTTTAATGATCATGCTGGGGCAACAAGCTTAAACCAGGACCCCTCAAGGCAAAATAAGGACATCTGGTCACCCTGGTTATACAGCACTGGGGTTAACGGGCAGATAGCACCATCAAGTCTACTTCCTGGATACCAAAGGAATTAAGAGAAGGAAGAAAAGAGACAGTGACATTAAAGATACTTTGCAAGAATTGTGTTCCAAATACAAATTCCATCTTTTTAGAAATTCTTTACTAGTTAGTTTCTGAGGATGCCTTCCTCTTTTAACAAATGTTAGCTTCTCGGAGTTTCTACTTTCTAGAAACTAGAGACCATCTCTTAGGTTGCCTGATTTTTTTTCAGTGAATTGATATGATTCCAGTCAAGAGAAATGAGATAAAAACTAGATATCAGCAACAATGTTTCAGTACAGCCAGAATTCACAACTCATCTTCTATTTTCTGAATTAGAGAGTTTAGTATAGCATATAAGGCTATGGCCCAAAGACAAATAAAATGAGAAGATACTTAACCCCACTATGATGTGAAGAACTGAAAATTGAAACCGTAGGCCGGTACTTCCTTGGCCTACAGAATTGGCAAAAGTTTTATAAAAACTGAGAAAATCTAGTGTTGGTAAGATTTTCAGGAAATGAGAATACTCACATATTATGGGTGGGAAAGTAAGCCATTAAAATTTTATAGAGGAACATATAGACCCTCCGACTCCTCCATTACGTTTCTAGGACTTTATAGGGAAAAAAACAGATAAGTGAAAAAAGATGCATTAAGAGTTTTATTTATTATGGTGAGAGATTGGAACTAAGTCTCTAACTAACTCTCCTACCACAGAAAAGTAAGTAAATTGCATTGCACCCATGTATCAGAATGCTATCTAGTATACGAGGAGACATTGACGATATACTGTTAATGAAAAAAAGAAGTTACAAAACAGCTTCAAGTGTAGTATAATTGCAGTTTTTAAAGGAACTCAGATGCAACCATTACATTAAACAAACCTGACTCATGGGATAAAATCACAGAGAAACTCTCTTCTTTTTTCTTTTACCTTGACGTTTATTTAATAGAGCTAGATCTTTCTCTTTCCTTGGATAAAAATTGCATCAGACTTCATGACATCTCTAGTCAAGCTTAAGCAACAGAAAAGCCTTAAGTTACTCCTAGGAAAAGAAGCCTCAATTATTAATGACCATGTTCAGTTTCAAGCTTGATTTAGAGTTAAATCTTTTCCCAGCATTCAAATCATATCTGAGGCTTCCTGCCTGGAAATGGAGTTGCATTTCATGTCTTTTCTCTGCTTCTTCTTGCCTTTGCTCCTACTCTCCCCAAACCCCTTGCTACCTTCTGATTCCCTGAGGGTTGGAGCATAGGATGGAGAAGGCTGGAGGTGGGGTGCCAGCATCTCCTGACTGAACCGCTAATAGCACAGTGGCCTAGAATCAGAATTCTCTGGGCTTGGCTTTGTTTTTCGGTGGCCGTTCTTCAGGACATTTCTTAGTATGTGAAGTAGTTTTGGATTGTATCCTGGACACTGTGAGGATTGTGTTGTGGAGATTTTCATTCTTATGTCCCTTTATATCCTCCGAAGAATGTTGATATTTTAGAGTAAGTCAATTAACCTATTTAGGTTTAGACAGAAAATTCTCTCTCTCCTTCTGCAGTCAATGGTCTTAATCTTATGCCAGCTTCTGAAACCTTAGCTATGCTACTCTGTGTCTGTTCATGAATGCTCAGCTTCAGATGTTAGCTTGAGACTTAGATGGTGGTTAAATCTTAGGTCGGTTCTCAAAGCCTTTACGATGTTGCTTTGGTCTTTTGCATGTATATCATGGAGATGAGCCTGGAACTTATACAGGTTTCTATAGGGAAATAAGGAAGCCCCTTCTCCAGCTCTTTCTTCTGTAAGATTCCTCCCACATTCTCCAGATTTTGAAATCCATGTAGTATACTATAATTTCATGTTTTAAGGAAATACTTGGAATTTAAGCCAATGACTTCTAAATAACCCATGGACTAAAGAGAAAATTCAAAGGAAAATTTAACGTATACTACAAATTAAATGAAAATGAAAACACATATCAGAATTTGTGAGATGCCGCTAAAGCTGTGTTTGGAGGTAAATTTACAGCATTAAAATGTTCATATTAAAAAAGAAACATTTCTCAAGTCAACGATGTAAGTTTCTACCTTCTTAAAATAAGAGAAATAAATTAAACCTAAAGCAAGAAGAAGACAGAAAATAATAAAGATTAGAGCAGAAATCAATGAAGTTGAAAACATCAAAACAATTAAAATTAAAACCAAAGCTGGCACTTGAAAAAGTCGACCAAATTGCTAAGCATCTTGACAGACTAACCAAAAGAAAGAAAGCAAAAGTTGCTCATGTCAGAAATTAAGGAGGGGACATCACCACAGACCATACAGATATTAAAACAATAATAAGTGAATAATGTGGAAAACTTTATACTATAAATTGAACAACTTAAATGAAATGGACCAATGTTTTTAAAGACACAAACAAATTACCAAAATTTATTTAAGATGAAATAGACATACCTGAATAGCCCTATGTCTATTACAGAATTTGAACATGTAGTTTAAAGTATCTTGTAAAAAAAGTCTTCCAACAAAGAAATCTCTATGTCTGAAAAGCTTCATTGGGGAATTCTACCAAACATTTAAGGAAGATATCAAAGCAATTCTGCACAAATTCTTCAAAAAGATAGAAGAGAAGGCAACACTTAACAACTCATTTTATGAGGCCAGAATTTCACTGGTACCAAAAGTAAACCCAAGTTCATTATGAACATAGTGAATATAGATGCAAGAATGCTTAACAAAAATATTAGCAAATTAAAGCTAACAATACATTATTAAAATAAAAATAATTAATAATAACAATACATCATGGCCAAGTGTGGTTTACCCTGAGAATGCAAGACTGTTTTCACACTTGAAAATCTAATGAAGTAATTCATGATATCAATAAACTGGGTAATAAAATGTATTTAACTATCTCAATAGATGCAGTAAAAGCTTTTGACAAAATTCAGTATCCACTCATGACAAAAACTCAGAGGAAACCAGGAATAAGAAGGAGCATTCCTAACCTAATAAAGAGAATCTAGAGAAAAAGCTTGCAGCCAACATCATACTTGGTGGTAAAAGACTGAATGCTTTCTTCCTAAGATCAGGAGCAGGGCAAGGATGTCTTCTTTCACCATTCCTATTCAACATCATCCTGGAAGTTCAAGATAGAGTGATAGGCCAGAAGAAATGAGGTATATATAGATTGGAAAGAAAGAAATAGAGCTGTCTATATTGACATGATTGTCTATGCAGAAAGTCCCAAGATGTCAACAACATAATAATCTTCTCATACTGATAAGCGAGTTTAGCAAGGTTGAGGATACAAAGTGCACATACAAAATGAATCCTAATTCTATATACTAGCAATAAACTATTAGAAATCAAAACTTTTTTTAAAGTACCATTTACAGTAGTGCCAAAAAAAAAACAGAAGGTGCTTAGGCATAAGTTCAACAAAATATATGCAGGATTTGTATACTAAATACTAAGAACACGGATGAAAGAAATCAGTCAAGAGCTAAAATATCAAAAGATTATACCATATTCACGGATTGGGATACACTATTGTTGAGATGTGAAATCTTCCCAAACTCATTTAAAAATTCAATGCAATCCCATCAAAATCTCACAGGAATTTTTGCTTTTTATAAATTGGCAAGCTGATTCTAAAATTTACATGGAAAGGCAAAAGAACTTGAATAGCCAAAATAATTTTGCAAAAAGAAGAAAAAAGCTGGATAACTCACATTACCTGATTATCAGATTTACTATAAAGCTACGAAAACAAACAAAAAAGACAGTGTGGTATTGGCATAAAGATGGCCCAATAGACGAGTGGAACAGAACAGAGAGGCCATAAATAGACCTACATTTATATGATCAATTGATTTTTTCAACAAATGGTCTTGCAACACCACTCACACGCAGGAAAAAAAAATGACCTCAACTTATACTTCATACCTTAGAAACAAATTAACTCAAAATTGATTATAGACCTATAAGTAAGAGACAAAATTATAAAACTTCTATAAGAAGACATAGAAGAAAGTCTTTTTTATTTCATAAATATTTCATCCAAGTCACAATCCATGAAAGAAAAAAATTGATAAACTGTGCCTTAGCAAAATTAAAAACTTCTGCTATAGGCTGGGCATGGTGGCTCATGCCTGTAATCCCAAGACTTTGAGAGGCTGAGGCGGGCGGATCACGAGGTCAGGAGATTGAGACCATCCTGGCTAACACGGTGAAATCCCATCTCTACCAAAAATACAAAAAATTAGCCGAGCATGCTGGTGGGCGCCTGTAGTCCCAGCTATTTGGGAGGCTGAGGCAGGAGAATGGCTTGAACCTGGGAGGCGGAGCATGCAGTGAGCTGAGATCGCGCCACTGCACTCCAGTCTGGATGACAGAGTGAGACTCCGTCTCAAAAAAAACAAAAACGAAAACAAAAAACAAAACTTCTGCTATATACAAGACACTGTTAAGGAATTAAAAAGATAAGCCACAAACTGGGACAAAATATATGTTGATCATATGTCTGACAAAGAACTGGTTTCCAAACTCTATTAAACACTTTTACAACTCAGTAATAAGAAAACAAGGAACCCAATTAAAAGAAATTGGAAAAATATTTTAAAAAACACTTCACCAAAGACAATACCTGGATGGCAGATAAGCACAAAAGATGGTCAAAATCATTAATCATTAGGGAAATGAAAACTAAAACCACAATTTGATATCACACCACATCCGTTAGAATGGCTAAATTTTAAAAAACAAACTGACAAATCCAGGTGCTGGCAAGGATGCAGAAAAACTGACACTCTCATAAATTGCTGGTAAGAATGCAAAATAATACGGCCACTTTGGAAAACAATTTAGCAGTTTTTTACAAGGTTAAACATACATACACATATCATGTGAAATTCCATTCCTGAATATTCACCAAGAGAAAAACTTATGCTCATACAAAATCCTGTAAATGAGGGTTTATAGCTGCTTTATTCATAGTCACTCAAAGCTAGGTACCACCCTAATGTCTTCCTCCTAGCAAATCCATCACCAAACTGTGGCATATTTGTGCAATGGAATAGTACTCAGGAATTAAAACAAATAAACTCCTGATGTATGCAACAATATGTAGGCATCTCAAATGCATTATGCTTTTAAGAACAAAGGCAGATTTGAAAATCTATATGACTCAGAACTCAGAATGAAGGCAGACTTGAAAATCTGTGTGATTCCTTTTATATGATATTCTGGAAAAGGGGAAATTATAGAGACAGAAAACAGACCAGTGGTTGACAGGCTCAGGGGTAGGGAACAGGGATTTTGCAGGTGAGGTAACTTCTCTATTCAAATTTTAGTGGTAGTTACATTACTATGCATTTGTCAAAACCAGTACACCAAAAGAGTGAATTCTACTCTACATAAAGTTTCAAAAGGAAATAAAAAGAAGAAATAAACCTGCACTTAGAAGTGTCACTGGTAGATCAACTGGCAAGATGGCCGAATAGGAACAGCTCCAGTCTGCAGGTCCCAGCGAGATCAATGCAGAAGGTGGGTGATTTCTGCATTTCCAACTGAGGTAGCCAGTTCATCTCACTGGGATTGGTTGGACAGTGGGTGCAGCCCACAGAGGGCAAGCCAAAGCAGGGTGGGGCACCGCCTCACCTGGGAAGCACAGGAGTTGGGGGATTTCCCTTCCCTAGCCAAGGGAAGCCATGAGGGACTGTGCTGTGAGGAACAGTGCACCCTGGCCCAGATACTGTGCTTTTCCCACGGTCTTTGCAACCCACAGACCAAGAGATTCCCTACAGTGCCTACAGCACCAGGGCCCTGGGTTTCAAGCACAATACTGGGTGGCCATTTGGGCAGACATTGAGCTAACTACAGGAATTTTTTTTTTCATACCCCAGTGGCACCTGGAATGCCAGTGAGACAGAACCATTCACTCCCCTGGAAAGGGGGCTGAAGCCAAGGAGCCAAGTGGTCTGGCTCGGTGGGTCCCACCCCCACAGAGCCCAGCAAGCTAAGGTACCCTGGCTTGACACTCTTGCTGCCAGCACAGCAGTCTGAGGCCAACCTGGGATGCTCGAGCCTGGTTGGGGGAGGGGTGTCTGCCATTGGTGAGGCTTGAGTAGGTGATTTTACTCTCAAAGTGTAAACAAAGTCACTGGGAAGTTCAAACTGGGTGGAGCCCACCATAGCTCAGCAAGGCCACTGAGGCCAGACTGCCTCTCTAGATTCCTCCTCTCTGGGCAGGGCATCTGTGAAAAAAAGGCAGCAGCCTCAGTCAGGGACTTACAGATAAAACCCCCATCTCCCTGGGACAAAGCACCTGGGGGAAGGGGTGGCTGTGGGTGCAGCTTCAGCAAACTTAAATGACGCTGCCTGATGGGTCTGAAGAGAGCAGCAAATCTCCCAGCACAGTGTTTGAGTTCTGATAAGGGTCAGACTGCCTCGTCAAATGGGTCCCTGACCCTTGTGTTTCCTGACTGGGAGACACCTCCCAGTAGGGGCCAACAGACGGACCTTATACAGAAGAACTCTGGCTGACATCTGGCAGGTGACCCTCTGGGTGAAGCTTCCAGAGGAAGGAATAGGCAGCAATCTTTGCTGTTCTGCAGCCTCCTCTGGTGATACCCAGGCAAACATGGTCTGGAATGGACCTCCCACAAACTCCAGCAGACCTGCAGAAGAGGGGCTTGAGTGTTAGAAGGAAAACTAACAAACAGAAAGGAATAGTAGCAACATCAACAAAAAGGACTTCCACACCAAAACCCATCCAAAGGTCACCAACATCAAAGACCAGAGGTAGATAAATCCATGAAGATGGGGAGAAACCAGTGCAAAAAGGCTGAAAATTCCAAAACCCAGAATGCCTCTTCTCCAAAGGATAACAACTCCTTGCCAGCAAGGGAACAAAACTGGACAGAGAATGAGTTTGACAAATTGACAGAAGTAGGCTTCAGAAGATGGGTAATAACAAATTCCTCCAAGCTAAAGGAGCATGTTCTAACCCAATGCAAGAAAGCTAAGAACCTCGAAAAAAGGTTAGAGGAATTGCTAACTAGAGTAACCAGTTTAGAGAAGAACATAAATGACCTGATGGAGCTGAAAAACACAGCACGAGAACTTCATGAAGCATACACAAGTATCAATAGCTGAATCAATCAAGTGGAAGAAAAGATATCACAGATTGAAGATCAACTTAATGAAATAAAGTGAGAAGACAAGATTAGAGAAAAAAGAATAAAAAGAAACAAACAAGCAAAGCCTCCAAGAAATATGGGACTATGTGAAAAAATGAAATCTAGGTTTGAATGGTGTACCTGAAAATGACGTGGAGAATGGAACCAAGTTGGAAAACACTCTGCAGTATATTATTTCCCCAATATAGCAAGACATTGGTAGGAGAATTTCCCCAACCTAGCAAGACAGGCCAACATTCAAATTCAGGAAATACAGAGAACACCACAAAGATATTCCTTGAGAAGAATGACCTCAAGACACATAATAGTCAGATTCACCCAGGTTGAAATGAAGGAAAAAATGTTAAGGGCAACCAGAGAGAAAGATAGGGTCACCCACAAAGGGAAGCCCATCAGACTAACAGCAGATCTCTTGGCAGAAACCCCACAATCCAGAAGAGAGTGGGGGCCAATATTCAACATTCTTAAAGAAAAGAATTTTCAACTCAGAATTTCATATCCAGCCAAACTAAGCTTGATAAGCAAAGGAGAAATAAAAGCCTTTACAGACAAGCAAATGCTGAGAGATTTTGTCACGACCAGGCTTGACCTACAAGAGCTCCTGAAGGGAGCACTAAATGTGGAAAGGAACAACTGGTACCAGCTACTGCAAAAACATGCCAAATTGTAAAGACCATCGACACTGCGAAGAAACTGCATCAACTAACGGGCAAAATAACCAGCTAGAATCATAATGACAGGATCAAATTCACACATTACAATATTAACCTTAAATGGAAATGGGCTAAATTACCCCAATTAAAAGGCACAGACTAGCAAATTGGATAAAGAGTCAAGACCCATCCGTGTGTTGTATTCAGGAGACCCATCTCACGTGCAAAGACACACATAGGCTCAAAATAAAGGGATGGAGGAATATTTACCAAGCAAATGGAAAGCAAAAACATGCAGGGGTTTCCAATCTTATTCTCTAATAAAACAGAATTTAAACCAACAAAGATCAAAAGAGACAAAGGAGGACATTACATAATGGTAAAGGGCTCAATGCAACAAGAAGAGCTAACTATCCTAAATATATATGCACCCAATACAGGAGGACCCAGATTCATAAAGCAAGTTCTTAGAGACCTACAAAGAGACTTAGACTCCCACACAATAATATTGGGAGATTTTAACACCCCACTGTCAATATTAGACAGATCAACAAGACAGAAAATTAACAAGGATATTCTTCAGGACTTGCACTCAGCTTTGGACCAGGCGGACCTAATAGACATCTATAGAACTCTCCACCCCAAATCAACAAAATATACATTCTTCTCAGCACTACATCACACTTATTCTAAAATTGACCATATAATTGGAAGTAAAACACTACTCAGCAAATGAAAAATAATGGAAATCATAGCAAACAGTCTCTCAGACCACACTGTGATCAAATTAGAACTCAGGATTAAGAAAGTCACTCAAACCACACAATTACATGGAAACTGGACAACTTACTCCTGGATGACTACTGGGTAAATAATGAAAGGAAGGCAGAAATAAAGATGTTCTTTGAAACCAATGAGAGCAAAGACAAAATGTACCAGAATCTCTGGGACACATTTAAAGGAGTGTGTAGAGGGAAATTTGTAGCACTAAATGCCCACAAGAGAAAGCAGGAAAGATCTAAAATTGACACCCTAACATCACAGTTAAAAGAACTAGAGAAGCAAGAGCAAACAAATTCAAAAGCTAGCAGAAGACAAGAAATAACTAAGATCAGAGCAGAGCTGAAGGAGATAGAGACACACAAAAAAAAACCTTCAAAAAATGAATGAACCCGGGAGCTAGTTTTTTGACAAGATCAATGAAATAAACCACTAGCCAGGCTAATAAGAAAAGAGAGAAGAATCAAACAGACGCAATAAAAAATGATAAAGGGGATATCACCACTGATCCCACAGAAATACAAACTACCATGAGAGAATACTATAAAAACCTCTATGCAAATAAACTAGAAAATCTAGAAGAAATGGATAAATTCATGGACACATACACCCTCCCAAGACGAAACCAGGAAGAAATCAAATCCTTGAATAGACCAATAATAAGTTCTGAAATTGAGGCAAAAATTAATAGCCTACCAACTAAAAAAAGTCCAAGACTGGATGGATTCACAGCCAAATTCTACCAGAGGTACAAGGAGGAGCTGGTACCACTCCTTCTGAAATTATTCCAAACAATAGAAAAAGAGAGACTCTTCCCTAACTCATTTTATGAGGCCAGCATCATCCTGATACCACAACCTGGCAAAGACACAACAAAAAAAGAAAACTTCAGGCCAATATCCCTGGCGAACATAGATGCGAAAATCCTCAATAAAATACTGGCAAACTGAATCCAGTAGCCACATCAAAAAGCTTATCTACCACGATCAAATCGGCTTCATCCCTGGGATGCAAGGCTGGTTCAACATACACAAATCAATCAACGTAATACATCACATAAACAGAACCAGTGACAAAAACCACATGATTATCTCAATAGATGCAGAAAAGGCCTTCAACAAAATTCAACAGCCTTTCATGCTAAAAACTCTTAATAAGCTAGGTATTGATGGAAGGTATCTCAAAATAATAAGAGCTATTTATTGCAAATCCACAGCCAATATCATACTGAATCGACAAAAACTGGAAGCATTCCCTTTGAAAACCGGCACAAGACAAGGATGCCCTCTCTCACCACTCCTATTCAACATAGTATTGGAAGTTCTGGCCAGGGCAATCAGGCAAGAAAAAGAAATAAAGTGTATTAAAATAAGAAGAGAGGAAGTCAAATTGTCTCCGTTTGCAGATGACATGATTGTATATGTAGGAAACCCCATCATCTCAGACCAAAATTTCCTTAAGCTGATAAGCAACTTCAGCAAAGTCTCAGGATACAAAATAAATGTGCAAAAATCATGAGTATTCCTATACACCAATAACAGATAATCAGAGACCCAAATCATGATTGAACTCCCATTCACAATTGCTACAAAGAGAATAAAATACCTAGGAATAAAACTTACAAGGGATGCGAAGGACCTCTTCAAGGAGAACTACAAGCTGCTGCTCAAGGAAATAAGAGGAGGCACTGACAAATGGAAAAACATTCCACACTCATGGATAGGAAGAATCAACATCTTGAAAATGGCCATACTGCCCAAAGTAATTCATAGAATCAATGCTATCCCCATCAAGCTATCATTAACTTTCATCATAGGATTGGAAAAAAACTACTTTAAATTTCATATGGAACCAAAAAAGAGCCCACATAGCCAAGAGAATCCTTAGCAAAAAGAACAAAGCTGGAGAAATTACACTGCATGACTTCAAACTATACTATTAGGCTACAGTAACCAAAACAGCATGGTACTGGTGCCAAAACAAATATATAGACCAATGGAACAGAACAGAGGCCTCAGAAATAACACCACACATCTACAACCATCTGATCTTTGACAAACCTGACAAAAACAAGCAATGGGGAAAAGATTCCCTACTTAATAAATGGTGTTGGGAAAACTGGCTAGCCATATGAAGAAAACTGAAACTGGACCCCTTCCTTACACCTTATACAAAAATTAACTCAAGGTGGATTAAAGACTTAAACATAAGACCTAAAACCATAAAAACCCTAGAAGAAAACCTAAGCAACAGCATTTAGGACATAGGAATGGGCAAGGACTTCATGACTAAAACACCAAAAGCAATGGCAACAAAAGCCAAAATGGATAAATGGGATCTAATGAAACTAAAGAGTTTGTGCACAGCGAAAGAAACTATCATCAGAGTGAACAGGCAACCTACAGAATGGGAGAACATTTTTGCAATCTATCCATCTGACACAAGGCTAATATGCAGAATCTACAAAGAACTTAAACAAATTTACAAAAAAAAAAAAAAATCAAACAACCCCATCAAAAAGTGGGCAAAGGAAATGAACAGACACTTCTCAAAAGAAGACATTTATGCAGCCAACAGACACATGAAAAAATGCTCGTCATCACTGGTCATCAGAGAAACGCAAATCAAAACCACAATGAGATACCATCTCACACATGTTAGGATGGCAATCATTAAAAAGTCAGGAAACAACAGATGCTGGAGAGGATGTGGAGAAATAGGAACACTTTTATACGTTGGTGGGAGTATAAATTAGTTCAACTATTGTGGAAGACCGTGTGGTGATTCCTCAATGATCTAGAACTAGAAATACCATTTGACCCAGCAATCCCATTACTGGGTATATACCCAAAGGATTATAAATCATTCTACTATAAAGACACATGTATATGTATGTTTATTATGGCACTGTTCACAATAGCAAAGACTTGGAACCAACTCAAATGCCCATCAGTGATAGACTGGATAAAGAAAATGTGGCACATATACACCATTGAATACTATTCAGCCATAAAAAAGGATGAGTTCATGTCCTTTGCAGAGACATGGATGAAGCTGGAAACCATCATTCTCAGCAACCTAACACAAGAACAGAAAACCAAACATCACATGTTCTCACTCATAAGTGGGAGTTGAACAATGAGAACACATGGACACGGTGGGGAACATCACACACTGGAGCCTGTCAGGGGGTGGGGGGCTGGGGAGGGACAGCATTAGGAGAAATACCTAATGTAGATGATGGGTTGATGGGTGCAGCAAGCCACCAAGCCACGTGTATACCTATGTAACAAACCTGCACATTCTGCACATGTACCCCAGAACTTAAAGTATAATAATAATAATAATAATAAAAGAAGTGTCCCTGGTATTTAGTAAGCACTTATGGAAATTGGCTATTACTGATGTATTGATAAATACATTAATAATATTTACCTTGTATTTCAGCTGTGAACCAGGATACAAACTATTTTCCAATTCAGTAATTACAAATTAACTCTGCAATATCCTGACTACAGATGAAGCCCTGAATTTTCACCAAGAAAATCTCCAGGGCTAGTGTTTTGAGAGCCCCCAGCCAAACTGGAATTTTAGTACCAGAGCAGCTGCCAACAGCTCCCTAGTGGAAAAGGAAGGGGAGCTGACCGTGGGTATCTCCAGTGTGCCTTTCAAGGGATATTTTTTTTTCCTGAAGGACTGTCTAGTCCCTAGTCATCTGACTTGAGACCGGGGATCCCTTACATGGGAAACCCATTTATGCTGGCAGATGCCCTTGTGGCCATTGTGTCACCTGTGTCTAGTTTATGCCTGTCTGGCATTGCTGTGGCACGGGGAACCCAGCCTTGTGTTCTCCTTGGTGTTCAGAAGAAAAAAACTGGCCTGGGGCAGCCCTTGGTTGTTCAGACGGAAGGTACAAATTCAGTACACCTCCGCAACGGAAAAAATTCAAAGATTCATGCAAGTCAAGAATGAAGAGTCAGGCAAAGACAGAGTGACAACTAGCAGTACAGTAGTCCCCCCTTATCTCTGGGGAATAGGTTCCCAGACCCCTAGTGGATTCCCGAAACCATGGATGGTACCAAATGGTTACATATATATATATAGGTGTATAAATATATATATACACACACACACATACACATACATATATACAACCATATGTATGTATGCACTATAGCTGTATGCATATGTATATAGGTGTATATATAATATATATGTGCATAGGTGTATATGTAAATATATGTGCATAGGTGTACATGTACATATATATGTGCATAGGTGTATATGTACATATATATGTGTATAGGTGCGTATATGTACATATATATGTGTATAGGTGCATATATGTACATATATGTGTGTATAGGTGCGTATATGTACATATATGTGTGTATAGGTGCGTATATGTACATATATGTGTGTATAGGTGCGTATATGTACATACATGTCTATAGGTGCGTATATGTACATATATATGTGTATAGGTGCGTATATGTACATATATGTGTATAGGTGCGTATATATACATATATGTGTATAGGTGCTATATGTACATATATATGTGTATAGGTGTATATGTACATATATGTGTATAGGTGCATATATGTACATATATATGTGTATAGGTGCATATATGTACATATATATGTGTATAGGTGTATATGTACATATATATGTGTATAGGTGTATATATGTACATATATATGTGTATAGGTGTATATATGTACATATATATGTGTATAGGTGTATATATGTACATATATATGTGTATATAGCTATATGTACATATATATGTGTATATAGCTATATATACATATATGTGTATATGTATATGTATATAGACATATATGTATATAGGTGTATATATACATATATGCATATAGGGGTATATATACATCTATATGTATATAGCTGTATATATGCCTATGTGTATACACCATAGCTGTATGCATATGTATACATCTGTATATATACACATATATATATACACCATATATGTGTATATATGGTATATATGTGTGTATATATGGTGTACATATATGTGTATATACACACATATATATACACTATGTTTTTTCTATACGTAAAAGCCTATGATAAAGTTTAATATATCAGGTAGGCACAGTAAGAGATTAGCAACAATAACTACTAATAAAACAGAACAATTTTTACCATACACTGTAATAAGAGTTAAGTGACTGTGCTCTCTCTCTCTCAAAATATCTTATAATGTACCACAGGTAACTGAAACTGCAGAAAGCACGACCTTGGGTAAGGAGGACTGCTGTATGTATAAGGGACTAGGGTGTGGGCCACGCTAAGTTCTCCAGTAAATGCCTTCAGGAAGCAGTGGGAATGCAGGGAGCCCTGTCTGCTGGCCGAGAGAGGTGCCTCTTTGTTTAACCTCTGGCCACCGGCTTGAGCCATTTGGCTATGATGTAGAGCTGGAAACTGTGCCAAAAACACAGCTGAGCCCTGCTTTGGGTATGAGAGAGTTAAACCTGTTTTCAAAATGAAGGCAACAGAAAATTATAAAAATTCACTAAAACTGGTCAACAAGTTTTGTACCTCTCAGACCACCATTTGTTTCTCATTAACTAGAGCATTCTCAATGGATAGACAGCATTTTCCGATTCAGCATCAAAAAGAGAAAGGAGCTGTGGTCACCAAATAAATATTTCCTATACAACAGGCCAACCCAAAAATGTTGTAAATGGAATTTAAGAGTCTCAATGCAGCTGCAATTCACATGAAAATAGAACAATTGAGATGCCAGCATACAGAGAAACAAATAAACAAAAAGTATCTAACATTTAGGTCTAATTCCCCAATCTTATAGGAAAGTCCAGCTTTGCTAGTCCTGTGTTAATGTCGGCTGTGAACCATGAGATGGGCACAAGCTGGATGCACTCATCACCCTGTGGCACTCCCTGGCTCATGCGGTAGTCTCAGCGTCTGCTGTGTTAAAGGAAGAATGAGTAAATGATGAGCCATGAAGAAAGCCCTTCAGGGCCGGGTGTGGTGGCTCTTGCCTATAATC
This sequence comes from Hylobates moloch, assembly GCF_009828535.3. Taxonomy (NCBI): domain Eukaryota; kingdom Metazoa; phylum Chordata; class Mammalia; order Primates; family Hylobatidae; genus Hylobates; species Hylobates moloch. The sequence continues at coordinate 167,483,967 of NW_026652277.1, read as the reverse complement.
CCAGCACTTGGTAGCTGACGCAGGTGGATCACCTGAGGTCGTGAGTTCAAGACCTTTCTACGGCAAACTCTGATCATGTCAGCCAAAATTCTTCTCTGACTCACAGTGCCTACACAGTGCCGTCTAGCTCCTAGGCTCATGGGTTTCATGATGGGGCCCACTCCTGCCCATTCGCCTTCACCCCAAGTACTCTAAGGAAAGCTGTAGCTCTGGCTGAACAGAGAGGCAGCATGGTGGAGTGGTTCTGAACCTGGACTCATCTCTAGACAGCTTGTTCAAGCTTGACCAGCCTGGCCAATATGGTGACAGCTCGCCTCTACTAAAAATACAAAAAATTAGCTGAGCATGGTGGCAGGCACCTGTAATCCCAGCTACTTGGGAGCTGAGGCAGGAGAATCGCTTAAACCCAGGAGGCAGAAGTTGCAGTGAGCCAAGATTGTGCCATTGCACTCCAGCCTGGGCAACAAGAGCAAAACTCCATCTCAAAAAAAAAAAAAAAGCTTCTGAAAATCCTCAAATATTGAGGGGACAAGTTTGGTTGCGTCCATCCATACTCCCAACATCACCTTAAATCTGACCTTGGGGCCCATGAAGACCTGTCTCTGAGTGAGGAGCTGGTGATGCCATCACCTCACCCCAGGGAGCTCCTCAGCCCAGGGAGGGGTTGAACCTCAGACTTGGACCACAGCAGGACTAACTCTCACATTAGACTTTCCACACCCATGTTTAAATCCCCCTACCAAATTCACGTACTTTTCATCCTGATGCAAATCTACAAATTTCCAAACCTTCCAAGGAGGTGACAGTGGGGTGGCCTTATTAGGGTCTTGTTAGTTTGAGCAGATGGAATGCAAGCTTTGCTGTCTAGGGCTGCGAGGTGGCCTTGGAGAGAAAGAAAGTACATCCACACTGAGGCCGGGAACGAGGGGGAAACGCAGAGCTCCTCAGGCAACAGCACCTCCCCCCGACCCTGATCAGCCCAGGTTGCGGAGGATAGCATGGATGTCTTTTTCCCTAAGTTTCAGTCAACATTTTGCAGGCAACAAATACCCAGCTAGACAGCACTGAATATACAATAGAGGCTGACCAAATCCTTGATGAATTGAACCACATGAGAACTTAGTTCTCAAGGGAGCCAAAATTTGTCAACTTAAACAAAAAGTCGAACCCCCTTGGGTAGAAAACACTGATTTCCTTGAAACTATATCATTTCTCCTCTATTCTGATCACATGTCATGGGTCCCTGATTGTAGAGGGTTAGTTCTTGTCAGGAATCAAAACTGAGACATTTGCAGTAAATACAGCAGCAGAGTGCAGAGTTAGCGAGTAGGTTTGGACTTGACCGCAGGTGCTTTTCAACGAGAGAAAGGCCAAGAAGTCAGTGTTGACAGGGAGGGCAAATTCCGTGGAGAAAAATGCCTTGACTGATTAGCAATGTGTGTCCTGCTCAGGGAAAGAGGAGTGGAGCCCCGGGGCCGTATCTGCCATCTCTCTGGTGGAAACAGCGGGAGCCTGAAGTTCTCTTCCCAGGCCTATAACTAGCTCTGAGACTTCCCCTGGTTATTTCAGCTTTCTGGGTCTCAGTTTCCCTAATTATACGATTAACAAGGCAAAATACCCTTTAAAGCTTTCTACCATCTCTAGGAAGAGAAGGGACTCTGAAGCCCTTTTCTTTTTAAATGAGCTCTCTAAAAATTGTTCCTGTGTTTGCTCACAGTATCATAATGTGCTAGATGTAACTAACAATTGTGGGAAATGCATTATCAATTCCCAGATGTGGCAGATGCTTTTATTTTGTTCTTCCCGATCTGCTTTCTTCCTTTCTCCACTCTGCTCTGCTGCAGGGGCTGATCTACATCAGCCTCGTCCATCAGCTTCCTTGCCACCTGGCTTCCAGATGGATGTGACCAGTAGGGACTCTGGCAGGAAATAGGAGGGGGAGGGGAGAAGGGAAGGCCAGGAGGGGTGTGGGGCTGAGGAAGCCCAAGCTCCCTCCCTGCAGGGCTGCCTCAGGCTGGTGCGGTCCCTTGAGTGAGATCATCATTTCTCTAAAACTGGACTTACCTGTTAAGACTCTCCTAGATTCTGCCAACCACTATTTCCTCTGGCCCTTTGGGCTCTGTGGTATTCCTATGGTACCTGTCCACGCCTGCATACATAGCTTCTGATAACCTGCAGGTCACATTTGGCAGACTTCCAAATGAGCCGCCTGGGGAAGGTCTTATGAATCACTGCTTACATCCTGTCCTTGCGTAGAGTCTTATCGTGAGTCCCTCAAGTTTTATCGTGAGTCCCTCAAGTTGTATCATGAGACATACCGATTAATATGCAGCCACCTAACATTGAAAAAGACACATATTTGTTTCTGAATGATAAAGGTTTGCTGACTATCTTGCTCGTGAAGCATTTTAGCATATATGTTGTCATCTGCATCCAATGATTGTAACCTATGCATCCTACCCTCCAATGGACAGCCCTGATAAGAGGAGTCCCTCTCCCCTCTCCTAAACTTTCTTATAAAAACATTCCAACTTGTAACAGATCTGGGGACACACCCCTTTGTTGGTGTGTCTTCCTAGGTCAATTCTCACATTTGGTTTCCAATAAACCTTGATCAAATGGTTTCTGCCTCAATAGCCTTTATTTCGGTTGGCTCTCCTTTATTAAATCTCCTTGAATTTCCCTAATGTGAATGGGACATCTGTTTACTGTTGGGCTGCTCATCTCTCATCACAGCGCCTTATGTAGTTAGCAAGTGATAAATGTTTGCTTAATTTATGCATACAAGATCCACATCTGTTTAGGTGGTTTTATTGTCTTTGTGGAAGTGTGACTAAGGTTGTGGAAAACAAGGATAGAGAAGAGTCATGGAGCAGAAACCAAGGTTTCTGAGTGAGAACAAACATTCCAGGAGCAAACAGAAGGATGGGCACTCCCAGACCAGCTTGGCTCTTCCGGTGTCTCTCTTGCTCTCCAACCCTCTCCTGGTATCACTGTTGAAATCTTGGTGGGCATTACTAGATGGATGGATGGTGATAGATAGATGGATAGATAGATAGATGATAGCTAGATAGATGATAGATAATAGCTAGAATAGATAGGTAGATGACAGGTAGATAGACAAAATAGGTGATAGATTAGATATAAAAAGATAAGATAGAGTAGATAGACAGATGATAGATAAGATAGATGATAGATTAGATAGATAAAATAGATAGATAAGATAAAGACCAGTTAGATAGACAGACAGATGATAGATATAGATAGATGATAGATAGATAGATAGATAGATATAGATAGATAGACAGATAGATAGACAGATTAGATAGATAAGATAGATTAGACAGATAGATGATAGAGTAGATAGAGAGATGATAGATTAGACAGATAAGCTAGATAAATAGATAGATATAAAGATTAGATAGAGAGAATCTCTCCCCCATCTCCTCCTACTGGGACATCCTAGGGTCCCATCTGGAGTGTCCCGTGGTCACCTTGCAGCATCATTCTTGTCTGATGAGCTGTGGCAGGGCAGCCTACCTGTGCTCCTTCCCAAAGCTGCTTTTCTCAGAAAGGATAATAGAATAAGGTGTAACTTTCAGGCACTTTGAGGAGTCCTGGCCTGGCCAGTGCAAGGGGATGGCAAAGACGTGAAAAACAAGCTAGAAGCAGAGGGAGAAAGGAAGCAGTCAATATAGGGAGCCATCTTGATCCCTTTTCTGGCCACCCCTTCCTTAGCCTGAGCACAGATCCCCCGACTGCTAGTGTCAATCTGGATTCTGGAGGACTACGGAAAGGAGGAGACTTCTGGGGGCCATGATGGCTCAGAAACATTTGCGTGGTTTTTTTCCTCAGCTGTCCCATTTTTTGCCCAACTCCAAGTCTTCAAGTCTTCTTTCCAACAGAAAGAAAGAAACATAATAGCCTTGAGTTACCTGACTTTTATATTCCAGGTTCTACTTTACAAAGGCATATAAGGTACCTTGGCTGCTGGGTCTCAAATTTCTAAATGGAAAAATTATAAAAAATGAAGAACATGATCACAGAACTGGAAACAAACAGAAGTCTATTGTCAGACACTGGAGGCATTTTTGCATGTCAGCGGGACTTCCTGGAGAAAATGACCCTGGCCTCCTTCATTCTGTTCTCTGAACGGATGTAAGCAGGGCCAGCAGGCTGAACGAAGTAGCACACATAGAAGAAATACAGTCAGGGAGGCGAGCAGCAGGTTGGTCAAGGATCCATCCTTCCAACGAAGAGTCACGTATGGAGCACCTGCCATGGGCCAGGCTGGATTAGATGCTAGGGACAGGACAGTGAACAAACAGCCTGACCTCAGCCTTCATGATCTTTACAATTTAGTAGGCAGTAAAAATTGGTCTGGCAAAGTTCTAAAAATGATCAAAACAAAATAAAAGATAAAAATAAAAGTTTTTCTATTAATTTTTATGTTTTCTAAAAGTTGCCAGCAGTTTTCTGTCACTGGAGGTAGGTACACTTTGTTTCAGGAAAAATCACATATTTGAGTCACACAAATACATGGCAAGATCCCAGACACTGTTGGGGAGGGAGCTGAAGCCTGATTGGGCCACCTGTGGTGGGAGGGTCTTGTCCCTCCGCTGTCCTCTCCATGCCTGGAGCTTGAAGGTGGCTGACTGGTGGGGTGAGTGGATTTGGATTGGATTCACCCTGTGGGTAGGACCCCCTCCCTTAGGTATCCAAGGCATAGCAACACAATGGAAAGCGGGCTAGTCCTGCTGAGAGCAGAGGTGAGGAAGTGAGCATTACTTTATCATTGTTTTGAAAATTGTGCCTGAGGTTTTTAAGTCCCAGTCATTTTTGGTGCTCCAGCCATGCTCGCCTCCCTTCTCCCAGCCACACAGTGTCTGAGGCCTCTGCAGGAACCGAGCATTTGACGGTCCTCTTTGTTGTCTTCGGGGCCCACTTGCCTATGGTACTACTCATGTTCTACTCATGTTCATTCACTTTCACCACCTGACCCCTGGCACGCTGGCTTCGTGTTTTCTGTCTGCTCCCACCTGGACACAGTCTCCATGAAGGCAGGGGCCCTCTGTATTTAGGTAGGGGCCCTGTGGATTTCTGCCCCACGGTATCTCAAAATGTGTCTGGCATATATTTTGGAGTCAGTTGACACTTGCTCGGTGAATTAGAGGAGTCACGTGTCACCAACTCTGTGTTCACTGCCGGAGCCTCCATGGCCCCCTGAAGGAAGGCAGGCACCCCACCCGCCTGCTCCCACAACAAAGGGGTGGGGAGTAAGAGTGAGGGTCGGGCAAGCCGAGAGCCTCATGGGCTCACCAAAGCCATCTGCTTCCGCCCCATCCCGGAGAGGCGGGAAGGAGTGGTCTGCAGGGCCCCCTCCCCGGAAGCCCAGCCTGGCGTCCACTGCGCAGACTTCAGGGAAACGTCTCCTCGTCCACTGCTCTTCTCAAGTCTTGCCTCAACCCCACAACAACACCAAAAGCACTCACTTACCCCCACTTCTGCCTTTACACATTCTCCTCAGCGTGTTCAGGCTTTTGAAAGAAAAGTCCGAGGAGAAAGTGGCATTCAGGTACCATCTGTTTTCACCCCCATGCACCACATCTCCTTAAACAAGGGGTGAGAAGGCCCGCTGCTCTTCTGGAGTGGGGAAGGGAAAAATCCAGGCAAGAGAAAGTTCAAGAGGACAAGCTGGTGAACGATGCCAAGTGCTGCTGAAAGATCGAGACAGAACAGACAGCCCAGCAGCCACCGGATTCAGCCCCCGTGGGTGACTGGGGACGTGGGAGAGTGAGGGTGTGAGGAGGTGGCCCTGGAAACCATGGCACAGTGAAGTGAGAAATGAGTGGGATGTGGAGGAGACTCGGAGCTAAAACGAAGGTGATGATTCCAGAAACTCAGCTCGAAGTGGAGGGCAGCATGGTGGGAGCTGAAGGGGCAGAAACTCAGCTCGAAGTGGAGCACAGCGTGATGGGAGCTGAAGGGGCAGGAGTGATGGGGAGACTCGACACGACTGAATGTTGGGAGAGAATCTTTAAAGAGGGAAATGCTGAAGTCACAAGGGGTCAAAGTGTCTGAGTCTCCCATGGGGTCCAGGTACTCATCTTGGCCTGAGGGGGCAGCTTTCTGCAAGAAGGTGCACGGATGAGCACAGATGCAGGTTCCACCGAGGAGAGCTACAATTTGGTGACTCCAATTTGCTTTGCAAAATGAGGTCATCTCCTGGAATTTAGAAGGGAATTAAGGGTTGGAGGAGAGGCTGACAGAGTAGAGTTAGAGGACGGGGGGACAGAGAGATAAATCCTGTGGAAACTACGGGGAGTTGGGGAATCAGAGAAGGGATGGCAGGAGTTTAAGGCATTCACAACACGTGAGGTGTTCCAGCAACATGGGAGGATTCTATCCGTGGAATCATTTTGTCATGGTGCCCAATCCACTAGGAACTCTTTCCATGCCCAGTGAGGCAAACCCCACTCCTCCTTACATTCTCAAATCCCCCACCCTCTCGAACCAACCAAGATATGTGGCTTGGATAGGTCGAAGGAGGAAAAATAAGTCAAAACTCATCTGGTAAAAGCTGGAAATTATCAACTATTATTAACAAAATGGTTATATTGGAGATGCACGATCCCTCGTGAAGAGGATGCCACTTCCTGAGACCACCCCACAGGCCAGGGACTGACCAAATAGGAACTTGGCAACCCAGGATCCAACCACGAAACACAGAGCTCAGGTGTTTGGCACTGGGAGGTGATGGTGAAAATAAAGATAATTTAAGTAAGAGAAGAGGGAACAGACATCTGTTAAGTAGTTTGTGCTCATTTTTAAATTAGGACATAGCTTAAACTTTTTTCAAACCTCAAGAAAATGCTAATCTGTGGGTACAAAAACTTTTTTTCTTTTTTCTTTTTTTTTGAAATGGAGTCTTGCTCTGACTCCCAGGCTGGAGTGCAATGGCACGATCCAGCCTCCGCCTCCTGGGTTCAAGCGATTCTGCTGCCTCAGCTACCCAAGTAGCTGGGATTACAGGCACGCACCACCATCCCCAGCTAAATTTTTTGTATTTTTAGTAGAGATGAGGTTTCACCATGTTGGCCAGGATGGTCTCGATCTCCTGACCTCGTGATCCACCCACCCCGGCCTCCCAAATTTCTGGGGTTACAGGCGTGAGCCACCGTGCCTGGCCAGGTACAAAAACTGTTTTCTAAAGGACCGAACAGTAAATATTTTAGGCCTTGTGAACCTCACGTGGCCCCTGTTGAACACTATTTAGCTGCTTTGCTTACAACCCTTTAAATAGGTTAAAAAAAAAAAAAACCATCCTGAGCTCACACGCCACAGAAACAAGCCAGGGGCCTCAAGTTGCAAGTTTAGACATTTCCAGTTATATTTAGTCTTTCAGGGACAGACATCTCACCGTTTCCCAATGAGGCTCACTGATAGTTGGATTCTTCTAAAATTCTTTGTCATATTGGGCCAAGTTTTGTTTTCCTGATTCCCACTTGTATCTACTTCTGACCTCAAGGTTGGCAAACTGTCCTCTTCCTCACAGGCTTTTTAAATAGATGAGGTTTTCCCTCTTTAGGTAAGCATTCCCATCAAGTTCTTCCTAACTTGATATGAAATGGCTTTCAAACTTCTTACTAACTTGAATGTCTCCTTCTTGGCATCTCCCTGCAAATAGCCTTCCTAAAATGTGGCTTCCAGAATTTACACGGTTCTGGAGATTTGGTTAGTTTGGGCAGAATATTGATAATCTTACCACCTATGCTCGGATGCATTGTTTTTGCTTTTGTTTTGGCAGCTCTTGTCATCTGGGAATGATGGTAATTTTCATCTAAAATTGCAAACATTTATTTTTAATAAAAGTTCAAACTTCTGTAATCAAATACAGCCTAAAGATTTCAGGCCGAGCTCAAAAATCATTGCATGAGTGCGTGCCAGTGAATTCTTTGTATTTCTATGAAGTGAGCATAAACTCTCAGGGGTGGCAAATCACAGAGGAGCAGTTACTTGTGTCTCTATGTTGAGCCCTAATGCCCACCTCTTCCAGTGGGGCCCCATAACCAATACAGGCTTGTTAGACAGACCAAATGGCTCTTTTCTTGTGCATTCTGACTTATTTAGACCCAAGAAAACATTTGCAGGAAATGAGCAATCTGCTGGTGGAGGCTGATATGGTTTGGCTCTGTGTCCTCACCCAAATCTCATCTTGTAGCTCCCATAATTCCCACGTGTTGTGGGAGGGACCCTGTGGGAGATTATTGAATCACGGGGCAAGTCTTTCCTGTGCTGTTCTCGTGATGGTGAATGAGTCTCATGAGATCTGATGGTTTTAAAAATGGGAGTTTCCCCCCACAACCTCTCTTCTCCTTTCTGCAGTCATGTGAGACATGCCTTTCATCTTCTGCCATGATTGTGAGGCCTCCCCAGCCAAGTCCAATAAACCTCTTTCTTTTGTAAGTTACCCAGTCTCAGATGTATCTTTATCAGCAGTGTGAAAACTGACTAATACAGATGCTGACACAGAAATTTGGAGGGAGAGGAGATAAAGGAAGCAAGTAATGTGCTTGTTAAGAAATTCAATTATATTTAAAGATCTTATCTTTGGCTTGGCATTGCAAGCATATTTGATTGTGGATTAGTGTGAAAAATAGGGCATCTCCTTCTTGAAGTCCCTTTTTATGTATAAGAGACCCCAAAGCTGCTTAAAGATTCCTATGCTATTTTCCAAACTAGAATGTGGGTAACAGATGATCTGTCTCCCTAAGGAATTCTAGTACTTTTCCAGGAGGTCAGAATGCTTGTATTTTCTTTACTGTTGTTGACTGTAGAAAGGAGATTGTAGAATATGAGGAAAATATCAGACATCATGGATCTGTCACAAAGACCCTGCCAAGTTACTTCCGTCTTTGTACATTTTACCTTCAAACCTACCAGACACATTAGGTTTCACCTCAATTCAGTGCTGGCACTGATAATAATCAACTCCAGGAGCGGGAACTACATTCTGCAGTTGAATGGGTTGCATAGGGGTGCAGTCCAAAGGCCGCAGAAAAGCAATTGCCTCCAGCCCATTTCCACCATTGCTGCTCTTCTGCTGACAGCTTTGTGAAAGAAGGTAAGCCCTTCATGGTACTGTGCCGCCTTAGGGACAGGGACCACCCGCGCTTATGGAAAGGACAGCATGTTTTAAAAATAATCAGAATGAGGGCTGGGCACGGTGGCTCATGCCTGTGATCCCAGCACTTTGGAAGGCTGAGGCGGGTGGATCACCTGAGGTCGGGAGTTCGAGACCGGCCTGACCAACATGGAGAAACCCCGTCTCTACTAAAAATATAAAATTAGCCGGGTGTGGTAGTGCATGCCTGTAATCCCAGCTACTCCGGAGGCTGAGGCAGGAGAATCGCTTGAACCCAGGAGGCGGAGGTTGCGGTGAGCCAAGATCATGCCTTTGCACACCAGCCTGGGCAACAAGAGTGAAACTCTGTCTCAAAAATAATAATAATAATAATAATAATAATAATAATCAGAATGAAATGTTTTTAAATAAACCCTCTTGTGCTACAGTCAAGAGAGGTAAGATGCTTCTATTTCATTGAGCAGATGCTGAGCTAAGAAGGAAAGACAAAGGGAATTCTTAAAAACAAGACTTTTAAATCATTTAGGATCTAAAATCTTTATCCATCTGGAACATACTGGATATGCCTCCATGGTGACAACAAATATATTTTCCCCATGGATGTGGAAAGATCGTCGCCTCAGGTGGAAAGCACTTGGTGTGCAGTGGTCAATGGTGTAGCCAGTTCTAGTACTGATACTGATGGTATCTCATCCTCCTCATCATTTCAGAGCCCCGCAGCACCCACAAAAAGAATGCATACCCTCCACCGTTGCTAGAGTATGCATAGTATGTATCCCTGGATGCTTCTAAAAGATGTTAATACACAACACTTTTGCCCAAAAAGTCCCACACACATTTATCTGGTGAACAAGTACAAATTTAGCAATTTTAATCAATATTCTTGCAGACAAGTGTGGATATGTATATGCATATATACATATATATATCAAAATTGAGAATTTACAAATAAGATTTGATACATTTAGTCTAGCAGTGGGTAAGTCCATAAAGTAAATTTCAAGTAGAATATATTTATTTTCTTTGGCGGTGTTTTTAATAATTCCATTCTACTGCATACAAAGGGACCTGAAGCTTAAATTCAGTTAGTTTTGGAGAAATCCAAAATGAGAAAAACAGAAAGCATGCAGCATTCCATGAAGCAAGAACAGCATGCATATGCTGTTCCTGGAAATACTGAAGTGTCCGAATTTCATGCCTAAAAAGTCTGGAAATCACACTGAATCAGCTGCTGGTTTCTGATGTCTCTGGGATGTGCTATTACAAACAAACAAAAAAAAAAGTGGAGAAGCAAAGTTAACAGCAAAACTGAATCCTGTTCATTGTCCAGACCAAGAAGTGGGACTGAGTTCCAGACTGAGATGACCAGAATGGCCAGTGTCCATCTGTGACCTTCCTGGCACCTAGGGCAGTGGGGCTGAGCACGCTGGCTGTCTTTGCTCACAGCCCCTAGTGTGACTTAGTTGGTGGGGCTGGGCAGAGCAAGCTTGCAGCATGATGGTCCTGTGATTACCACTTTCCAGGGATGGAGACCCCACACTCGTACCAGCCCACATAGTAGTAGGGGGTTCCAAAGCCAATGTTCCCAAAGCTGACGGGCTCCTGACGATACTGGCGATGGTAGCCTGGAAGGGCAACAGGAGAGGGGAAAAGCATCAGAGGCCCCTGAACCAACAGGTAGAACTCATCCTTACAGCCTCCTTCAGACAGAAGGCCTCTGGTAAGTTGCTCTTGTGACAAAAGGCTACTTTCAAATAAACTGAACCACTTTTGTGTGGAGTTGCCGTAGCCCTGGGGAAGGGCCAGAACCTCGGGCCCAGCCCCAATCCCAGCCTGGGGTGGGGTCTTCCCCACCTGTCTCTTATGCCTTTTGGGAAAGCCCAGCTGTAACTCGGGGGCCATGCTGGAGCTGGGGACCAGCTCAGGCCTCCTCCATAGGAACCCAGTGACTAAGTGTAAAGTATTTCTTTATCCCAAACAGATCTGTAGAGATCGTCCAGTCCCCACACATGTGTGACACAGCTAGGATGGCGTGATCTCTGTCCCCACAGAAGAGGATAATTTTAGCCAGTTGCTAGTCAGCACTCACTACCAGGCAGGCCCTGTCCTGGATGGATGACATTGAGCCAGATTCCTGCCCCATCCTCACAGATCTCAGGGCCCCCAACTTACCTCTATCCTCCAAGGCTTAATTCCTAGACTCTGGGGTAGATTTTTAGACCTTTCAAGGAAATCTCTCAAAGAAATCCTGTAGCATTTCTGACCATTTCTCCCTTGAAGTAGGAGGGATGCTCCAACCTTCTCAAAATTTTTCTGGAAACTCAGTAACTGCTCTCACACTCTGTTTACTTTTGCCAAATAAATAGCTGCCTGTCCTTCCACCAGTGAGTGTGCTGAATACCCAGCAGCTCTGTTCAGGGCCAGTCCCATGACCACAGTCACAGGGACACCATGGAATATGGATAATGCAGGCACTAGTAACCCTGGGGGACTGTAAGACCCAGAATGAAGAAAGGTGATATAGTTTGTAGATTTGTTATAATAGTTAATTTTATGTGTCGACTGGACTAGGCTACATATCTGATCCAACATTAAATGTTTTCGTAAACTATTTCTTAGATGAGATTAACATTTATTATTTTATTTCTTTTTCTTTATTTCAGAGACAGGATCTTGCTCTGTTGCCCAGGCTGTTGTCCTCTTGCAGTGGGGCCACAAAACCAAGACAAGCTTATAGGACAGACCAAATGGCTCTTTGACCAAAAGGCAGCCTAGACCTCTAGATCACTAGGTCACCTCTAGGTCACTGCAGCCTAGAGCTCTCCAGCTCAAGCAGTCTTCCCATCTCAGCCTCCTGAGTAGCTGGGACTACAGGCATGCACCACCACACCTGGATAATTTTTTTATTTTTTGTAGAGATGGGGTCTCACCATGTTGCCTAGGCTGGTCTCAAACTCCTGGGCTCAAGCAATCCTCCCATCTCAGCCTCCCAAGGTGCTGGGATTACAGGTGTGAGCCACAGTGCCTGGCCAAGATTAACATTTAAATCACCAGACTGAGTAAAGCAGGTGACCCTCCATAATGTGGGTGCGCCTTGTCCAATCATTCAAAGGCCTGAATAGAAAAAGACTGAGGTTCCCCTAACCAAGGTAATTCTGCCTGCAAGTGGCCTTTGGATTTGAACTGCAACATCAGCTCTTCCCTGAGTCTCCAACCTGACAACCTACCCTGCAGATTTTGGACTTGCCAGTTTCCACAATTGTGTGAGATAGTGCTTTAAAATAAATCTATAGATAGATAGGTAGGTAGGTAGGTAGGTAGGTAGATAGATAGATAGATAGATAGATAGATAGATAGATAGATAGATAGATAGATAGATAGATAGATAGATAGATAGATAGATAGATAGATAGATAGATAGATAGGATAGATAGATAGATGGATAAATGCATGGATAGATGGATGGATGGATGGGTGGATGGATGGATGGATGGATGGATAGATGGATGGATGGATAGATAGATAGACAGATAGATAGATAGATGTGAATAGATAGATAATGGATGGATACATACATACATACATACATACATAGACAGATGGATAGATAGATGGATGGACAGATGGATGGATACCTAGATAAATAAATGGATAGATAGATAGATAGATAGATAGATAGATAGATAGATAGATAGATATAGATAGATAGATAGATAGATAGATAGATAGATAGATAGATAGATATGGGTGGATGGATGGATGGTTGGATAAATAGATACATGGATAGATGGATAGGTAGATGGATGGATAGATAGATGATGGATAGAGAGATAGACAAACAGATGAATAGATGGATTGATAGATGGATAGACAGTTATAAATATAAGGATAGACAGTATGGATAGATAGATGAATAGATAGATGGGTGGATAGATACATACATATATAAGTAGACGGGTAGATAGATTAATAATAGATAGATACACAGATGGATGGATGGATGGATGGATGGATAGATGATAGATAGATAGACAATAGATAGATGGATGTATAAATGGATAGATGGATGGATGGACAGATAGATGGGTAGATAGATGGATAGAGAGACAGATGGATACATACATACATACATAGATGGATAGATAGGTAGATAGATGAGTAGATAGACATAGATAGATGACAGAGAGAGACAGATAGATGGATGGGTGGATAGATAGATAGAGAGATAGATCCTATTGATTCTTTGGATGAGAGAACCTTGACTAATATGCTTATTTTACTGTTTTCTGTATTTTACTATATTTTATTTTTTGAAAAAGGGTAATTCATGTAGCTACCTACAGCATTTTTTCCAATCTAAAAATTTAGGAAATCAGAACATCTCATGTCTGGAAAATGCCTGATCACTCAGAGCTGAGTGCATAATCAAAAGGGTGCTAGACTGTATTCAGTTGTTCTGTTTATTCATTTGGAGGCTGAGAGAGTTAGTAACATTAAGTTGTTAACCTTTGAGATTAGCGTATTTGTCTTCACCTTATAATGCCACAAACAGCTTATACGTTACCTCCTGAAACATATCATGGTGGGTCTGCATGTGTGTTTAACTTTGCCTTCTCTGTACCTTTGTTCATGCCATTCCCCACCTCCTTGAGACTCACCCCCTCACCCATACCTAATGGAAGTATTTTGTTGATTCTTTTTTTTTTTTATTTTTATGACCTTAAGTGCTCCCAACATCCATCTTCAAATGACAAGGCAAAGGCAGACCTACTGTGGATTTTCCCCCTCTATTAATCCTTCTCTCCCACCTCCCAGGGTAATATATCAGGCATTTGTTTGTATTACCTTGAATAGTAGGGAGGGCTTCTACATAGGACTGAGGCCCTGTTCTTCCATCAAGGTGTGAATCCACAAATTGGCAATGGTCTTCACCTCTTCCCCAGCTGTCTCCAATGCTGTAGAATGTATCTGCATGAAGGAATTGATTGAGTCCGTGACTAGGTACAGAAAGTCACAACTGGTTTAGGAGTGTGCATAAGCTTTGGAGACCGTTTGAATTGAGCATATTACTTAAACTGTGTGTGCTATACTTTTCATGTCTGACAATGGTGATAACGGCACCAATCTCATAAAGGTTGTAAGAATTCAGCAAGATCAAAGTATGCTAAATACTTAATGAATGTCTAGTAAGTTGGAACTACAGCATTAACACTATAGGCAGTTTCGAGTAGACCTTTCTATTCCTTAGTTCTAAAAAAAAGGGATGATGAAAACGATGATAGTTGGAGAATACATCATGAAGTTATTATGAAAGGCAGGAAGGTCTATACAAATAGAAGAATCGATTTTCATGCATAACTAGGAGGGGGCGGGCCTGTGGCATGAGACGCTGTCCATGGTCCTGAGCCATGGCTGCACAGTAGGACAAACTTGTTTCTCCCAATCCTGGGATATGACAATGGTTATGCAGCCTCTCCTGGGAATTCTGAAGCAAGGGAGGAAAAGGACAGTGATGGCAGAGAAAGAAAAGAGCAGAGAGAGAGAGAGAGAGAGGGAGAGAGAGAGAGAGAGACCGTGCCTGTTGGGAGAAGCACATACACAGAAATTGCTAGGGTTGTGGTCGAAGGAGGGACTTTGTTTTGATAGTTTTTAAATGATCACTGCTAACAAGAAAAAGAAAAACAAAAAACACTCAAAATATATTTTTGACCAATAACAAAATGTAGACCAGCTGAGGTAAAGTTTTAACAATGTATACACTGAAAAATTTAAAGTTATGCAAGTTTAAAAATAAAAAACAAGTTTGCTGTGTAGATGGGTGAGTGAAAAGCCAGCTGAATAGAAATCACATCTGGAAGTGTTGGTAGCTCAAAGCACTCGAGTTATTCTTTGTTTCAATCTCCTACCATGATAAAAAACAATGTGATTTTTATTAGGACACAGAACAAATATTACTGCTGATATATGTTCCACCATTTACATTTTCTCTCTGTAAAGTTGTGGCTGTGGCAGGGGCTGGAGAGAAAACTTTTCCTCAATTATTCCAGCTCGTGCTCGTACTCATTATTATTGTATTAGTGGCAAAAAAAAAAAAACAACCTAGATTTCTAACAGAATTTTGGAATGACATAGCCAGTCACTATGTCATTCCTCAGACATAGTGAATTTTTCATTTGTTCATTTTTCATTTCTTTTTAGTAGAGATGGATTCCACCATGTTGGCCAGGCTGGTCTTGAATTCCTGATCTCAAGTAATCCACCCACCTCGGCCTCCCAAAGTGCTGCGATTACAGGTGTGAGCCACTGTGCCCGACCAACAAAGCAAATCTTTTAAAATATTTTTAGGTTGCCAGTGTAAAAACTAGTATCCTCAAAGTAGGATCTGTAAAATTGGTTTGTATTAGAGGCAGAGTGAGCCATAATCGTAGTTCCAGCCCTCATAAACCTTCTGATGCACCTGTGGTGCCAAGTTAGTACTTCATAAATCAAAATGTTCCATACCTCCCACAGCCAACCATGCACAAAGACTTACCTTTCAGGTTGTCACTGAGGTAGATTTTATACCTCAGTGAATTACAAAGAACAACTCCAACGAACTTTCGATACCACGTGCGCTTCACATATTGCCGTCCGTGGCAGTCCGTGTAGCTGGGATCATGTTTGAAAGCGAATGGGATCCAGATAGGCTCACCGCCTTGACAACACAAAACACACCTGCTAAGGGCAAGCACTCCACAGTGTGTCTCTCACACAAAGTGCTAGCAAATTAGACTTCCTTCCTGGGCCTTCCTTTCCTTACAGGGCTGTTTGTTTGTTTGTTTGTTTGTGTCGTTGTTGTTGTTGTTTGTTTTGTTTTTGATGGAGTCTCGCTCTGTCACCCAGGCTGGAGTGCAGTGGCACGATCTCGGCTCACTGCAACCTCCACCTCCCGGGTTCAAGGGATTATCCTGCCTCAGCCTCCTGAGTAGCTAGGATTACAGGAGCATGCCACCACGCCCAGCTAATTTTTGTATTTTTAGTAGAGACGGGGTTTCACCATATTGGTCAGGCTGGTCTCAAACTCCTGACCTTGCGATCCGCCCGCCTTGGCCTCCCAAAGTGCTGGGATTACAGGAGTGAGCCACTGCACCTGGCCTTGCAGGGCTTTTTTGAGCAAAATTTTCCCACCCTCCTTCTCTTTCTCTGTCTTTTTTAGTACTAAAGTACATTTGGGGTGTTCCATTTACCTGAACGTATTTAAAGTGTTCACATTTCAATAAGGGATTCTCAGAGTTAAGAAGTCCTTAAACGGCAAGGAAAATAAGCTGTAATGGCAGATTTGGTCTTTTGGGGCATGCCGTCCTGTCCCCAGGTCCCTCTGCATAGACTCCACTTCTTGCCACTCAGAAGACCTGTTTTGCCCTTAAGCAACAAGTCTTTCTCAATTTCCTTGAAAAGCAACGTAAAACTTGCTGTTTTACTTGTTGCACTTTGCTACATTTTCAGTGATTTAAAATATTCAAATGAGTCATGAAAATAAAGTATCTGTTTCATAGGACTGGCTACTCCATAATGTTTTTTCATAGATGTTGATTGCTATGGCTCTGTTTTAAAATTCCCAGGTCATTATTTCCCACAGAATAAAGAAGATCAGGATGAAGACTGCAAGGAAAGCATACGAGTTGACAGAAAATTGTGAAAATGGTCCAGACTTTCTAATTGTGAGTAATCACAACAATCTCATATTCAATATTTAACTTGATTACCAGAATGTCCAGATTATCAAGAAGATAAACTTACCTGGGGGCCTCACAACAAGCAGGGGATTATCTGTAGAATAAAAAAGAAATAATGGACTTTGTGCATATTTCACAATCATGCATTACACATTTAGTGTAACTGAAATAGCTAACCAAATTAGAATAAAGAAAAAGATAAGGTTTGATAGATGCCAACGTTTTCCTTGGTTTTATTTTCTAAACATTTCCTTTTGAGAAATACTGTTTTCTAGTTAGAGTGGGTTGCTATTTACCTAGACGCTGTGGATCCCTGAAAATAATAAGGTTTTGATATTATGTATTACGAAATAATTCAGTACTCATTTAAAAAAATTGTCTACCTTTAGAAAATAGTGTGGTGGTTTCTTAAAAAGGTGAGCGTACACCTACTGTACAATCCATCCATTCCACTCAGTCATTTATCCAAGAGAAATGGAAACATATGTCCATCCAAACACTTCCACATAAATGTTTATAGCATCTTTGTTTGTAATAGTCAAAAAGTAGAAACAACACAAGTGTTTATCAACAGGTGCTCTGACTAGGTAAACAAACTGTAGCACAGCCATACAAGGAAACACTGCTCACTAGTAAAAGAGAGTGAACTACTGATATACACAATGGTTTGGATGAATCTCAAAATGATTATGCTAGGTGAGAGAAGCCAGTCAAAGGAGTTTATACTGTATGAGTCTACTGATACCCAAATCTAGAAAGTACAAACTAATCTATAGTGACAGGAAGCAGATGAATGTTTGCCTATAAACTGGAGAGACAAGGGGACTGGGAAAGCTGCATTGCACAGTAGCAGAAGGAAACTGTCTGGGAGATGGATATGCTCACTATCTTGACAGTGACAATGGCTTCATGGGTATAAGCACAACTCAAAATATATTAAGATGTACACTTCAAGTAGGTGCAGGTTACTGTATGCCGTTTATACCTCAACAAATGCAAAACCTGTCTCTACCTTAGCCCAAGTAACAGCACTTAAGAGAATATGACACTAGCTTTTTAAGGAATTCTGCTTTAGAAAAAGTTCTTTTTTTTTTTTTTTTTGAGACAGAGTTTCGCTCTTGTTGCCCAGGCTAGAGTGCAATGGCATGATCTCGGCTCACCACAACCTCCACCTCCTGGGTTCAAGTGATTCTCCTGCCTCAGCCTCCTGAGTAGCTGGGATTATAGGCATGTGCCACCATGCCTGGCTAATTTTTTATTTTTTATTGTATTTTTATTTTATTTTATTTTTAGATGGAGTCTCGCTCTGTCACCCAGGCTGGAGTGCAGTGGCACAATCTTGGCTCACTGCAAGCTCCGTCTCTTGGCTTCACCCCATTCTCCTGCCTCAGCCTCCCGAGTAGCTGGGACTACAGGTGCCCGCCACCATGCCCAGCTAATTTTTTATATTTTTAGTAGAGACAGGGTTTCACTGTGTTAGTCAAGATGGTCTCGATCTCCTGACCTCATGATCCGCACGCCTTGGCCTCCCAAAGTGCTGGGATTACAGGCGTGAGCCACCATGCCCGGCCAAACAAGTTCATTTTTATAAAATGCCATGAACTAGGTAAATCTGGACCATTCTTTTTTTATTTTTGAAAAATGATCATACAGTAAATTGCTGTTTTAGGGTATATATCCTATGAATGTTCACGCCTGCATAGGTTCATGGAATCTTGCCAAAATCAGCATGCAAAGTGTTTCTTTCCATCACCCCCAAATCTCCCTAGGCTGCGCTTTGTACAGATCATTTGTGCTGATGTCCTCTGCTATCCACCAGATAGACGGATGCACCATAGCTGTAAGTGTCAAATGCTTGCTTTGCTCTCCTGCTCTGAACTGAAGTTCAGCAGTCTGCCAAAAAAGTCCCAAATACCCCAGGGCAGGTGGAGTGAAACAAACAAAATGACACCAGCACAGACGACAAAACCTGACCTCATGGCACAGCCTGTGTCACACACTACATTTACTTTCTATATTAATTTTCAGATTGTTATGTTTGGCAAATGCCATAATTCACTGACTTGATCATTTTCCTGTTGCTCGCCTAACCATTTTCAGCAGGGTAGCACAAAACGAAGAAGAAACTTGAATAAACTGATGGAATAAAGGAAGATGACCAGAGAGAGTTAACCGTCCAATTTTCTTGTGTGTGAGCCTCCTCTGGGAGCTCATTGAAAGTGTTTCCTAGACAGATTCTTTTTCAGAGGGTAGGGTGGGGCCTTGAATTTTCCTCACCCACCCCTTGGAGGCCATAAAGAATGAGTTAGGAGTTTTTCTTGGGGGAGAAGGTAGAAGACAGCTGTTTTATCAAAACTTTAGATTGCAGCTCCAGAAGTTACATGTATATCACTTTTACTCTCAGAAAGATTTCAGATCAGGGTTTCTTGACAGCTTTTTGGATTTGAATTTTTTTTTAATGTTTTTCTCATGTTGATTCTGATAGTTGCCAAGGTCCACCTTGTTTTTAGGAAATGCAGCCATAATCACAGACACATCCCTTACTTTAGCAAATTAACCACAGATAATAGTTTTCTCTTGCTCTTTCCTAATTACTAACAGAAACATATTTCTTAAATAAATAGATGAAAACATGTTTGAGGTCCTTTGCCTACATTTCTGGCATAAAGCATATTCTTAGAAAAGATTTTATGTTTTCATTTATTTTGACTCAGTAGATTTTTAAATCATTACACTTAAAAATATCTTCCAATGACCCATTTGCTGGGATCAGGCTGCATGTAGAAGGTAATCTAGCCAAATGGAAGCTGGGTGCAGGGCTGGCTCAGCTGGGTTGCTCTGAACTCAGCCTGGCTTCCTACATGGAAAAGTCTCTAGGCCAAGAACTGTCACAGTAGCTGGCTCTGCATGTGCTACATTAGACCATAGGTCATAGGAACTATGTTTTCAGAGACAAGGTCTCACTCTGTCACCCAAGCTGGAGGGCTGTGGCGTGATCACGGCTCACTAGAGCTCAACCTCCTGGGCTCAAACCATCCTCCCTTTTCAGTCTCCTGACTAGCTGCGACTACAGGTATGCACCACCATGCCTAGCTAATTAAAAAAAAAAATTTTTTTTGTAGAAACAAGACCTCCCTGTGTTGCCCAAGCTGCTCTTGAACTCCTGGTCTCAAGAGATCCTCCCACCTTGGCTTCCCAAAGTGTTGGGATTACAGGCATGAGCCACCACCCCTGACCAGGAACATTTCCTTGAAGGGACTGAGAACTCTGCCCACCAGCACCCCAAAATGCAAGTAAGACTGAATGATATTGTAATTAACCTCTCAATATTAATTAAAGATATCTCTGCCTTCTACTAAAGGGGGCATCCAATGTCTTGGCTCATTGGAGAGGCAACTTCCTGTCAGCCACATGACATGTGTGTTCTTCAGGTGCTTGCAATAATTTTTTTAAAACTCTGCAACTAAATTTTGTACAGATAGAGTCAACTTTATCTTTCCTATGTTGTTGAAATCTAGATTTTTTTCCTTTCATTGGAATTTGACCTTTCTGTTCTTCAGAGAGCCCATGAAAACTACTTTTAATTTTATTATCCAAGTTTTAACCTAGCACAAAGCAAATAATGTTTACTTTAGAAACTGATATCCAACATGAGCTCATTAAATAGAAAAGTAAGGATTTATTCTATTGTAGCCATCATGCTAGATTATTTATTTCATTTTCTAGAAAAGTAAAACAAATCAGAACGTGAAGTCATTCATACCTGATTCAGTGACAAATGAGACTGAAGAGCTGATAGGTCCATAGCCATGAGGATTTTGTGCTTGCACTTTAAAATAATACCTGAAGTTGGAAGAAAATATATTTTGAAAGAGACATGTATTTGATTTCTGTGTAACAAAACAGACTCCCAAACTACTGAACAGCTGAACCATGACAGGATTTGAGTTCTACTTTTTACAAATGCACACAGCACTAGTGATTCTTCATGTCTTTTTCTGAACTTTCTCAGTTTTGAATAAATTCTCTAAACAATACAATTAACATAGCAGAGACACATGGCTAATGGCAATAGAAGGGACATATTAGAACACAGGTTGCTTGCTGAGCATGCATTCCTTTGCATCAGGACCATCCCTGCTCTGCGCAGGCTCTCCTGAGCTCATCCCTGGTGAGATGCTCCTCTAGCCCTGCTCTCGCTCAGGTTTAAGACTCCGGTCTCCGCTTCAGTCCCACAGCCTAAGAGAGAGAGGGTGGTGGAGCAAAACACTACAAAGCAAAATTCAAATTATAACCTAATTATATCCCTGGAGTCCATGTAGAAGAGCAGGATGTTTGCTCCAGCAACCATGCAACTTATGGTTGACAGAGAGAGGATGAACCTGGCTGGAGGCTGCCTCTTCAGTGAAGCTAACATGACAATGGTGTCTTGGGTGCATCGAGAAACGCTGTGGTTGGCTTTGGAGCTGGGAAGGGACCACCTTAAAAGTCACTGAGTTATGAGCTTCTGTGCCTCAAGGAAAGACAAACAAGTCCAAGAAGGCGAAGGGGGAAAGATCTGGAGAGAGAGGCTTTTCTGTAGGGCTAAACTTTGTCTTGGAACAGAGAATGTGCTGGAAAGCACGCTGCCTGAGTCAACTAGCTCATCTGGAGGGAGACTGAATCTTGAAGCATCTTATTTGCATTCTTACAAGCAAGAGAAAAAGAATGGTGGTTAGAGAAGTAATAAAGACCAACACCACACTTGTGTCCCACTATATCTTAATCTTTGTGCTTTCCTCACCTCTTGATTCTAGATATTTTATGTGCTCTTTTAGTGCTTAGCTACTTACAGATGAAGACAGAGGTAAAGAATCCTGGTGGCTCTGTCATTTTAGAGAGCTCATAAGGGACCTCTTCTCTGGCTTTTGGCCAGTAAGAATGTCACACTTAAATGTTATAAAATTCTTTATTTGATTAAGTCAGGCACACAGATTCCATGTACTAATTAAAATGCACATTTTTAAAAAGCGAATTATTCCTATTCAGAGAGCAAAGGGTTATTAGGCCTATTGCACCAACAGCCTTGGCCTCAAGCCTTCTGAGCTGCTGGATCACCAAGGCAGTATCTGGCCTCAGAACAGAGATACTTTACTTTGAGTTTGATTAAACAGAAAGCAAAGAAAAGCCATTGGGTAAAATTAGTCTTCCTAAGCCATTTGCGTCTTATTTAGGAGTATTCTTTTTTATTGCAATTTAAATAAAAAGATATGCACAATTAAGAACATATGAGTTTCCAAATCTCAATTCACTCAGCAGCTCATGCTTTCCCAGTTACACGTACTTTTATGCAGTGGTTGTGGAGTTATTTAAGGCAAAACTCTGCAGGCAGTTTGAGCAGTGGGTTTGGCATACATTTGCAGTCCTGGGCAAACTTTACAGATACTTTTTTTGAAAAGGAAATTAAAACATAAGGAAGGATGCATACTCAGGGGCTCCACGGGACACTTCTGCTGAGTAGTCAACCCCACGGAGGGAAGTGCCTCTATGCCATCAAGGAGGTGGCAGAAGGGTGACTGACGGGCTGAGAACCACTATTCAGATGGATCTGTTTGTATCGATTTTGTTTTGACACTGAAACCTAAATATTCTCCAAATCCACCTTCCCTGTTGACACAATGATCCTAGGCCTCCAGAAACTCACGTGTGGCCATTCCAAAGACATACTCCCATTAGAACCTCACCTAAGCTATCAAAGTAAATTTAAATATGCTGAGCTGAAAAACAATATGAAATTATGCAAAAAGTAGAATTCCATTTTTAAAATCCACATGAAACTTTTTCAATGGGCTAAAGTATACATTTCATACTCTGAATAGTCTCTGCCTCAGCCAAGTAACAAAAGCAATCCATGCCTCGCCTTCTTATATAAGCTTCTGGCACCTTCTTTTGAACAGCATCAATCGTGACAAATCTGTGTGTTTTAAGTATGGATTTAAAATATGCAGACTCCGAAGAGTTCTTTGGGACTCTGTCTGGTGACTAAGGTAGACAACGCTCACTTAAAGTCAAAAGCAAGATCCAGTTGTAAATAACCAAAGCTCACTTTTATGCCCTGGCCCATCTTTTGGGTAGACTGACTTCTGGTCTCCCCTGGATTGACTCAGAAGCTGGTTTCTCAAGACAGCCCCCATGAGAACTGAGATGACCAAAGTGAGTTCCCCAGAGATGATCTGCATTCCAGTGACACAGGGGAAAATGAGTATCCTTACATCACACTTGCACTTTCCTAGATCTAAAATTTAGCAGCTGCTCAGAAGGGTTTTGAGGAAATGCAGGAGGAGCTGCCAGCGTCTCTACCAGAAGAGCACATAAGCAGGTGGGCACCTCAGGAGAGGGAGATTAGCAGCTGCTGCTCCTCCTCTGCCCCAAGGCGCTGAGTGTGTGTGGGGCCAACCCAAGGGCCCCTGGCACTGTCTGTCTCACCTCTCCTCACCCTTCCTGCAAATCTGCCTCCTTTGTTTCCTAGGACACACACTTCCTCGAGGCATCCTCTCTGCTGGGAGCACAGGCTTCTCTGCAGGATAACTGATTCTTATGGTTCAAATATTACTTTCCCAGAAAACCTCGTCTGACTCCCCTCTCTATCTCCAAGCTCACAAAGAAAAAAATCCCCCCATTATATACTCTCAAAGCATGATGTACTTCTCCCTCACAACACTCACCCGGGGAGGTTTATATTTATGTTGTTTTTTTAAAAATCTGCCTCTTCTACCAGACTGTAAGCTCCTTGAGGGCAGGGCCATGTGTATTTTCCCCAGCCCAGCCCAGATGTTCCACCTCACACTCACGAAGTGTGTAGTAAGGACTGACTGAATGAGCCATGCACACTCATGTTGAAAGAACAAGTAAACCATCGCCCTACATAACCCTCCTGACATGACTCAAAACTCAGTATTAGTCTGGCAGCAGAAGTTGTGGAAATAACACTGGACTCGGCGAGTCAGGAGGCTGTGATTCAGATTCTATTGTAAGTAGCTCTGTGGCAAGGCCTCTGGAAGGCCTCTCGGCTTTTTGATACTGAGGCTGTGCTGCAAAAGCATTGTCACTCTGCACACGCCAAAAAAAAAAAAGACATTGACTCCATTTTCTCTAATTTCATTGGTTTTGTTTTCTCTAATTGATTAAAAAATTAATTTGACATTACTATTAGGGAAAAGTTAAAAAAAGAAAGTGCTTTCTCAATTTCTTGGTTTACTACTTGCTTTTAATTTGCCAAACTCCCAAATTCATAACAATTTATGAAAGCTCAGCTCAAGCGGGACCAAATGGCACATTAAAATGTCTTGAGGAAAATTCACAGCTCATTCAGTAGCGTTTCAGTGCCCACAGCTAGTGTCCAGATTCTACACCCTTTACCACATGCCTATCTAATGAGGGCCATTTTGTTCCAACCTCCTTCATGTTCCTCGGCCTGTGTAGAAAATGAGAGGCCTTGGGTGCACCCTCACCTCACTTCGAGCTCTTTGCTAAGCAAATATGGTGGCTCCCCACAACAGCAGTCTGCTGGACCCATTTGTCCAGCTTGTGAGAGCCAGTCATTAAGTATTCAGGAAGTCTGCAAGCCCATGGTAGCTTAAAATTGGCCAAAATGGGAGTATTTATACCATAGAAATTGGCAAATGGTATCAACCAGGGAATTTTTTTTCCAGAGAGCCAGTTTACCAGCACAGCACTCTTCTTGACCATCAAGTGCTTGGTGCTTTCCCATGCTCACTCACCCGGGAGCTTTCTGGGGGTCATTACCACCAAAACAAGATGGCATAAAAGGGTAACGAACAGTCAATTTCTTTGTGGCCCTGGGAACCAGTTTTGCCAATTTCACACCAAGGGCCATAAACTCTGGCTTCCAAAATGATTCTCTGGCCAGCCACACCTAGTTTATGAAGACATGCTTATAACCTCTACAAATGTGTAAAATGCATCTTTCTTGAATGATGTGAACTTCTACATCACAGAGTTTGGGAACCAGTTCATTAAAGTGTTTAGTGATTGCGGCTCCATTTTTACATATGAAGGTTATGATGCCTAGTGTCACAATATTGGGACTAAAAATGGACCAATTCTTTCAACACAGATAACAACTTTTCTTTCCCTAATGGCAGGTAGTGTTTAGGTAAACAGGGAGGAAAATATAAGCACAATAGCCTAACAATGACAATACATACAGTCATTTCTTCTAAGAAACTTATAGGACATATGGTGAGCACACACTGACATTCTATTAGAACCAAACAGGGTATTCAAAGAAATCACAAAAAAATTTTGATTCCTCCCTTCATTTCCAACCAAAGCAAATCAGTGACCATCCACACGGGTCTCATCTTTTCTAAATGACTGACACATCATACCTCGTGTTGGGCTTCAGGTTCTCAATGGGCAAGTGAGTTACTGATGAAGCTTGAGTGGACCACTTGTTCCTGATGAAGTCTTCATAGGATGCACTGTAAACCAAGTAACCTGAAAATGGAAACAGGAAAGAGCCCAATGGACACCAAGGAACCAAGTCACACACAAGATGTAACCCACTGAGGACAGGAGTGAGGCAAAGCTGCAGATGCAGCTCCATGTGGGAACTATAGGAAGGAGGGAACGCGGCACCGTGGGACAGGATGGGATGTAACGCTGGTACCTTCTGCTGAATCCAGATGGGGATGACAAAACTAAGACACTTCCTGATGACCTGCTGGCCCCTTACTTCTCTTGCTCATTCCCCAGCCTTCCCCATCGCCTCAGAACTAATCACGTCTCATCTTGATCACACAGAGAAAAACAAAAGCAGAAGAAAAAAGCAGCGCCCTCCACACATGTATTTAAGGACTTCCTGGTAAGATAGTACACCATTGCCCTGCACAGGAAACGAAGAATGTTGCTGGTGGATGCTGTGCGTGTGTGTGGGACTAAGAGACCCCACACACCCAGGGGTCCCATGCCCACTTGGTGAAGGCTGTCCTGCGATTTCTCATTGCTCAGTATCTGTGCTGCCCTTGCCCTCACTGTCTAATCACAGCAGTGAGGCAGCTCTTCTTTCTATTGTCCAACCTGCTCTGTCTTATTGCTAATAACAGACCTCAGCGGGTGCATCCTTGGCCCTGACACCTGCCCAGCCTTTACAGCTGTCCCAGGAGGCAAAGTAAAGTTCATCCCACAGCTCAGCGCATCCCATATCCTAGGTCTCTTATGTATACACAGAAGGAGAAAACATTTGTCAAGCACTTCCTTTGAGCCAAACATTATGCCAACTAGGTACTCTCAATTGAATTTGACTTTGATTAATCCTCATGATCCTAGTATGTAGGTATTGCCTTCCTCATTTTGACACATGAGGAAACTGAGTCTTAGCAATAGGTTAAATGTCTAAGTTCACAAGTATTGATTCATTCAACAAATATTTGTTGTGCAACTACTATTTGCCAAACATTATACTAAGTGCTGGAGATAAAGTAGTGACCAGGAGTTCATGAAGCAGCAAGGTGCACTGGGAAATAGAATTACACAGCTGAGTTGAGTGCTCTGCAGGACCAGTCCACGATGCTGTGAGAGGGTGTGTAGCGGGAGCTGGCCCATAAAGGAGGACACAAAGAGCTTCCCTGGGGTCACAGAAAAGGAGTTGACATCTGAAGGATAAGAAGCAGATAAGCTGTGTGGTAGGAGGTGGGACGGATTCAAGGTAGTGGGAATCCTGGGCAAGACACTGAAGAGGGAGGACCCAGGAGAAGGCAGTGTGGCTGGAAACCATAAGTGACAGGAATGTGTGGCATGAGCTGAAGCTGAAGCAGCACAGATGGGAAAACTAGGCAGCACCCTTGGGCCACGCTAGGCTTTTGCTTTTCATTCTAAAAGAAAGGGAAAGACAGTTAAGACATTAAACCTATACAATTAGGTCTGCATATTCAACACATCTCTCCTGTGCAGAATGCCAACTGGATTGGGCGTGGGAGTGCAGATGTGGATGGGACAGTCTAGTTAGACAGCTCTTACAGTAACCAGGTGAGAGATGGCAATAGCTTAGATGAGCACGGCACCTAATGGAGAGAAATAGATGGGTTCAAGAGGAATCCAGATGGCAACATTGACCAGATTTAATGATGAGTTGAATATAGAAGTGAGATAGAAGGAGACTTGAAGATGCTTCTAAGGCTTCAGGCTTGAGCAAATGTGTGGAAAGTGGGACAGTTCTCTGAAATGGGAAACACAGATGAGGGCCAGATTTGGGAATGGGAAGGATGGGAAGGATCGTTAGTCTGATTTTTTTTTTTTTGGCTGGAGTGCAGTGGCGCTATCTCGGCTCACTGCAAGCTCTGCCTCCCAGGTTCACAACATTCTCCTGCCCCAGCCTCCCGAGTAGCTGGGACTACAGGCATCCACCACCACGCCCAGCTAATTTTTTTGTATGTTTAGTAAAGACGGGGTTTCACCATGTTAGCCAGGATGAGTCTAATTTTTTATACACCAAGTCTGAGATGCTCTGGAGACATCCCAGTGATGACATCAAATGATTTTATGATTTGCATCTGATTTTACTATTTGGGGCTCAGAGGAGAGGATCGCCTGGCCTTGAGATATAAATCAATGACTCATTTCTGAGATGAATTAAAACCATGTGCATGAGCAAGAGGAAAAGAGGCCCCAGGACCAAGCCTTGAGAAATTCCACCACTGAATGTTGTACAAGCCGGCAAGGAGATGAAGAGGTTGAGAGAGATCACACAAGTTAAGAAGAAGGAAAAGATCAATAACATCGAATGCACCTAAGAGGTGCACGTGATTTTATTTAGCACCCTATGATCACTGATTAGTGTCACACAACTAACAAATGGGCAAGCTGGGCCTGGAAGCCAGATGAACTGGACCCTGGAGCCCTCCCCACACTGTTCCCTGGAGGAGAGTCATTGAACTTAGGAAGAGTTGCTGCCCTCCCCACGGCATTTCCCCTCTGGCACAGTGTCGTCAAGCCCTGCATGCTTCCACTGGTGCTGCACACAATGGCCCACCCCAGAGGGGACGGAGGTCACACGTGCGCCACGGAAACCTGGCTTCCAATGGAGTTGGCAAAGCTTAGACTCTTGCACCTCTGGCTTCCATCAGAACCCTGCGGTTCCCATGTAAGGCACTGGTTTCTCGGCTGACCCTGCGTCTGGGTTTTGAGGGCTTTGGGGTTTTGATAAGGTGCTTGCTGAGCACAGCATAACTCCTGGTCTCTCTGTTGTTCTCATCAAAACCAGTCCTGAAAGTGACTGATAAGCTGGTCCTGGAAAACTAAGAGGTCATCACATTGGTGATTTCCTACAGAATCACTCCTAATAAAGTAATAA
This sequence comes from Hylobates moloch, assembly GCF_009828535.3. NCBI lineage: Eukaryota > Metazoa > Chordata > Mammalia > Primates > Hylobatidae > Hylobates > Hylobates moloch. The sequence goes on along the minus strand of NW_026652277.1, from coordinate 167,455,754 downwards.
CTTCATTCATCACGAGAGATTTGGGAAAGCAAACAGGTTGCAGGCAGGAATTCCAGGAGTTTCACACTGTTTGGGCACCCCCTCATTACACATTGACTTGACTGCTTGTGAAAGAAAGAATGGCAGGTGAAAATGAGCAGAGCATACAACATCCATGTAGCCAGCAGGATTCAACTGCAGGGCCCGATAATGTGATGCTTCATTTAAGTTTAGGATGTATCCACTTGGCTTCGTTGTTCTGCAGGTGAAAGAGCTGGTGTTTGGTTCACTAATGGATGACGAGCTGCAGCTATTCTCTCTCTGAGCCTTGTGGAGTCTGGTGTTTTCCCCCACACCACAGGGTGTCATGTGCTGCAGTGTTCCACAGTAATCAGCTTGACAGGAGTTGGCACGGCTCTGTATTGGGAGTGCCCTATAAACACCTCATCCATATTATTTATGCCAGTGTCATGAGTACTCATGATTAGGGCTCTGAGGTTTCGTTTCAGATGAGGTGCAGGGTGGGGCATGTGAGGACGCTAAGGCTCTAGGGAGCTTTGAATGGCTTGGAATGCCCAGGCATGGGTGTTTCAGAAGCCCGACCTCTACAGGACAATACAGAAATCACATCTGAATTACGTCTCAGAGACATTTGTTGGGAGTTCTCTGAAAGCTCCTTCTTCACTGCAAGAACCCTTGAGGCATGTTTCGTGGGGCCAATACACTCTCATTCTGCAGCCAATGTTTCTTAGAAGCCCCTTGAATCAGGGCGCAGTGATATATTTATGTTGAGTAATATCTGTTATGCAAGAGGTCAAAAGCTAAACAGCTTAAAGGTTTTAAATTATTTTTTCTGTATGCTTTCTTGCTTGCTTTTAAAAATTACCATTCACAAGGGGAGCGATAGCATTAGGAGATACACCTAATGCTAAATGACAAGTTAATGGGTGCAGCACACCAACATGGCACATGGATACACATGTAACAAACCTGCACATTGTGCACATGTACCCTAAAACTTAAAGTACAATAAAAATAAATAAATAAATAATAAAAATTACCACTCACACAGAAGTGTGTTCAATTAATAAAAATATTTTCTGGCTGTTTGATTATAAGCTTGCCTCCTTCCATTGATTGATTTGCATTCTATTCGGAACACCATAGACTTCACGGCAGTCCATGTAGCACCTACCCAGGACTGCACTTTGACTTCCGCTAAAGACTCGAACTCCTTAATCCCACACCCTCCCTGCACCCCAGGCCCTTCAGTCTCACCTGGCAGGACACCCAGAAGCCTTCTTTTCTGTATCCCCTATTCTAGTCTAGCTTTTGAGCTGCTGTACAAATTCCACAAGGGAAGATGCTCTTTGGATATTCTTGGACACATTTTTTCATTGTAAGATATAATAGTGGGAACACCAAGACAAGCACTAGAAATTTTGAATTGTGCGAAGTGCACTAGCACAATAATGGCAGAGGATGTCAAACGCTGACCTCTAATGCGACTGCTACCTCCCAGTCAGAGACACACACAGCCACAGCCATACTTCTTCCTCTTACACAGCTCAGAGGCCCAGAAAAAAACATTTGCAACTATTCACAGAAAATATCAATTCTCTTTCCATAAGAACTTAAATTTCAAGATGTATCTTCAAATATGTCCTTGGCAGAGTGAATTCAAACATCTCAGAGGCCAAGGAGGCTCAAGATCCTTGGGCATTTTTTCATCACCTCCAATTCCCACATAAGGAACTGAGAAGCACCCAGATTTGTCTGGAAGCACCCAGCAGATGTGAAAGGAGAGAAAGAGGCAGAGGCACAAGCCCAGGGCTGACTCCAACAAGGGACAGCTGTGTGGCCCAGTGGGAGCTTATGGTCATGCTCACTGCAGGATCTGATCCTGCAAGGGGCTAGCTGGACCCCCTGGCCATCTGCAAGATTACAGGATGTTAGAGATGTATGCATATGGGGAAATCAAAGCCCAGAAAGATGAAGTACTGAGCTCAAGATCACGCAAATCAATCTGGGAAGAGGATTTAGGACTTCTGACTTCCATCCAGTACTCCTTACCCTACCCCATGAGGCTTCCATTGTTGCCTATATTTTATCCAGTTGAAGGAAGACATCTACCCATCATCCCATTCATCTATCCAACCCATCCAACCCACTCATCCATGCATGCACCCATCCACTCATCTATCATTCTTTATTGTCCACATTTCCCACCTACAGATCATGGGAACTCTGATATCTGCTTAGGACACACCTGTGACCACATCTCCTGGGGTGGCTTTGTCCCAGTCCACAATGACAAATGAGTGGCAGCCTTCCACGGCCACCACGGTGATGTTGCGGGGAGCATGCTGGGGAGGCAGGTCACTCTTCTTCAGGTCATTGGGGATTATTTCATCCAGGCTGTCCACTTGGAAGTGATCCAGTGCATCAGTCAGAGAGCACGGGGCCGATGGGTCTTTATTTAGGTACGTCACGTAAGGAGCTGGAAAAGAACAGAGATATCCAATCGGATTGCTGGAGGCTTTTTCTGGAGGCAGAAACATAGCATCTGCTCCACAGAGTCAGACCCACCATTCAGTCTCTTCCTGCTGGACAGAGGCTCCATCAGCCTTGATACCAAGCTCAGAAACACACCCCCAGCTCTCCTTAATGGATCCATGTGTTTGTGTCTTTCAATCCGGTAATTCCAAAAGATCCTATTGCCCCATCGCCATCAATTACTATGCCCTCAAAGTGGTTTTGAGAGATCATGAAACTATAATTAAATGTAATATAAGCCTGCAGCTCACTGCCATTCCTGTGCCCCACATTTGGAAAAGGGTGAGTCAGGCCCACCCAACACTTTACTAGCATTCTCTCAACACAGTTCATTTCCTTGACTATCTTGGGACCAGGAAAAAATGTATACTGATCAAGATATGCAGCCTTTAGCTTCAGCCCTGGGTGGCCTTCCCTAGAGCTTCATAAACCCCCACAGCAATCTGGAGCATCTGTGCATAAGGCCGGGCCTGAACTGCTGTCTACAACATTACTGCTCAGTATAACAATAGCTACTCACGTTTACAGATGGCTGAAGATTTTTCTACATACATTATTTCAGGGGATACAAGGTCCTGGGAGTAAGGCAGGATATGAACCGATGGCCTCATGTTACCATCTCGCCTGCCAACGCTGAGAGTGCCCACTACGTAAGGATCAGACAGGAGGCTGTCACCCCCAGCCCTTAACTCTTTCTATTATAACCCACTGAATTAGAAATGCCAAGGACTTGGGATTGGGGCTTTATACATGCAAAACTCTCAAGTGATCTCCAGTAACAATGTCTAGCAATTTCTGAAGATTCCACTGTATCTTTTGGTGCTAGGTTGTCATTCTCAGTGGCTATTTGGACTGAACGCAGTTTTTAGCTTCTCTATTTGACTTTTGGGCAAATAATGAAACTAAGGCAGAAGTCAAGAAGTTCTTTTTAACTAATGAGAACAAAGATACAGAGTCCCTGGGACACAGCTAAGGCAATGTTTTCCAAAAATTAGTCTGAAGCTAGGCCTTTAGAACTTGTCCATGGGTCTTATCAGGAAGTTTGGGGAGTGGGCTCCTATGCTTTGGAGAGTTGTAGACTTATGAAAAGAGCCAGACAATAGTAAGCCTTTAGCGTTTCGAGGAGTTCTGTGGAACAGCTAATAATAGCACAGAAAGCATTTCAATTCCCGTCATGGAACTGCCGGGAGAGAAGTCAGCGCATGTGGTAAACGCAGCCTGGCAGCTGCATGCCAGAGACCCGTGTTAGTGTCTGCCTCAGGAACGCCACCTCAAATTAATATTCTTGTTCTTCAAGTATGTGTGGTTTAGACACTCAGTCACTACATCTTGGCTAGCAAGAGCTGTTCTCTGCTCATGGCAGAACAGTTGTTTTGGAAACAGAAAAGTGTGATATTAGTTTAAGCTGTTGCTTGTCTCCACTTAGTAATCTATTAATCCAGCTGTCTCATTAATGAGGTTCATTAAGGGCATGGGAAAAGAAGACTTGCAAGACTTAATGCAGTTTAGTTTCACAGAATTTCCTGTTGAAACTGTTTTAATTACTGAGAAAGAAGAGTAAAATGAATTTCTAGATCCCAAATCCTTGAAGCTAATGAAAGTGATAGGAAATAATGAAAGAAAAAAGCTTCCTCTCCATGACATTACAGGCACTACTGGCTCAATTCAGTAAGTGGCTAACCTTTTAGGAAGAATTTAACAAACAGTACACACAGAAGGCCCAGTGGTAAGTCTTGTCGCAGAAAAACTGGCTACAATAAAAACACTCATGTTCCCTGGTCCAGACGGTTTTTAAGTGTTTCTTACTCTTAGTCTATGCAAGGCAGCGTCTCTCAGCTCTTCTCTGTTGGACACCAAATCCTCCCCTCTTCTGATTTTGGCAGAAAGCAAAATAATACATATCTACATAAGACTGACTCACTCAATTATCCCCAGTGGAAACTTCATTCTGGGAAAACTCAAAATGCACTGCCTTGGCCAGGCCAAAAGATTAGTAATGCTCTTCTTCAAAGACCAAAAGTTAAAAACCCATGTTTCTCTGATTAAGGACGTTATATTTACCAACAAATCGTTTCCTTCCAGCCAGATCAAATTCTTCTTCAGGAAAGGAACTGATGGCGCCTTCTTCTGGGATCACCCTCGGTGTGGTAGCAGTGGTCGAAGGTTCAGTGGTGGTTGGTGGCCTTGACGTCTCAAATTCATAATCTGAAATGATATGAAGGCTCTGTAATTGGGCACCGCCAGAAAAGGGGCACTGTCTATAGTCAAATGATACCTTCTTACATTCAACTGTAGGCTGAAACCCAGACAGACAGACACACACACATGCACACACACATACACACACACACACCCTAAAATAAATGCTACACCCGAACGTAATTTGTTTCTACTAAAATACTATTTCTTCCCATTTCTGTCCCTGCAAAAAAGAAGCTGCAGACAGAAGAGAGAACGGGCAAAAAGAAACACATATGACCAGAAAAATGGGGTTTTAGACTCAGAGCTGGAGAGAACCTTAGAATCCATCCATTGTAGCACTGTAGCTCATGGCACTGGCCCAAAGCCATGCTCTACCAGCATAATGTTCCCTTTTAGAGAATAAAAGGTAACATCAAAAAATAAACTTGAAGTTTTTTCTTAAAAATTTTTTTTTGGCCAGGCGTGGTGGCTCACGCCTGTAATCCCAGCACTTTGGGAGGCCGAGGCGGGTGGATCACAAGTTCAGGAGATCAAGACCATCCTGGCCAACATGGTGAAAGCCCATCTCCACTAAAAATACAAAAATTAGCTGGGCGTGGTGGTGCACAGCTGTAGTCCCAGCTACTCGGGAGGCTGAGGCAAAAGAATCACTTGAACCCACGAGGCGGAGGTTGCCATGAGCCAAGATCACGCCACCGCACTCCAGCCTGGCGACAGAGCAAGACTCCATCTCAAAAAAAAAAAAATTATTATTTTTTCCATGTATGAACTTTTTCTAGGCATGGGGGGTGGGATTAATCCTGCCAAGACAACTAATCCTTTAACATTTGAAAAAGAAAATAAAACTGCTCCTTTTTCAAACTGTTCAAAGATAAGAAAGATGCTTAGTATTTTCAAAGGTGCTAAAAAAAATCTTCGTTTGCTTTCTAACATCTGCTGTTTTTCTTTTAAGTCAGTTTTTGTTTGAAAACCTTGGGATTAAACCACTACATCGAGCTTTATTATGAATAAATAACACACCAAAGGTGACATTGTTTGCACAGTTGTGATTTAAGACAATTAGAGCTATGAATAATTGCAGAAAAGGTGGACCTCAAAAGTGAAAATCCTAAGCCCTGGTGTCAAAGGCCGGCACTGGGTGTGGACGAGATTCCTTTAATTACTTCTTCAACTGCAGAGGCAACTTCCAAATCACACAAAACAATCACAAGGTCCTAACTGTAATAATACCATTAGTTACCACTTATTGAATGACTCTCCCAGATGCTGTCCAAGGCACTTTGTATTCTTAATCTTAAAAAAAAAAGTGTTTTTTTGTTTGAAATGGGGTGTTGCTCTCTCACCCAGACTGGAGTGCAGTGAGTGGTGCCATCGTAGCTCGAACTCCTGGGCTCAAAACGATCCACCTGTCTCAGCCTCTCAAGTAGCTGGAACTACACGTGTGTGCTCCCATATCTGGCTAATTTTTTAATATTTGTAGAGATAGGGTCTTGCTATGTTGCCCAGGCTGCTTTTGAACTCCTGGGCTCAAGTGATTCTCCCTCCTTGACCTCTCAAAGTGTTAGGATTACAGGCTTGAGCCACTGCGGCCGGCCTATGTTCCTAATCTTACAAACTTACCCTTGAAAAGATTCTATGATAAGAAATCAACAGATCTAAGCATCACATATTTTATGTAATTAGAAAAGGAGAGAAAAGAAAGGAATAAGAAAGAGAAGAGCCAAGTAAGGAAGTTGGACTTGGTTAAACAAGTAAGTTTTATAAATGAAGGTTGAAGGGGAGCCCAGATGGATAACTCCAGAATTCCTTGGGCCCAAGGAAGGTTGGGAGGGAGGGAACGGGGAGCACAGGCACCAGGTGGGAAGCTGCATCTGCGTGTTAAGCACACTGTTTTTATTAGATCAAATATTCATTTGGGGGTGACATGGAAGCATGGGGTACAACCACCCTTCCCTAAGCCAGCCCTCGGCATTGCCACCGACCCAAAGCTCTAAAAGAAACTTCCATCAAGATCATCTACTCAATAGTTACAATCAGATCCTTTGATTAGGAAAGAAAGTATGCAAATAATTTTTCAAAAGCCAGTTTGTACCTTCATCATATATAACGTAGGCCTCTTCTGTGGGTACTGCAGTGTCGGTCTCCAAACCTGAGAACTCATCTAGTGAGGACAGAGAAAAGGACCAGTCATCCAGCACTCCTTCTCCACGGTTCTCTCAGAAGCAGGCCCCAGAGCGTGACAATTCATTCACCTCAATCAGGTCATGAAAACAAGTCCCCAAGGCCAGAGTCTCCACAACTTTTACAGGAGGAAAATCACCAAAGCACCGAAATGGAACCCAGACTTCCTCTCCTTTGGGCCCAGGAAAGGGTGATACAAATACCCGCCCCATTAGGAGCAAACACCCCACTCCACGTTCCCAGACTCCTCAGCACCACCAAGCTCTCTCTCACCTCCCTCCCACCACCTCAGCCCACTCGCCCGCATGCCTGCAGGGCTCTGATGCTGAGGGAAGGCCTCTGGCCCCTCATGCCACAGCAGGCGCTCTCAGGAAGCAGTCACGAGAGACAGAAGACAGTGTGCAGTTGGTGCTCAGGATGGTGACAAAAAGCCCCTGTGAACACGTGAACTCCCCTGTTCATCAGTCTTCATTCCTCCACCTCCTCCATCTTGCTTCTGGAATATTCTAGAAGCAGGGTAATTTCCTACCTCTTCTACATCCCAACTTGGCAAACTCTACCAATGAGCGTTCCCTGTGCTTCTCCACTTCCTACTGACTTCCCACCCTCTCTCACCGACTCAAGAGATAAATCAGATTTCTTAATTTGCATAGGAAATTTGGAAAAATATGCCAATCATTGCAAATTTCTCTTTACAGATTGGGCCATACTAACCAATAGATCTATTTTGACTACAGAATTATACTTTAAATGTAACATAAAATTTCAGATGTGATTTTTGGAAAAGCCAGGAAACCCTGGTTAGAAGAACTATTAAAATTACCGTAATGACTAAACTGATATTATGAGCATAAGTAACATGTGAGTGATTTAAGAAAGGTGAGTGATTTAAGCATAAAAGCCATCTTCACCTCCATTATCAGGGCAGTTTAAGCAGAAGTCTTTTGGAAAAGATATGATGGAATCGATTATACTACTTCTCTATTTGGGAGATATAGATGTAGCTGTAAAAAGGAGAACATCTCACTGTAGCTGATAAAATCTTGAGGCAAAAGGTTTTATAGCTAAAAAAAAAAAAAAAACATTGTAAGGAATTCCTTTCCTCCCTTTGACCTGAAGCCCACAGCAATTATATAGAACTCTCTAAACTTAATGTACCCTCAAAAGGGGGCAAGGTGGGGAAAACAGGAAGAAGTGACTAGTGGGTGGTTTCCCAGATGTCTTCTGTGTATCAGCCACTTTGATGCATATATAATTTCACAACAAACCCTTGAGATACATTGAGCTTATAAATACCCACTTCTCAGCTGATATGGTTTGGCTGTATCCCCACCCAAATCTCATCTTAAATTATAATCCCCATGATACCCACATATCCAGGGAGGCATCTGGTGGAAAGTGATTGGATTATGGGGGCAGTTTCCCCCATGATGTTCTCATGATAGTGAGTAAATTCTCATGAGATCTGATGGTTTTATAAATGGTAGTTTTTCCTGCACACTTGCTCTCTTGTTCTCGCTCTCTCTCTCTCTCTCTGTCTTGCCTGCCACCACGTAAGATGTGCCTGCTTCCCCTTCTGCCATGATTGTAAGTTTCCTGAGGTCTCCCCAGCCATTTAGAACTGTGAGTCAATTAAACCTCTTTCCTTTATAAATTATCCAGTCTCAGGTAGTATCTCTACAGCAGTATGAAAACGGACTAATACATCAGCCAAGGACACCAAGGCTCTGGGAGGATTTACAGCATGCCTGAGACATGCAGATGGTAAAAGACAGCAAAAAGAGAATGTGAACTTCAAATACTCTGGCTCCAAGGACTACTTACTTTATACTACATAAAACTGCCTCCACTTCTTAAAAGTTGAACTAACCAATAAAATTATTTGTAAATGTGAAGATGCTCTATTAGAATTACCATTCCACAGTGTAATTAAGGGGAAATTGAAGTAGAAGGTATATACATTCCTATGTCATTATTCTACCAGCCTTTTTTAGCCTAGTTTGAATGACATGAATATTACATTGTAAAAACAAACTCCACCCACAAAGGGCAATGGCAACCTTGAGTGGTCTGTCCAGCCCTCCTGAGATCACAGTAAGAAGCCCCCAGCTCCTATTCCGAGGCCCAAGAGATGGCCCTTGAGGCAATGACTCTGGTGTGTGCTCATGCAGCCAATGAATGTTAAGCAGAGAGAAGCTGTAAATTATCCATCCGTTTAGGGGTGGAATTGCCATTTCATGAAAAACTATTAAACACAAACTTTCCTTTGGTCATTCCAATGTCAATATGCCTGGGATCCAAGACAAATTACTTCTGAGCTTGTTCAAATCAGTTTTCAGGTTCACACCCTGTAAAGTTTGGGATTATCTTGCCATTGTTTCCTGGCCTACCATTTTCTTTCCCTTGTCAACTTAACCTTTAGGAATATCGTCTTGCTTTTCCTCATTATCAGTTCAGTGTCATTTCTTTTCATTATTGTTTTTCACCAGATAAAAAATAAATACATTGTAAGGTTTTTGCATCCCAGAGTGAACAAGAAAAGGGAAAAGTATATCATTTCCTTCATGGACTCTGGTGTTATGGGTAACTCCTTGAGGTGCTGAAATACTCCAGTGCATGCAGCAGGCCACAGAAATGATGCTTTTACTGCCAAATGAGTTCACTTCCTGAGATGAGTGACAGTTAAGTCCTCTGGCATTAAGTAAACAATCTACTGGGTGATTTTGGTGTTCTTTTTCTTAAGACCAAATGAACATAGGCATAATTTTTCTAAAATAGAACCATCCTGGCTCCAAGTAAAAATAACTTCCAGATGTAATGAAATATATTTACAATTTAAAAAAAAAGTTGACCACCTTACTTTGGCCCATCTGAATGTCATTTTAAACCATTCAGAACTATGTAAAACTGGATATTTTACAAGTCAACTCAGCATCAGTGTGAAAAGCTTCAGCCTCTTCACATAAACACAGTTGCCAGCCACCAACCATAGTTGTGTCGTTGATTCTCTTCAGTAGTTTATCCAGTAGCCATGAAAAAAATAAGTGAAAAATGTCACCAAAGAAGTAAGGCCTTTGCTCCAGAGATATTAAAAAATATTTTTAAAAATTATTCTCAGTAGAAGTTTAGAGACAGAAGGTAAATGACAGCCATTTGAAACTCAGGGATATTTGCACATTGTACAGTTGGTCCAGCTCAAATGAATTTTTGAATTTCTCAGTATTTTCTGTCTGGAGACCCAGCTATGGTGGGGAAGATCTGTTTTCCATAATGACTGATGTTTTTCTGCAACCTCTAACAAGGTCATGCTACAAATTCTTGAAGATGTTCATCTGGCTCATCACATTCCATATACACCATCTATTATCAGATTTGCTGTAGATACAGAACCTGAAAAAAAAAAGAGCACTGGCTTTTAGGACATGGAAAATACCTATACCTTAAGGTCTTGCTTGAATATCCAAAGGTACATACTTAGGTACCACAAGGAATTAGAGATGAAGCAGAAGACATTGTCTCAACTGCAAGGAGTTTATTATCCAATAGAGAAGTCAGATCAAGCAGAACAAAAACAAACAAACAAAACAAATGTTCAAGGCAGCATTATTCACAATAACCAAAAAATGGAAATAACCCAAATGACTACTGACTGATGAATGGAAAAAATGCTGTATATCCATACAATGGAATAAAAAAAAAAGGAAGTACTGATGTATTCTATAATGTGAATGAATCTTGAAAACAATTATGCTAAGTGAAAGAAGCCAGACCCAAAAAGCCACATATGACATGATTCCATTTATACAAAATGTCCCAAATAGGTAAATCCATAGAGAGAGAAAGTACGTTAGTGGTTTCCATGGGTTGGGAGGAGGGAGGAATGAGGGTTGACTGCTAATGAGTACGGAGTTTCTCCTGGGGTGATGAAAATATTATGGAATCTAATAGTGGTGATCATTGCACAACTGTAAATATATTAACATCCACTAAATTCAGAAGAATTAACTTTATAGTATATGAATTTTATCTCAACAGAGCTAGTATTAATACATTTTTAAAATTTAATTTCTGTTTTTAATTTTTATTTTTAAGTTCTGGGGTACAGGTGCAGGATGTGCAGTTTTGTTACACAGGTAAACATGTGCCATGGTGGTTTGCTGGACAGATCAACCCATCACCTAAGTATTAAGCCCTGCATGCATTAGCTATTTTTCCCAATGCTCTCTCTTCCCCTACCTGACCCTCTGACAGGCCCCATTGTATATTGTTCCCCTCCCTGTGTCCATGTATTCTCATTGTTCAGCTCCCACTTATAAGTGAGAACATGCGGTGTTTAGTTTTCTGTTCCTGTGTTAATTTGGTGAGGATAATGGCTTCCAGCTCCATCCATGTCCCTGCAAAGCAATAATCTCATTCCTTTTTATGGCTGCATAGTATTCCATGGTGTATATGGACCACATTTTCTTTATCTAGTCTATCGTTGATGGGCATTTGAGTTGATTCCATCTCTTTGTTATTGTGAATAGTGCTGCAATGAACATACATGTGCATGTATCTTTGTAATAGTAAAAATTTAATTTCTTATCACAAAAAAGACCACTTTCATGGTGAGTTCTCTTACCATAAAGAAAGAAAAAAGAAGAATACTAACAATAAAGGAGTGGGAGTGGGAGGGAACTTTGGGAGGTGATGGATGTGTCTGTGGCATTAGCGGGATGATGATTTTGTGAGTGTATTCTTATCCCAAACTCATCAACGTGTATGGATTAAATATGCAGAACTTTTTCTATGCATACATCAAGAAAGTGGTTTAAAAAGATTAAAAGATAAAAATAACTATGATTACAGTTAATAAAGAAGAAAATGTTTAATGAAGTTGTTAGTGAAACAGTAGAAATAAGAAAGGTCATACGGAAGTCTTTTCAAACTAACAAATTATAGTGCATTAAAATGTGACATGAGGATGATACGTTACTGTCCCCACATTTAACTTTTCCCTAAGACTTTGTATTGATTTGCACTTATTTTCAAAGGCTGTCCAGAGGAAAATTATTCTTTAGCTTGGACTAGGGAATCAGGAGACTGGACAGGAGTGAATGTATATATGTCATGATTTGCAAAGAAAATAAGAGGCAAAAATGCCAGGAAAAATATTGACTTTCATGCCAAATAAAAGTCCAAAAATATAAGGTAAATGAAGAGAACATGTTAGAAGGCCTAAATAAAAGCAGACAAAATAAAATGTGAAATAATAGCAACCGTAATGAAAATCAAATCCAAAATAGTCAATTTTTGTTTACAACCAATTATTAAGTAATTATGTTTTAATTATATTTCAGCCTTTAAAATTAAACACATTAATGCATGCAAAAGTAAGATGTCAATACTAGAAATTCAAAGGTAAATTCAAATTTATACTCACTGGGTCAATGGACAGACTAGAAACTTTCTTCCCATTGTTCCTCTCCCTCTGTATGTGTTTCCATGTTTTTTTGGTGTGAATTTTTTAGATGTGTCAAGTTTTCCTGTTTATTTGTAACTTTTTCACAGAAAGACTAACTTCCAACAGAATTCCCATTTTGGATACAGTATTCATGTTCAAACTGATTGGGCTTATCATAGTCAATAACGTTGCATAAGAATTCCAGCTTGATTCCTGAAAGGAAACATCTTCACTCTGCCTTGGTTTAAAAAGACTTAAGCTTTATAATTGACATTGCAATTCATTTCAAACTGAGGGAAAGAAGATGAGTCTATCTCCTCCATGCCTGATGCAAATCTGGAATGACTTCTTCCAAAGCAGCTTGAGCAGGGGACTGAGCAGAAAGGATGGAGATATATTGATATACGGTCTCCACGATGACCTGGATAAAGGTGTCCTAGCCCCTGCTCTTCAGGGAGAACAAGCCATTTTCAGAAGGAAGACAGACTTACATCAGGGGCAGCAGGACAGTGCAGATCAGCAGAGAAGGGAAAATGGTGTATTCTTACCCAGTGGAAAGCCCATACTCCCACAGGAAGCCCAGCTACGTAAGGATTGGCATTCTCCAAAGGAGGGCTGATCAAAAAAGTGCTCAGCTGCCAAACATGCTGGGGAAACATTCCTTTTCTTGGAGATTCTCAACAAGACTATTCAGTGATCTAAGTGTTACAACAGTAAGAAATTTATCCAACCTTGTTTAAATCACATAGCTAATCACAGAACCTTTTAAGTATATACATATATATTACAACCACTAATCTACAATATCCATTGGAACACACTTTGGGAAATGCTAGTCCAAACAAATTATGTCACAAGTTTCAGCTAAATTCTTGACTTGGGTTGTGATAAGCATTGCCAGGTAAACACAAGATGCCCAGTTAAATCTGACTTTAAGTGAACAGGAAATAATTTTTTCATGTAAATATGTCCCATGCAATATTTTTATTTGCTAAGTCTTCCAACCTTAGCTGTGGCATGGTACTGTCAAACAAACCTGCTGGGACCAAAAATGCATCGAGTTGCTGCTTTGCTGTGCATGGTGCTCATCCCTTCCCTGCAGGCTCTGCCACCCTGCTCTGAGCTGCAGCGTGCTAGTGTGCCTGGTAAGTGGTTAGCATTAGAACAAAGCCAGTTACCTTCTTCAGCGTAGCACTCTGGGATCCCATTGGAGCTCATTATCAGGTTGCCATCATTGTCGTGCCGTTCCAAGGTCCCAGGGGGACAGGTGGCGATGGGAGTGGTGGGTTTGGGGGTGGTGGTGGTGGTTGTCCGCGTAGTGGTTCGGATTGTGGTTGTTGGACGCCTGGTGGTCGTGCGGCGGGTGGTGGTCGTGCGGCGGGTGGTGGCAGTGGTGGGCCGCGGGGTTGTAGTGGTAGGCAGGGGCGTCGTAGTAGTGGTGGGCAGCGTGGTAGTGGCAGGGGGATGGGTGGTTGTTTTGATGACCTCCAAGCCCACCAGCGGCTTTCCTCCAAGACTCAAAATTGGCTTATCTTGGGCACTGGCCAGAGGTGTGCCATGTCGCCCCTGCCCAAAGAGTGGGAGGCCGTCAGGACTCACCACGGGGGTCCCTTCCAGATCTGAAACAAAAGCAACCAATAGCTATGCAACAAGGTGAAGCAATCCAGAGAAAACAAAAAGCAAGCAATAAGTGTCTTCTCAAAGCTTATGTATTATCATGTTTTAATCAGTAAAAGGCAAAGGGATAAATGAATGTTGCATCAGTATGCTCCACGATCCTGAGATAACTCTTGTGTCTGGCAAAGGAAGAAATACTTTCCTTTGCCTCATTCCTATGCCTAAGGGGGAAAAGTGTTACTTTGGGTTAAAGGTGGAAAACCTCTTCTGTAAAGGGCCAGGAAGCAGATATGTTAAGCCTCATAGGCCAGATGGTCTCTGTTGCAACTACTCAATCAGCTTTTAGAGTGCAAAAAAGAAGATAGACAATACATAAACAACACATAAAAAATGAGTTAGACAACGCATAATTAAGTGAGTGTATTGTGTTCTAATAAAACTTCGCATATGGACACTGAAACGTGCATTTCATACAATTATCATGCCACAAAATACTCTTTTTTCTGGCAACCATTTAAAAATGTAAAAACTATTCTGAGCTCATGGGTCTTACAAAAATAGGTAGCGGGCTACAACCTACAGGTTGTAGTTTGCGGAACCCTCCTCTGAAATTTAAGAACAAAGTAAAGGGCCACATTTTCTAGAGGGTGCAGCCTGCAGGAATGGAACTACCGCTCTCTGGGGGAAACACCAAGTTCTGCCTCTTTAGAGGCTCTTCTTCTCACGTGGGTAAAAGTAACTAAACCATGACCAATCATTATAAATGAGGGGGACAAGGAAGATAGAAGCTGTAATTCTATGGCTAATTCAGTAGGCTTTTATTCTTTAAAAACCATTCTCCCTTACCCACAATGGTTCGACCATCTCCTCCTAGTTTAATCCGAAGAGGATTTCCATGTGAATCTTGGAGGTACCTTCCTTCTGCATTCAATACCAACCCACGATCAAGGTCCACAACCTAAATCCATGACATAGATTAAAGAATATATTGGACATTTTGAAATGGTCACATTAGTCCAACTATATATGTACATACGCCTGAAGCTCCCACCAGAAGGAAACCATAATGTGAGTAGAAGACATTCTTTTTGTCAATATCATTCATAAAGCCTTAAAAAATAAAGTACAGGCCGGGCGCAGTGACTCACTCCTGTAATCCCAGCACTTTGGGAGGCCGAGGCGGGCAGAACACGAGATCAGGAGATCGAGACCATGGTGAAACCCCGTCTCTACTAAAAATACAAAAAAAAATAGCCAGGCGCGGTGGCAGGCGCTTGTAGTCCCAGCTACTCGGGAGGCTGAGGCAGGAGAATGGCGTGAAGCCAGGAGGCAGAGCTTGCAGTGACCTGAGATGGCGCCACTGCACTCCAGCCTGGGCGACAGAGCGAGACGCCGTCTCAAAAAAAAAAGAAAAAAAAAGTACAAAAACAGTCATCTTTCATATTATAATTGCTTACCGATATAACATGTAAATTGTTTTAAGTTTCTCAAATCACAAAAGATGTTCAAAATATTTTTACCATTAAGTACATTGTGTCTAATGCTGGAAAGAAGGAAACAATGTGTCTCTCAGTTGAGGGCAGAGATTAAATAATTTGTGGCCCATCCATATGCCGACAATTCTACATACATTCTACATATATGTGAACTCAGATCACAGGGCTGATTATTTTGCAAAAATAAAAATATGTCCATTTGCATATATAAGCTTAAAGCTGCAGACAAAAAAAATTACGGAAGGTTATACCGCAAATGGTTAACAGTGGTTATCTTTGAGAAGTAGTTTGGGTGAAGAATGTTTATTTCCTGTTTCATATATTTCAATACGAATTGTTTTAACTTCTTGCAATGAATGTGAATTGCTAGCATATTAAAGACATAAAATCTTTCCATTTTGCTGTTACTGTTAAAAATCAAAGTTGCTATAACAAAAACAATATAATTTGTAATCACATTGCCTAATATAGTATGCATGCAAAAAATGTCACATTCTAAGGAACTGTAAAACTTGAAGAAAGCTATAATTATCTCTAGTAAGGAACAAGCTCGTGCTCTTTGCTGGTGGTTCTCAAAGCATGGTCCTGGACCTGAAGCCTCAGTATCACATAGGAACTTGTCAGATACTCAAATCACCCAGCCCTACCTGAGACTTGTATTTGATAAAATTCTCAGTGATCCTGAGCTGGCTTAAGTTTGAGAACTGCTGCTTTAGACACTCAGGCTACTGGAGGAAGCCTTGCAAACAAGCCACTTTTGTGGGTATTGTTTTGGCATTAAAATAAAATTTATGTAAACTCTATTTTGAAATCTACCCCATGCTGTTTCCATTTAAAATTATTTGCAATAGCATTTTGCTTCAATGTGCATTCTTCCTACTATTAATTTCTCTTCCTTTAAGCAATGATAACATTCATCTTTAGATCACCTATGACTGAAAATGTCATAGTCTTTTAGTACATTTCCCTAAACCTTATCGTTATAAATGGGAAATTTTGATTGGGAATTACAGTATAAATAATTTTTTTATTCTTAGAAAAAGTACTTTTAATTCCTGAATATGGTAAAGTATTCTATTACCCTCAACCCACCAAAACCTCCTAAACATTTATCTTAACCTCAAGCAATTAAAGCTGTTTAGACATACATGAAGTACTAATATATAATTTTAGTCCAACACTTGTTGGAAGATTCAAAAGATGATCTAATAAAAATTTCCAGTATCATTCAGGGTTTTTTGTTTGTTTATTTTTACCCTGTGTCCTTTGAGAAAGGATTTGAGACGACTTACAGAAAATATGTGTAATGTTTAATCAAACGATAAACAAAACCTAAAAAAAAAATGAAGCTACCAGGACAGGGAAAATATAAGTTCCTTTGAACAGCCATCCATTGGGTCTATAATTGCTATGGTTGGGCCATGCATTCATTTGACCTTCCTAACCAGTCAAGGCAAATGAAAAACAAAGGCCCATGCCTTATCTTGGCTATGAGAAGAAAACAAGCTAGTTACCAGGAGAACCAAAGATTTTTCCGAGTATTAAAAGAAACTCTATACAAGTACATATAAGTAGTTAAAACTAGAGAAGAAGAACAAACAAAGACCACCTCATTTATCACTACACAATGTCCACCATTTTTCTCTTCTCAACAGCATGAAAACGACGGGGATGTGTAAAGAAGTTTACCCTACCCACTTTGTTCCTTGAGGGCCATTGATAATTCTCTGTCCATTCGGTTTTCCATTACTACCAGGAAGGACTTTCCCTTCTACATTTGGTCTGCCATTATAACCTACACAGTACCAAAAATAAAAATAACAGAGCCTGGTAAATTCAACATGCCCGGGAAGTTGGCTTCATACCAAACTATACGTAGTAACACATCATTTCAAATAGAAGCTCTAAACAGAATTTTAAACCAATAGCTCAAATATATTAGATAATGATAGTCTCAAATTATGACTTCTCCATAACAGATATGAATGTCAGTTAAGAATACAGTAAAGTCACAGCTTTCCGACAATACTGTGGGAATGAGAGTGTATGGCATAAGTAAATTTGCCATAGAAAACTTAAGACCTTAGTAGCTGTAGCTTTATTTTAGCCATGTGGAAGTTGGAGGAAGGAAGGGTTGGAAGGATAGAGAAAATTACGTCTAAAATGTACTAGATGCTGTCCCACTTTTCTAGGGATGTTACACTAAACACAACTATTCACAGCTGACTCGGGTCCCAATCACCAATCGCCGAGTATAAATGCACAATGCTGTCTCAAAGCTTGCTGAACGCTGTGGGGCTGCTTGAGAAGTATTCGCTCAGACAGTAAGAAGATGCAGCAGCACCCTTACACTTGTCGTTTCCGTCTGTCTCTGCCTCACATGGAGATGTTTCTCACCAGCTGCAGTCTGCTCTGGTTCAGCATTGACCGCTCAGCAAAGTGCTTGGGCTTTCTGACTGCTACTTGCAGGTCAGACACTTATTTCTCTCATTCCTTCATTTATTTATTAAATATTTATTGAGTTCCTGCTATGTACAAGGGAATGTTGAGTTTTACATCTACTATCAGGGTGCTAGGTTTGATTAAAACAGTCAATCTTAGTGGAAAACTGAGTTTGATATGGGGCATTGTTCTATGTCTTTACATTGGGCTAAAATAACAATGCATTGTACAGATCTGCAAAAAAAAAAATAATAATAATACATTCATTCAAGAATGTTCTATAAAGCCCCAATTACACACAAGGAGAGTTTAAAGCACCATTTAACTGAATGCAAATTTATGGTAAATACCTCAGACCCCAGCCTGGACATAAACTCCAGTTCATAGCTGACTTCGTTCAACCCTCTGTTATAGAAATACAAAGCACACATCTGCCTGTAACTCCTCTTTGTGACATGCATTTTCTGGAGGTTTTAGACAACATTCACTAATTGCACTGTCTGAGCAATTCATACCCAAGATATTTGAGTTTGTCTCAGGGTTTGTTTGGTTGAGAGTTTTGCATGCAGAAGATGAGAACAAGATAAGAACAAGAACAAGATAAGCCTACATATGTATCTAACCAGCTACTATGGATCCCTTAAACGCATGGCGGCACATGAACAACTAAGAAGAACCTGAGTTGGGCATCATGCTTGTGACACATTTTCACAGGTTAAGAGTGTATGCCAAGGAATTCAAAGAGGCAATGTAGGACAGTGAAATGACTGTGGAATTAGAGGCAATGTGAGTTAGTAATGGCTGTGAAATTAGACCATTTGGGATTGGAATGGCAGCTCTGAGCTGTCTGCTTTAGGGCAAGCCCCTCAGATCCTGAGCCGCAGCTTCTGCTTCTGGAAAACAAGGATAACAATGCAAACCCTATGGACCGTTCAGAGGATGAAATTATGTCACATGTGCAAAGCTCTTAATACAGTGCTTGGACATAGTAGGTGCTAAATAAAATAGAATAAAAACTTCTTGGGCGTTGCCATGAACACCACTGAACACCTTAAAGAAAGACCGTTTGAAAAAATAAACTACCTTGTCTGTAAGGGGGTCTGGCAGGCTGTCGGGAGAGAGGGTTACGGAATCTGGCATGCATCATCCTCTGGCGCAAGGACAGCATCGGGGTGGTGGAGGAGTGGCCAGGCGGGGCGCGCGTGGTGTACCGTGGCCAGGGGTGGGTGCCCGCGACGGGGCTCACGGTGGCAGCGCTGCGAGGCGGCGGTCGGGAAGGGAGGTGGGAGGCCCTGGGGGAGCTGCCTGGAGGTGGGGGGAGCGGTCGCTTCACAGGAGCCAGGCTCCCTCCGCGAGGGGCAAGCGCGATGGCAGGCTCCCTCTCGTCCTTGGCGAGGCTCCCATCGGCGTCTTTGCCGCCCCTGGGAGTGGAGAACGAGGGCCACTTTGGCACAGAGGAAGACAGAAGGTCTTCTTTCTCCCCTTTAAAAAACCCCGCGTCCTCCTCCTCCTCGTCCTCGGCTGAGACGGACTGCTGGGACTTGGAGGACAGAGGCCGCTTGGAAGGAGGCTCCGACTTCCCGGGCGCTGCCCTGCTGGGGACCCGAGCGCGGGACTGGGGGCCGCCGGGTCGGCTGGGCCTGGCGGGGGAGCCTGCATGTCCGCGCTGGGACCTGTGGTCGCCACCTGCCCCTGCGCCTGTGGGAGACTCCACCTGCTGGTGCTTGGGAAGGGACGCAGCTGCCTCCTTGGCGCCCGCGGCGTGCGCGGGGGCCCGCACATCCTGGGCCTCGACTTCTGTGCTGTCGTCGTCGTAGCTGCCCTGGGCATCCTCGTCCTGGTTCTGGAGGGCCGTGGGGAGCATCCCTCTGGAGCTCGCCGTGTAAGGGTCCGAGGAGGAGTGGGAGCGACCCTGCGACGTGGGGCGGGGCCGCCCGGCCTGGGTCAGTGAGAGCCTGGGCTGGGAAGGTGACCGGCCCGCGTCTCTGCTCTGGGGTCCCGGCTGGTGCTGGGACGTGGCGACGGGAGGAGGGGCCTGCTGTTCTGGGGCCCGGCCGGGTGTCATCCTTCTGGGAACACTGGGATGGTGCTGTGACCGTGCTGCGGGAGGACGAGCAGGGGACGCGTGGCGGTCTGTGGACCCCGGCTGTGCTTTGGGAGAATGACCCTCCGTGTCCGCGTCTGTGCTCTGTTGAACGTCCTGAGCCTTGGAGGCCAGGGAGGAGTATTTGCCCTGAGGATGTGCATCTGCCCCTGTGGATTTAGGGTTCTCTGGGATGGGTTCCTTCCGAAGCAGGCTGGCCCCTCTCTGCGGGCTTCTCCTTAAGGCCTCCCAGCCCCGGGAGAATGGCTGCCTGGAGGAGGAAGGCACGTGGTCATTGACAACGGTGGCAGGAAGCGGCTTCTCATCCTCCTCGTCTCCATGGACACCTGAGCTAAGCCTAGGGTGGGAATCCGGGTGAGAGGGAACCCTGGGGTGGGCTCGGGAGGGTACAGTGGACTGTGGGGAGCTGGAGGGCTGCAGCCGAGGTCCCCGCCCGATGCCGAACCTGCTTGGAGACCTCCCGTTGGCAGCAAAGGGCTTGTGTCTGAGCAAATGGAAGTGTCCAGAGGCAGGCCGGGCCCGCAGCGTCTGGGCCGTGGCCTCCGCCTGCCTTCCGCTGTCTTCCCTATCGCCGTCACCGTCGCTTTCACCATCAGAAGCCTCTGCTCCCTCAGAGACCTGCGTCCTGGACAAGAGACGAGAAGAGACGGAGGAGGACATGGTGGACCGTGATGGCGCATTGGAGTTGGTGGCTGGGGCGTCCTCACCATCCTTCCCGCCCCTGGAGAGTGGAGGGCCCAGGTGTGGCTGGGTGGGCAGCAGCCGAGATGATCCCCCATGGGGTGGAGAAAGTCTTGAGGGTGGGGCTGAGGCACTGGAATCTTCCTCTGCGGCCCCTGAATGGGGGGTCCTCCGCGCCGGCGAGGCTGGCTTTGCACCGGGGCGCACGGAGCTTCTGTCGCGGAGAACGCTGGACGGGGACTGGCGGCTGGGGGACAGGGCTGGCTGGGGCTGGGCGAAGGCGCCCTTGGGGTGGAGGGAGCCCACAGCGCGCTGGTCTTCGTCTGAGTCCACCAAGTCGTTGTCATTCAAGCTGGCAGGCAGGGAAGGACGGTGAGAGGTGCCCTGGGTGGACGCGTGGTGGGCAGGAGAGGCCGAAGCCGAGGGGGGCGCCCCTGGGCGGGGCTGCGTGGCCAGGGAAAAGCCAGGCTTATCTACGCTTTCCCTTCGGGGCAGCGCTGGCATCCGGGCCCTCACTGCAGTCCTGCCGGGAGCAACCACCGAGTGGCCGTGTCTACTTGGCGGCCTCGGGGTCCGTTTCTGGTCTTGGGTGTCCGAGGGTGACACGGGCGAGTCCTCCCGGGAACCCAGCTCCTCCTCCCCGGTGACTTCTGTCAACTGAAGATCCAGCTCCTCTGCCTTCTTGGCGCGAAGCTGGGGTTTTCGGGGCGCCCCACCATTAGCCAATATTTTGTTCTTCAAGTCAAGAAGAAGGTCCTTGGCATTTCTCCCCTGGGGAGAAGCAGGCCCAGAGGGGTGTTGGGAGGAAGCTGGAGCTCTGGGAGAAGGTGAGGAAGGCTCAGGTTTTTCGGGTTTCCCATTGTCCTCCGTGTTCTGCTGAACATCCGCCTTACTGGCTGCAACAGATTTTAAAGAATTGCCTGTCAAAGAAGAAACTCAAAAGCGAAAGCGGAGGTGAGACACAGTATTAAAAACAGCATAGGGAGGCATTTCAAATCATAGTCATAATGACTAACTTTTAATTCCTTAGAACACTGGAAACGTGTTTTCTCAATGATAGCATTCTTTTTAAAACTTATATTTTGCTTTAAGTAACAAATATAGTCCTAGAAAATATAAGTTAATTTAATCTCTATCTATTGAACCAGGTTATGCCACATCTTACTATTTGAAGAAATTCTGAAATGAGTACTTTGAAGTAACTCATTTATTTTATAAATGCAAAATCTTATATAGGATTTTCTTAATAAAACTAATTGTTGGTGTATTACAAATGCATTACAGCTGTCCTTAATAGACAAGAAACACGAATACACCTGGTGCAAACTGCTGAATAATCTATACTCAAAGTGATGGGGAATGTGTGATGAGCAACCAATTTGTAATTTTTAAGGCATTACAAAAAGTTCCCTCTTCCCATAGCATGTCCTTACCTGCTTCCTCCATCTTTTTTAAAATTCCATTAATAGTGGACACATTTATAATTCTAAAATAAGGCTTAAAATAAAAAAACTCCTGGGATAGGCAAACATTATATTAAATGTACTATAAGCACCCTGTCTTCAGAGCAGACTGACTGAGGGAAGAGATTCTATAGGGGGGAGGAACCTGTATTGCAGTGAGAGCGCCGGAGGGGCAAATGTCATCCATCTCACAGATTTTTCCATGACAAAATTGTCTAATATTGCAGTCTACCATGGGTCTTCATAGCACATAATGAAGGAAAAGCTGCCAATATCCAGCATAAATGTGAGGAGGTAGAAAAGAAGACATGGTCCAAAAACACTCCCCTCCAGCTGTAGATCTTTATTAACCTGTCTGGTTTGGATATTGATCAGGTAAGCTAGACAACTGAAATCCTTCTGGGTACAGCTGCATTCCTAAATAATGGAATACAAACCAAAAATTTTACTTTTATCTTATTTTTAAATGTTACTTTTTTAAAATTTTAGATTCAGGCATTGCATGTGCAGGTTTCTTACATGAATATATTGCATCATGGTGAATCTTGGGCTTCTAGTGAACCCATCTCCCAGCCAGTGAATATTATACCAAGTGGGTAATTTTTTTAACCCTCACCCATCTCCTGTCCTTTCTGCTTTTGCAAACTAAACATTTTTAAAGCTACATAGAAATTGAAGAGAGCTGACAATGAAAAATGTCACATTACTATTTGTAAAAATGTTCTTTCCCTGTCACCACAAGCCTAAAATTAAATAATGATGTCAGATTAATCATATAATTAATACATTAATAATACTGAAATAATAATGTTATCAATAATCAATAACATTTTAATCTTTGAGAAGACTAATTTCTAAAGGAAACACAAAAATATTTTAAAAATCAATATGCAACTTAGCCTGGAAAAATCATCTGCTGAGCAGTTCCAAACTCAAGCGCATGATTCAAAGGAACACAAAACAAACAGCAGGAATGAAGAGAGAGAGAAGACAGCCACAGACACATAATGCTTACTTGTTGGCATAGCGACAATGAAGGCTTTGGAGTGAGGTCCCAGGCCTCTCCTGTTTGCGGCCCGGATTTTGAAAAGATAGCGTTCCCCAGGCTGCAGACCATCCACCAAGGCAGAAGTAGTGTCTCCAGGATAGGTGAGGGACTTTGCTCCAAATGGTTTGAGAGCCGGGGCGTATGAAAGAATGTATTCTGAAATGATTTGGCAGATGGTTGGAAGGAGGAAACTGAAAACAGTCCTGTGTCCAGCAGACAGACTGTATGGGCAGGACGAATTAGAACGTGCATTACTAAAATTAGTACA
Organism: Hylobates moloch; assembly: GCF_009828535.3. NCBI lineage: Eukaryota > Metazoa > Chordata > Mammalia > Primates > Hylobatidae > Hylobates > Hylobates moloch. The sequence continues at coordinate 167,432,274 of NW_026652277.1, read as the reverse complement.
CTAGCAATGCACGCCAAGTCACCAGCTGGAGCACGAAGACACAGCAGAAGGTGAACTCACATTCATTCGGGCAACCAGACAGGGCTATGTATTTAATTAGCTGACACTTCACTGTTTTAAGCAAATTAAACATATGAAAGCCAGGAGGCCAGCTTCATACAATTCCCCCCAAATTTACACACCGTTGGGTTTCTAAAATTGTATTTATTTACTAATTTGCTATGATTGATATGTCCTGATAGAATAAACTAAGGAAAAAGAAAGGACAACTGCTAGGAATGGATCCTGAATAGCATCTGACATCTTCAAGAGTTTTACTTTATTAACCTCGGTTATTTTTATTAGCATATTTAGCCAGAAAAACTCCATATTTGAAGTATAATTTCATTATTGTAGGAATTATAAAAGTTCTTAGCATATGATGATAAAGATATTTCACAGCATTTTAAAGCTGTGAAGAAAAGTTGCTAAGTAATAGATTTATGTGATAGCTCATGTTTCCATCTTTAATTGGCTCACTCTATAGTCATATAATAGCCCTGAATTTGGAAAACCATAGCAAATTCAGTTCAAGGAACTAAAATATGTCTATGCTCACATGGAAATGTTATAACATAAGGGAATAATATTTTAAAAAATAATTTTCAACTTCAACTAAAAACTGTCATGCCTATTTTCCTCTCAGTGAACCCAAGATTTACAAAACATCAAATTAATATGAGTAGGGGCCGGGCGTGAGCACCTGTAATCCCAGCACTTTGGGAGGCTAAGGTGGGCAGATGACTTGATGTCAGAAGTTTGAGACCACCCTGGCCAGCAGGGTGAAACCCTCGTCTCTATTAAAGACACAAAAATTAGCCAGTGATGGTGGTGTGTGCCTGTGGTCCCAGCTACTCGAGAGGCTGAGGCAGGAGAATCACTTGGACCCCGGAGGCAGAGGTTGCAGTGAGCCAAGATTGCACACTGCACTCCAGCCTGGGCGATGAAGTGAGGCTATGTCTAAAAAAAAAAAAAAAGAAAAGAAAAAGAAATGAGTAGGAGCAAGGAAAAATAACTTTAATCACAGAAAAGTCAAGAATTATCAGGAGCACAGATGATCTTTTCTTTTCCCTTAGCTCCAATCTTTAAAAAGTACATTTATTTAAAAAAAAAAAAAGTTTCAACCAAAAATGCTTTTGCAGCATTTGTCTGGAAAAAACACAGCATTCATTTCTCATTGAAAATCAACAAACTTGTCATTTGTGGTGGTCAAAAGTAAGAATTAAGAGAACCCATTGTCTATAAAAATTTGTGATTCAAATTTTAAAATAAATTAAATCCATCTGGAAAATAAATTTAGCCTTGTCAAAGTATATTCTTCTATTATGTTTTATATTTCTTGTACATAGAAAATGCCCCAATGTAATTATTAATTTTAATCTCACCACTACACCCTTACAAAATGACCTAAGCAGGCTTAAGATACGCGAGTTCTTTTGGACATAAAAACTCAGTAGCTGTTATTATTTCTGCAATATTTAATTGACTACCATGGCACTTCTTTTGCCAAGGAACTGTAAATATCAACCCAGATGAGGGAGAGAGGAAGAGTATATAAGTAGCGTGGGCATAAAGTCACTAGAGGTGCAATAATTTCTTTTTCATTTTTTAACTAACAAAAAGTAGTTAGCAAAAAAGTCTTTATTCAATTTTCAGAGGTCTGCTCAGCAGCACAATACTTAATACAGAGGGAGTTAAAGTTCAAATTGTGGTAAAAAGAATGATTTAAAGCAAGCTTGTTCAACCCGTGGCCCACAGGCTGCAAGCAGCCCAGGACAGCTTTGAATGCGGCCCAACGCAGATTCATAAACTTTCTTAAAATATTACGAGATTTATGCATGGACTTTTTTTTTAAAGCTCATCAGCTGTCGTTAGTGTTAGTGTATTTTATGCATGGCCCAAGACAATTCTTCTTCCAGTGTGGCCCAGAGAAGCCAAAAGATTGGGCACCCCTGATTTAAAGGGATCAAATTAATATTTTTCTCTTGTTGTGGATTTATTCCAATGGCAAAAAAAAAAAGAGAAAGAAGAATAGTACAATCTATTCTTAAAAAAAAAAAACGAAAAGTGAAAAAGCATTAAGTATAGAAAATACACAGTTCCACATCGACCTTCCTTAACTTCTATTATTCCAAGAAAAGACATCCTACATGTCAGCAAACATAACTTTTGGACAAATATAAAAGAGAATTATTCAATTTTTTCAATTAAGAAATTCTCAAAGGAGACTAGTAGTAATTTTCTGGATTTCTTTAAGCTTACACAAAGATTTTATAGTCTCTGGACATATTAGACTTAAAGTTGCCCCTCAAATCTAATAACAATAAAAATTCTTTCTTGAACAAAACCTCCATTCCTTCCTACCCTTAGAGTACATTTGCATAGGCAGTGCCAGGAAAAACTTCAGTATGTCTCTTTAAAATGTCTCCAAACAGATTCTGAAAGGTTCTTAAATGCTCTTACATTAAAATTAAAAGATTTTTGTGTTTATTTAGTATTCTCAACAGACTATTTTAAAATTTAACTTGTTGTGAATGTTTTACTCTATTTTTATTCTTTAAAATATCTAGTTTTTTTTGCTATTTTGGTGTTATGTTTTCCTTGACATCAATAAGTACATAAACAAATGGTGACAAATAGGGAATAAATCCATTTTCCAGCAATTATTACTTGAGTTTTTCAAACCAATTAAATGTATTTATGGTCCCATGAAAAATACTGATGGCTCTGCAGGATTCCTGCTGACACCTGCTTTCGTGATCTTCCTAGCACAATGAAAAGACCCATAGCATGGAAGCCAGGGTGTTGTTCAGATGTGAAAAGGTTATGTTGTCACACCCATGCAATGAAAAACATCCTTCCCAACAGCAACAGCAAAAAGCATTCACAGGAGGATGAAAAAGAACAGTCACTTTCATGACTGCTTGGATCTTGGGCAAGGAAAATATTGCATGAAATATCCTCATCCCTTGGGTGAACACCTCTTAGACATATGTTGCTTCCCTATTTCTTTTTCAGTCAACAAAGCCATAAGCAGAGGCCATGTTCATCAGAATCAATGCATCTTACAGTTTAGGGAGTGAGATTCCTACCTTTCACTTTCCCCTCAGTCTCTGGTAGCGCATCCCAAGATGCAGCGACAACTGTGGGTTTGCCATTGACTGGCCAGACGTTCAAGTTTTCAGGAGCTGTGGTAGGGGCTACAAAATGACAAGGAAAGAAACATTTTTAAATGCCTTAGTGGACATTCTAGATGCAAATATCACGTGGTCTCTAGGTACACATTTTTTTAATTGAAGAGCTACTGTGTTAATTTTTATTATACCTGAGAAAATTCCACACTGGTTCTTTGTGTAATATAGTGATTTATGTCACTATAACCAGTTCATTTAGTGAGTTTAGACATATCTAGGGAAATGGTCTTAGTAATTCAGAATTTCTTTCATTGCCAAATATTGAAATATACAAAGAAGATTAAGATCCAGTTCCAACTTCTTCTTAATAAAACTTTGAAACACATAGTTTAGGAGAAAAGAATGGTAGCCTTGGATACAGACCAAAATTTTTCCCAGAATCAAATGCAACCTCAGCCTCAAGAAAGCAGAGGCTCTCCTACATGCAAGGGCCATCCATCACCCGGGGCATTCATGCATACAATGGTGACTGATGCACGCTACACACTGGGATTTAATGTGCTCCACCTGTCAGAACAACATGAACAACATGCTAGTGGAAAAGGCCAACAAACGGTAAAACATGGACCCAAAAAACAGTTTCTTAACTTCTCTGCATGTATGCATAGAAACTCTACCAAAATTTAGGGTTAACGTGACTTTCAAAAATGTCCATGCTGGCCTTTGTCACTATTGGCATCTTACATTGTCTTTAAATCTTATTTTGGGTGTAATTCCCAAATTGAAAATTCAAAGGCCATTTCAAATACAGACCAGATTCTGGTGTTCTTTGGAAGACTGACGTACTCCATTTGCCATCTCTTTCACCCTGTGAAATACGGACTGCAAATTCGTACACGGTGTCTGGAATCAGGTTCTCAATCAGCACACGCCTGTTAGCGATCTGCTTATAATCCCACCTGGCCAATTCCCCCTTCTCTCGATAGCGCACGGTGTACTGTCTACAAGAAAACACAACACAATGATCTACCCAAATTCTCTGCAACTCAACACTAGATGCCTTGCTGTTTTTCCTTCCTCGTAAGTGATGACTTTGGGAGGTAAGTAAGAAAATCAAAGAGGAGAAAAATCTAAACTTTTGACTACGTTATTGGCTCAAAGTTCCAAGCAAAGTTGTCTAAAGTAGGAGAAAAAAACAGAGCTTAGTGTCTTTTCAAGACCAAAAAATCTTACTGTCCAAAAGAGCAAGCAGAGATTACAAAGGGAAGGGAGAGAAGGGAGACAGCTTTTATGAGGCAACTACTTTATCAGGGATATGTGTTTGTGTGTATGAGTGTGTGTGTGTGTGTGTGTCTGTATTTGTGTCTACTCAAGGCACCTGTAGGGACCTGGCCCAAGGTTATCTCAGCTCTCCAGAAAAGAAAGACAAAAAAGACTCATTGCATCCCAAATCAGGCATGTTTTCCATAGGTTCAAGAGGAACGGGAACATGTGGTTTTGAGTAGATTTACTACTGTGAAAAGGAGCGAAAATGTGAAACAAACAGAGCAGGACAGAGGCGCCTATAAAAGGAACTGTGGTGCATGGTTATCGGGGGAGAAATACAGTATGACCAAATATGGACAGTTCAGCAACCCCTGACAGCGGACACCCTCAACACTCTAAGAGCTGCAAACGCCATTTATTAGATTCCCTTTCAAAGAAATTGTCTTTGTGGCCTCTTTGCAGTAGAAAGCATTTGATAAGTTAAAAATGTGCTATTTGTTATACTGAATATGTCAAGAGAAGATTTCAGTTGAAGACACAGCACACCAATTAACACAACAGTTCTGCTAAGAAAACTCAAGCCTTCTCTGGTTTCAGCAAGATGTTGGAAATCAAAGTCCAATGGTAAAAGGAACACTTCATGTTGAAGAAGACCATATGGCTAGGGAGAGAATCGCTACGAATCTTCTGAGGTCTTTCAAAAAAAAGCAGCTATCTTTTTTACTAGCAGACAGTGAAGGAAACTATATATCTAATATGAATAATCATTTATATATGTATATATATATAATGTCATCATATCCCATTCGTTTTAAACTATATTCCCCTTTCCTGGTTGCAGAGAGGTTGAGAAATTAATATATAATAACCAGGCCACCACATCTGTGGCTTTCTCTTGGTTACTTAATGTATTCAGTCATAGAACTAAAATTTTCATGGCTATACTAATCTACCACTAACTAGAAATGATATTCACTAGTGGACTTTTAACATAAAAATATTTTAACCTTATGATTGGTTTGCCTTTTATTGCTGTTGCAAATGAATATAAAAGGCAGAATAGCATAACATCATGGTTTAAGAGACGATAAGGTGCATTTTGTTATGTATAAATGAGCCAGACATGAAGCAAGCCAGTGTTCAGCTGAGTCTAACGAGGAACTACTAAGTGTAAGGCATCAGACATTGTCCACCACTCTACGTAAAGTCCATCCTACAGTGACGCTTCCTGGATCACAGGAGGAACGGTGAGACTCTTCCCAAAGTTGACCCTGTGCATGAACAGAACATCAACGAGAGAAAGCAAAACACAAACAGAGGCAAAGAAAGAAATAGAATCTAGGAAATTTCCAGACACAAGATAAATCACTGAGCAAGTGAGATGTGAGTTCCTGCTGTGTGCACTACACACGAGGCCCTGCTAACATCTGATTTGTGGGAAACGTGTGAGCACACTTGGGATTAACTAGATTGTTATAGAATATTTACCATTCAACTATTCAGCTACAAAAGAGACCAGCATTCATGGAAGCCAGAAAATAAAATCATTAAATACATGTCTTTTCAGGGCCAGAAAAACCCCATCTCTCATATATAAAGACAAATAAATAAGCAAAAGTACCTTGATGCAACAACTTTCTTCTGTTTCTCCAGAACAGGATCCACCCAGGACACAAGCACAGACTGAGATGACATAACCCGGACGCTGATGTCGTCAGGTACATCCAATTCGTCCTCTTCTGAAATGACAATGAGACCCAGAGAAAGGCTTTCTCTCACAGCAGGTTCTGCTCTGAGCTCCTCAGTCCTTGACAGGCTATTATTCACCCTGCATAAGTTTTAGATTGCTAGTGTGTAATGTAGACAAAATGAAATTGATAGAAAGGTAAACAATTATTTGATTGGTCAGTGTAGAAAAACAAAAATCTCCGTCTTGCATTTCTTAACACAGGCTAAGAAATGAGCATTTCGGCCAGGCACGGTGGCTCACGCCTGTAATCCCAGCAATTTGGGAGGCCAAGGCGGGCGGATCACGAGGTCAGGAGATCAAGACCATCCTGGCTAACACAGTGAAACCCCGTCTCTACTAAAAAATACAAAAAATTAGCCGGGCGTGGTGGCTGGCACCTGTAGTCCCAGCTACTCGGGAGGCTGAGGCAGGAGAATGGCGTGAATCCGGGAGGCGGAGCTTGCAGTGAGCCGAGATCGTGTCACTGCACTCTAGCCTGGGCAACAGAGGGAAAACTCCGTCTCAAAAAAAAAAAAAAAACAATGAGTATTTCACTTTAAAAGCTGCCCAACCCAATCGACATATAAAACAGTACAGAGGGGATGCTTTGCCTGGGTGAAAGATGGTCCAAGTAACTCAGTGCTTTCTCGATATACACTGTAAGTTTCTGGAAAATAATAACATCTTCATGAGAAGCAAAAGTTTAGGAGAAGGAAAGCTCAGCTCCCATTTCCTTGATGATCATGGCAAGAAATGAAAATTCTGGTTCAAACAACTGCAAGATTCACATTGGGTTTGATGTCCTCACATTTTAGAAGGTGTGAGTCCAAGACAGGTTAAAACATGTTCAGATATGAACTAGAAGTCAGTTTGCCAATTTCTTACAGAGATTTATCTTTGTTATCAATAGAACATATCACAGTCACAAAGCTTATAGTCAGTTCAAAAGACTCACAAGATGTCTTCATATTACTCTGTAATCTCTTGGGTTTTTTGTTTGTTTTAGTTTTTTGTTTCATTTTTTCTTTTCACTTTTCAGGGACCGTGTTTCAAATGCATGTGGATTTTACCACCAGCAGGGGAAGGTGAAAATATTTAGCCTGCTAGAAAAGTGATATAGGGACTTATCCTATGGCAGCAATTCATCAATAATAAGAGTGAAACATTGTATTTGTGGAACTTCATACAATGTAAAACAGTGTAATTTTCATTTTATGTTGTGAACTCATGAAAATAATTATGTTGTAGATTGCCTCTTTAAATTAAGATATGTGGTCCAGAAAAGGTACCTGTCATTTGTTAATGTATCAGGAATATAGAAAATGCCTGTGAAGGGACATGGAAAATGTAACCATGTGGACAATGATCAGGCTTTCAGCAAACCACTATGATACTTTTTCTGAGGATTCTCAATGCCATTTTAACACAAATATAGCTGAAATAACATGTGTGTACTTATCTTGCATGCACCACCTCTCGCCTGCTCTTCCTTCACTCTCATGTCATTCAGTGCATCACCCAGGGCAATTTAGGCTTGGGTCACACTGCACCTTTCCTGGAATGAACGCTTGGCTGCTCCTATTGCAGCAAATCGACTGCACAGTGAAGTGGCTCAAAATAAACAGTGAAATGTATTCCATCACAAGAGCACTCTAACCTTTGCATATAAAAGCAGCACGCTTACACCCAAAATGTGACCACGTTTGCCCTGTTATTTCTTTTAGCCTCAATAAAATTCATGTAATTCATCGTTCAGCCAGCATCATTTGGAAACAACATAGCATTCATACAAGACTATGGTTTGACCAAATGCATCCTTAGAAACATACCTGAAATCTTTCGCTTTGTTAGGGCAGCCCTGTAGACTGGTTGGCTCCGGCCCTGAGAGTTCATGGACTGCAGGGAGACCACATACACGGATTCCGAGGCTGTGGACCAGGGAGTGAGGGATGAGATTCTGGCTTCCATTTCTCAGGAACACACATCCCCTGGGGCTGGAGGGGGGGTTCTGCATTCCTCCTCCCCTTCCCCTTTTTCCATTTCCTCTTTCTGGAGGCATTCCCACTTCTTGAGGACCATGAAGGGCGAGCCCAAGAACTGCAGGAATTAAACTCAAAAAGAACACTATTATGTTAGAAAATAGGGAACTGATTTTTACCAGTAATTCCTGAAAAATAGGTTTCTACCTCATCAGCATCAAAAAGAGATAAACAAAAACAAAATCATCAAAAAGAGATAAATGCTTTAAAAAAGAAAAGAATAACACATTTACCCACATAATTCCGCCAATTTCTTTCTACTTCCAAAATTGAGAAGAGGGGGTTACTCTGTTTTTAATCTGTCACCAGAAAGAAAGAAGAAAAGAAAAGAATAGCCAATGTGCAACATGAGTAGCCCAGGTCTTTCCTTCCCTGTGGAATGCTGTGCCCTTCAAAACTAAAATCCTCAAAACAGAGTCTCTGAAGATTTGCTAACAGCAAATGGAAGACTTTAAATGTACCCCTTATTTCTGGATGGGTCTTTCAGTCACTTCTTGCCCGCACCCTCTGAGGGTCCCACTAGCATGCAACTTAGCCTGAACTTGAAATTTGCACAGTTGGTCCTTGAACAACACAGGTTTGAACTGTGCAGATCCATGTTATACGTGGATTCTTTTCAACCAGATGCAGATAGGATTGTATTCCAGAGATGCCAAACCCGGGCACAGGGAGGGCCAGCCTTTACTGTATGTGGATTCTGCAGGGTCTTGAGTCTGCATGGATTTGGGTATACTCAGGGAATGCTGGAACCAATCCAGTGTATACCAGGGGCCATTATATTTGGAGAAAAAAATGCAATGATGGAACAAAAGTTGTCCTCTCGATTACTATGGAATCATAAAGTCTGAGACCCAGGTAAAACCTTTTTTATTTTTTATTTGACCTTCTTATCTTACAAATAAGAACATAAAGCCCTAACAATTGAGTGACTTGCCCAGGGTCACACTTAATAACTTACAATCTATCCTGAATCCACAATTGCTAATGCCTCACTCCAGACTCTCTGACCAAGGCTCCTGTTGTAGCTTTAATCATTTCAAGAATAAAAATGAGGCAATCTGGCCTATTTCTAGTGCCCATAGTTATAATATCAGGTAGGACCTAAGTAAGTTAACGGAAGTGACACTAAGATCCTAAGGGGAGCTGAGAGCACACACTCTCCTTCAGGCACTGAACATGTTCAGATGGCAGCAGAAAATCACTCTTTCGTCTTTACAAGCATGTTGTGCTAAACATGAAAGAAGACTTGTGTTTAAAATTCTCACACAGAGGGACTGTTTATGGAGAGTGAGCTGCTGTAGAAGAATCAGAGGTTTCAAGGGAAGAGGATAATATTTGACAGCCTGCTCTCTACAGAGAGAAAGCAGGTGATACTTTAGCCATAAATCAGTAAATTATTTATACGGAGGCACTCGGCACTCACCCCTTATTCTATCAGAAGATTTTAAAATGTGTGTTTTATAAAAGGGAGGGAATAGTTTGTAACACTTGAATGCACAGAACATCAAACTAAGCTTCTATTTGGAGGAGTCACTTCAGATCTGTTCATTACTCGGTGCTATTGATGACAGAATCTCGTCAAAAGTAAACAAACAAACAAACAAACAAACAAAAATGGCCATTCAACCTCACAGTCCAGGGACGCATGTAAGTAACTAAACGTGGTGTCCCATCATTTCTCAAGAACCACCAAGAAATGAATAATTTCCCACAACTGAAATTTGTATATGCCTTCAATGTATTTCTTAAAGTTCTGAGATTTTTTTTTAATGCCCAGATTTCTTGATTTGCTGCACTCTTGAAACTAAACTTGGCCCAAGGTTGTCATTAAGAGAAAGTTTTATTCTGCAGTAAACACAATGACAGCTCTTCCCTGTGCTAAGCTTCTCACGAGCACTTCTTCAGTGAGTCTTAACAAAGCCCCGTGCAGAAGCTACTGCTGTTGTCTTCACTTCACAGACAAGGAAACAGGCCCACCCAGATCTGAGGGCACCAAAGCCTGGCTCTCAATAACTGCAGATGAAGAGGGGTGGGCGCAGAGCTGACCAGGCCACGGCCACCCAGCAAGCTGTCTCTTCCTCATAGAGGTATGATGAACATGCAATGGTGTCAAGATGACCTCTTTCTGTGCCCCTGATTACTGGATAAAGAGGGGAAATGGCCGGGTGAGGTGGCTCATGCCTGCAATCCCCAGCATTTTAGGAGGCCAAGGTGGGTTGATCATTTGAGGTCAGGAGTTCGAGGCCAGCCTGGCCAACATGGTGAAATCCCGCCTTTACTAAAAATACAGAAATTAGCTGGGCATGGTGGGAGGTGCCTGTAGTCCTAACTACTTGGAAGAGTGAGGCAGGAGAATCACTTAAACCCGGGAGGGGGAGGTTGCAGTGAGCTGAGATTACGCCACTGCACTCCAGCCTGGGTGACAGAGCAAGACCCTGTCACAAAAAAAAAAAAAAAAAAGAGGCGAAACTGAAATTCCCAAAATGGCCCCCACATCATCAGCCCAGCGACCCCAGGAACCCCCAGTCAGTGCCACCACATTTGCCCACTTCCCGACCTCAAGTTTGTAATGGACGCGGCACAAATGCCCTCCCCCACTCCCACAGCTCCTTGGTGACTTGTAGAAGGAAGTCCCTTGCTCCCTCTCAGCTCCCCATCCTGCAGCCTCCTCTCCCCTGACAGTTCCACAGCCCCTCCGGCTGCAAGTCTTTGCCCAAATGCCACCTTCTCTGCGGGGCCTCCTTTGACAGTCAGTTCAACACTGGTGCCTCCCTGGGATCGCGTCTGATGCATGAGATGCCCAGTAAGATGTGTTTAGTGACAGAGAGTGGCTCGGAGAGTGGCACTCCGCTGCAGGAAATAAGGCCCACCCCTCAAGGTTCCTTAGCACGTGACCACTCTCTGTAGTACCAAGGGTTCTGTGGCCTCTCTGGTATAAACGGCTTGAAAAATCCCATGCAGGATAAGTGGGTAGACAGGCTTCCCATGACACAGCAGGTCCATTCCAACACCGCGAGGAGAATCCACTTCAGCCCCATCCTGCACCTGCTTTTCCCCACGATGGGGCGAGCTTCCAGGAGCCCTCCTCCTCACGGTGACCTCTTACATCATTCACGGTAGCAAGTCTAGTGCTTTTTATGTGTGAAAATTTAAGAGCTAACTCATTTTACCAGAAGCCCAAGAGGCTGTCCTGTCCACCCAGGTGGGGAGTGGAGCCAACCCCGATCTCAGGTCCAATATTGGCTCACGTTCAGGCAGCAAAAAACATCCTTCCACTATGTTCCGGTGAGCCAGCAGTTCACTACTGAAGAAATAAAAACAACGACAACAACAGATCCAGCCAGTTGAAACACTTGTCGATGCTAAGTGACACTTCAGTGTGTGCGGTTCCCGAAAGGCTCAGAACAAAGCAAGCTGTCCCTTGAAACAAAGCTCCCCTGCCGCAGCGGAGATGCAAAAACAGGGACTCTATTCTCCTGCTGATATGCCGGGCAGAATTTGGCCCGCATCACCAAAGTACAGCCAGCTTACCTGTGTAGGGGTGGCTCAGGAAGGAATGACTGAAGGGTATACAAATTACTCTGTGGCGTCAGGGGGTTGAGTCTCTGATTCGAGGTCTTGCTGCTAATGCTAAAGTCATGCTTGGCAAAGCACATCACGCTAGAGTTTCTCCTTTTGCTTCCTGCATTCCCTTGACATTTCACGTGCTGCTGCAGCAGAGGGGTGGCTGGTCTCCTTTTTGCTTGAACAGGTCTGGAGTCCGTACGCTGGGCTGGCTTTGACGCTGCGCCTGGCTCTCTCGGCTGCCTGTGCCACCACGTGGAGACCATGTAAACACACAAAATGCCATGCGGCCAGCCCGTACCTGGAACACCCACCAGGCAGCAGAGCTCCTCCAAGACAGTCTTCAGCAGGTGGCTGAACAGCGACAAACAGAACAGGGACGTCCTAGGCTGTATCAGGGAAGGGATCTGATGTGACCATCCACCCAATGTCTCCACCAGATCAAATCCAAACTGCTGATATGCGGGGTAGAATTTGGCCCGCGTCACACAAAGTAGAGTCAGCTTACCTGGACCCAGGGGGCTGGCCTCGGAGGTCCTGAAGAGCACAGAGCTGCTTATCCAGGCTCCGAAATGCATGGCTGTGCCTTCCTCAGAGTTAGGAGCTCTCAGAGCGCCTAGGAGTGTGGGCTCGCAGGGCTTCCGTCCAAGCAAGTGCTCTGTTTCCGCGCCCGCCTTGGCTGTTTCCTGAGCCCCTGTTTCTCTCTGTGCAGGCCGGCATCTCTCCTCCTAGGCAACTCTCCCCTCTCCTCCTTTACCACGCCCTTGTCTGGTCTCATCCATCTCAGTCTCACTGCCCATCCCCCTCCTTGTCTGAAGGATTTTACCTTTTAAGACTAAGTAGGTGCCACGCAGTGGGTGCCAGGCTGCCTTCTCAGCAGCGCATCCCCACATAGCACACGCACCTTCCCCACCGCTCCCACCTCCAGCCTCCACACCACGGGGCAGGAAGCTGAGACGCTGCCTACAGGCAAGGGAAGAGACCAGGTAAGGGAAGAGGCCCCTCTAGGTGACGGGAGAGGCCCCTCCAGGTAAGAGAAGAGGCCCCTCCAGGTAAGGGAAGAGGCCCCTCCAGGTAAGGGAAGAGGCCCCTCCAGGTAAGAGAAGAGAGCCTGGGTCTTACTGGAGTCTTCTAGAAAACCCAATAAATCACATCGTTTTCCTTGCTTGAGTACTGAGCTGATTAGGAAATGCCAGAACAGTCGTTTGTGGGGGCTGAAAGCCTTATGACAGTAAGTAAGAAGCAAGCTGGAGAACATGGGGCAAGTGTACTTTACACAGAACCCAGAATTAGGCTCTCTGCTCAAGCAGCCCTGGGCCCTGCATGTGCTCTCTGTGGCCCGGCTTCCCCACGAGGGGCAGAGATGAAAGGGCCCAGCCATGCTTACCCCATGCTCCTTCCAACTCACCAATGAGAGAAGCAGGGAGCAGGGTGAGACGGCTCTTGGCACTGTCTCCACAAGCAGGACGCATCAGGCCCGAGGGATAAGTCGACAAGTCATGCCCCTCAGAGCGCCAAGCCTATCTCCACTATCCAGGCTTATGGATCAATAAGGCCTGCAAGGATCAGGACTCCCTCCAGGCCAGAATGAGCACATAATCTCTTCCAGTCACAGCAAAGGTTCACATCGGCATTCCCTGGCCAGTGCTTCCTTTGCCCAAAAAGGGGCTGGACAAAAGGGAGGATGGCCTGTGTGATGGTTAATACTGAGCGTCAACTTGATTGGATTAAAGGGTACAAAGTATTGGCTTGGTGCAGTGGCTCACACCTGTAATCCCAGCACTTTGGGAGGCTGAGGTGAGTGGATCATATGAATTTAGGAGTTCAAGGCCAGCCTGGCCAACATGGTGAAACCCCGTGTCTACTAAAAATACAAAAATCAGCTGGGTGTGGTGGCACGTGCCTGTAATCCCAGCTATTCGGGAGGCTGAGGCAGGAGAATCGCCTGAACCCGGGAGGCGGAGGTTGCCGTGGGCCTCTGCACTCCAGCCTGGGAGACAGAGCAAGACTTCCTCTCAAAAAAAAAAAAAAAAAAGATACAATGTATTGACCCTGGGTATGTCTGTGAGGGTGTTGCCAAAGGAGATTAACATTTAAGTCAGTGGACTGGGAAAGGCAGACCCATCCTCAGTCTGGGTGGGAACAATCTAATCAACTGCCAGCGTAGCTAGAATATAAACAGGCAGAAAAATGTGAAAAGAGAGACTGGCCTAGCGTCCCAGCCTACATCCTTCTCCTGTGCTGGATGCTTCCTGCCCTCAAACATCAGACCCCAAGTTCTTCAGTTTTGGAACCTGGACTGACTCTCCTTACTCCTCAGCCTGCAGATGGCCTATTGTGGTACCTTGTGATTGTGTGAGTTAATACTTAATAAACTCCCCTTTATATATGTGTGTGTATTCCATTAGTTCTGTCCCTCTAGAGAACCCTAATAAAGCCTGACTTGCAGTTTCACTCGGCTACCATGTCTCATCTTAATGGGACCCAAGGCCCAATGTCCTGGGATTCTAAGACAAAGCTTCAAAGAACAAAATGACAAAAACAGCCAAGATGACAAGATTAGCCCTACTCTCAAGTCCAGGAAAATGGCCTGACTCAAGGAGTCTGTGCTGTCGGATCAGGAAGCAACTGACAGGCACTAGGAAGGCAGCCTGGGGCTGCCACTAACAAAAGGTTAAAATGATGGCATCCAGGATGGAGGTGGAAGAAACAGTAGAGATTGAAATCATTGTAACACCTGGCAAGTGGACATTACAACTAAAATATAATGCTGTGTCATGAATGAGCTTCTGAATATTGAAAGGATCTCAAAGACCATGGAAACACTGAATACCAATGAATATGAAACTCACCTAGCTTTTTAATTTCGTGTGTCCGTTCATCTCTTGTCAGTGGAACGTAATTCATCTTCCGGCCACTCTCCCCGTAGCCCAGGAGAAAACCCCGTGATCTGCGTGGACTCTTGGCTCCAGACAGGCGTGGTGCCTTCCACGCAACGGACAGCCTGTCATCTGAGGACCGGACACGCACACGCAAGGGCTTGTTGGGCACTTCCTTTTCTTAAAGAGGGCAGGACACAAGAGTGGTTAGACAGTAGACCACTTAGAGTTTGCCATCACGCACATGAGGTCTCCAGACCCTGAGCCTCAACAATTAGCTGCTGAGCTTCAAACATGTATTTCTTGGTAACTAATTCTAGTAAGGACATTTTTCCCCTAAGGGTATCAATACTCTATCCACATATTCCTCCCCACGTTTCATACCAAAAGGTCTCAAGAAATTAAAATAAAACATTCCATGTTGTGAGACTGCCCGCCAGAAATCTTGGATGTTTTACAGTGTCCCTTTTTATCTATTTCCTTTTATCCCCTTTAGGCCAAAACTGTATATTCTCTGGCAAGAGCTAAAGGTCAGTATAAAAATATAGCAGAGAGACATTATGTGCTATTTATAACTCTCCTCCAGAAAGCTTTTTCACTGTAATGTTGAAAAGACGGGCTTTCCTTGCCTTTACAATGAATCACTAACTGATTTCTATTTTGGGTCCTAAGTTTTCTTCCATGTCTAAGCCTTGCTCCTCCAGACAAAGCCTGGCCATGCTGCACCATCGTTGCTATCTTCTGTGTCTGTAGTTTTTTTTTACTTGCTACATTAATCAATTTTGAGAAATCTCTTGCTAAGCCAGTTAATCTCAAGAAATGCCCTCACTGTAAATTTCCCAAAGCGGTGTATTCTGGTGGTCAATACTTAGTGTTTAAAATTTTGCTTGTATATCAAATAAGAGCTGATATGTTTGGAAACAAGGGTTATGGATCATGTGACTACCACCTTGCCCTCTTTTAGAATATGCCACTAACCACATTGCAATCCCTCATTTGGGGATCCAGTTAGGCTAAGGAGCACCTCTTTAATTGTGTAAGGCAGTTAGTTCCCAATCATTCTTCCTCCATATATACATTAACCCCATCACCAATTCTGACTAATTTTATTAGACTGGAAAATTCCCAGCTAGGCTAACATTTCAACACTAAGACATAAAAACAAAATCTAATATCACGATTTAGCATGCGCTTCAAGAACACATAAATCAATAGCCTTTGGAGATGCTGAAATGGCAGACACCTGGTTCCAACGTCCTGAATCTAACCAAAAGGAATATCCACTTGTAGATTAGCTAGAGCTACCCAACCAGTCACCGGGCACCCCATTCCTATAGGCCACTAAGAGAACACCATGGCATGTTGAACAAATACTTTCCCCAATAATCAAAGTAGTAATTGTTTTAAAGTTTTTTTTGTTTGTTTTTAGTCCAAAAGTATAGTCCAGTAAAATGAGCAGATCTGCTGAGAACACACACACGGGTCTTACGTGAGTCAGCTGGAACATAAATCATTGAGCAGAGACAGCATCCTTTACCCTGAGCTCTGCTCCAGTCCTGAGACCTTCCTAGCTATGTGTCTGGGGATGGAAACTGATACTGCGGGTCACAGTGTCCCTGCTGGGCCCTGGGGAGGATGGCAGGTCTCTGTTCCAGGACAAACCAATTCTGACTCAGCAATCCCTGACACTCAACAGTAATAAGCTGCAATAAAAATTTTTTAAAAGGTCTTTGAAATTTCCTGAAGGGCGGGGTCCCTGAGGAGTCAGGAGTGAAGTTCCAAGGACAAGGAGCCTGGTCACAGATGGTACAAGCTTGTTGCCTGCAGTGTCTGCCGGTAGCTCTGTCCTGCACCATGCCAGGTTCACTAAACATGAGCCACACACCCCAACAGCAGGGACAACAGCTTCCTGCTCACTGCACACGCTTCCCGCTTCCAGGCTCTGGCCTTGGTGTCCATCGTAGAATGAGACCAGGCCCACTGAACAGCTTTGGGGACAGGGCTGAGGCTGGCTCTTGCAATCCCCCTATTTTATGGAATGTTTCGCTCTGCAGCAAGCTCTCACATAGTTCATCTAGCTTTCCTTAGAACAGCTCCAATGTAAGTAGAATAGATTCATCACCCCCATGAGAAAACTGTGGCTCACAGAGGGGAAGTAGTAGCTGACAGACGGTCACATAGCTGTTTAGGGCCAGGCAGGGACCTGAGTTCAGCCATTCTGATTCCCAGTTTCATCCCCTTTCCATGATGCCCCTTTCATTTAAGCTCCCCCTTACCCCATGGGCCATCCCACCAACCTCCCAACCTCTTCTAATGAATGTGAAACAAGGGTTTTGAGCCAACAGGCTCACTTCAGAGTATAAACACATGACTGCCTTGCCCAGTAGGCATTACATATAACAAAAAGTATTCTCAGCAGGTAGCAAACAGACAAGAGAAGGACTGTCACCAAAGACAACCCAGGAAGAACTGTTCCCTAGACAACATGGAGCTCGCTGTCTCGGTAATAACCAGAGTGAAGTGAGAATGTCCTCCCTCTAAACACAGTTGTCTCTCTTTCAAATCTTTGTGTTTAGAAAAACCAACCCCATTTTTTTTCAAGTATTTTGAAAATTTCCTTTCTTTAATACTCTGGGTTATATATACCATCAAACATCTTTTACAGATCATCTGGTAATCCTCTTTTAAACTGATGTGCATATTAAGAAAACTAGACATATGGTTCAAATTCATTTGCAATTAAACTATTTAAGTGTTTTCTCTGGGCTGTATGTGATAGCCTCACCAAAGCCTTCTGAAATTCTCTAATAAATCTTTATAAGTCTTTTATCTTGAAAACAGGAAGTCACAACTGCCAAGGGTAATGGAGCTCGCATCCACCAGCGCTGAATATACTTCAAACTTGGCTGGACACATTCCCTCAGCTGCTCTTGGTACAACGTAATCAGGTGAATTGCACTCAGAACTGGCTGATAACAGAAGACCTGCGGCAACTAATTATACGTCACCCACTTGGCAGGTCACCCGGTTGAAACAATTACCATCCAGATTGCAGTAGACCTCAGAAACCAGACAGGATTCAAGTATTTCTCCTGATTTGTGCCACCGGCTTTGCAAATTGGCAAATATTCTGAAGTTGTACAGAATCAAAATTTCTTCTTTTTACAAAGAAAAAAATCTAAAATTCAATATGAAGTTTTACCCATTCTATGCTAGTTAAACTTGGTAGCTTCTGAATGGGGCTTGAAGTCACAGACTCTGAAGTCAAAGTCTGAATCGAATCTATTACAGGCTATGTGGCTTAGACTTCTCTCTGAACTTCAGTTTCTTCTGTAAAATAGTGCACAGCATATGGACTTTGTAATATAACCATGTAAAGCATTCGGTGCCATACCTGACATATGCTGGATTAAGCACGCTAGTTGTGTTTGTGGCCCTGACAAAAATGAAATCCCTCACTTATTAGATTCACTAGCTGAGTGGGTAGCCCCCTTCAGAATGGGAGCCGTGAATGTATCACAGAGCTTACCACCATGCCTTGCATACAGGGGCACTAAAAAAAAAAGTGTTTCAAAGAACCAAATGTGAGCAAAAGAGAGGGCTTATTGCCAAGGACCCTTTACATTGAAAATCTTTTCAAATATGAGGTTGCCTATAGCCAGATGAAGAGCGTTATTCATCTTCATCAACATCTAGCAATTATCAGTGACTCGAAATCCCTCTCTTCATTGGTGTAAAAGAATGCATGACCACAGCTGTCTGGTGGCCACTTTCTGTTGGCCCAGGTCTTGCCTGGCAGGACATGCTCGCTTCCCAGCAGGATGTGAGGTTTCACTCCATCTACAGCCCTGAAGAGCCTCAATTTGTCTGGTTTGTCCCACTGACCAATCTGACACCCCACTGCGCTGACCACCAACTTCACAAAGATGGTCCTGATCTCTATCCCTGTGACCTGAAAGAGCAGGCCTGATGCTCACAGGCCTTCAAATACCCACCTCACCCCAGGCAGCTGACCCACCATCCCCAGCACCAGCCTTCAGTACAACTGTGGACACCAATCTGCACGCGGGGGTTGGGGGTCAGGGGGTGTCCAGCCATTTAGGCCAGAGTCATGGTGCTCAAAGTTCAGTGTGCACCAGAAGCACCTGGCCAGGTGAAAACACATCTGGCCTCCCACCTCCATCAGGACAAGGCCTTCTGCACACTCCTGATGAAGAAGCTTGATAACGAAGAGGTGAGAAGCCTGAGAGGAAGAAGAAAGAGAGAGCAGGGAAAGGGGAGGGAATGTGTGTCCGGGAGCAGTGAAGGTCAGCTGCTGATAGCTGGATGGGGGCAGGACATCAGCTTTGTTGGCCACACTCTGCATCTGAACTCCCTGACCCCAGCTCATGCCCAGGCCTGGTGCTGCCTGACATCTCCGAAGTTGGTGAGCTCCAGCAAACGCCTCCCCAGCCTGCATCCACCACAGATTCGTTCTTCCTGTGCAAGTTCTGACACATAACCCTCCTGAAACACCTTCAAATTGATTTATAGTACTCTTCTTCTGCATACCCAATATTTGCAATACTTACTGTAAATTCCCTCCTTAATGCCATATTTTCTCTCCCATAAGCAGCCTCAATACTTATAACTATGTACTGGTTTTCTGTGATATTTGGTTAGGCCCAGCTAGTTAACAATAAGGAGAAAGGGCACTTGGCAGTCATCCTTGAAGTCACCCAATCACAGCCCATCTGCCGACCAAAGAAGTGAGGCTCAGAAGGGCTAAGGGAACATCTCAAAACCAAGACAGCAGGAAGCCGAAGCCAGAATTGGCACCCCATCTGTCAGATCGGTAGCCCTAGCTCTCTCCCTAGCAGCTCTTGTTGAGAAGCTCATGGTGGTTGCAGAGTTGGTGTCACCAGTAGCCATGTGTGGCACGAGCATCACGCCTTCTCCAGGGGAAGGTCCTCTTGGTGCCTCCCAAATCCCACTGGTGAAGGGTGTGGTGGGCAGCACCAGGACGCCCTGGCAAGACATGCATGTGCCCCACTTACAGAGAAGCTGGCACAGTTCCCAAGGACCTGACTGCTCTTCAGGGGGCATCAGCGCCATCTGTCCCTTCAAGATCTGCTCATTGCACTATTCCTCTTAAATGTGTAAGTGTCTAGTGCTCTGGGAAAGACGCCTGATGAAGAGTCAAGCATCTGGCCAGCACACTAAGAACAGCAACACCCTGCTTCCTCCAGAGACGCCAGAGGAGCACCCCTCGGCCAACCCCTGCAGTCAGTAAACTCTTGCTGCATTTTCAGGGGTTGGAAGAAGAGAAGAGGTCTTAAAAAGCAGGGGGGAAAAGGATGAAAAAGAGAAATAAAAAGAAAGAGAAAGGACCTTGATCTCCCCTGAGCTAATCAATGCCAATTATTAATGTCATGGATCGTGGAAGCCCAAAGAGCCTTTATAAAGCATTTACACTAACTTTCGAAACAAACCAGACAACATCACCACTTTCAGTTCGAGATTTCTGCTGCCCACAGCAAGCATCCAATATTTCAGAGACTCTGGCTTCCTGCCTTCCGGGATCCTGCCTGACATCCTGGGTGTCATCAAATCAGGAAGCCCCAGGAAATGCCACTTGATATGGAGTCAAGAAAGGGATGTTGCTGTCAGATGCTGGTGCAAGGCTGCCTGCATCTATGCCCCCAACCGGGGTACCCTAAATCCATCAGGACCGTCTCAGGTGCAAAGTAAACTCTTTAAGCCATCCTAGGACCACTCCATTTCAAAGAGTTTGTGTTGTTTGTTTCACAGAAGAAGTGCTGAATCACTCTGTCTCTTAACTAAGCTTTCTTCCAACTTCTCACCAAAGTCTATCTAACAGCAGAGAAAATGAACCCCTCCCCAGAAGCCTGGAGCATGGAAATTCATTCCTAATCTTCATTTTTATCTCAAAATTGCATTTACATTTTGTAGACTACTCCATAATATTTTGGTGCTTGTTTAAAAATTAAAAGTAGGCTGGGCATGGTGGCTCACGGCTGTAATCTCAGCACGTTGGGAGGCCGAGGAGGGCAGATCTCCTGAGGTCGGGAGTTCGGGACCAGCCTGATCAACATGGAGAAACCCCGTCTCTACTAAAAATACAAAATTAGCTGGGCGTGGTGGCGGGCACCTGCAATCCCAGCTACTCAGGAGGCTGAGGCAGGAGAATCGCTTGATGCCAGGAGGCAGAGGTTGCGGTGAGCCAAGATCGCATCACTGCACTCCAGCCTGGGTGAGAAGAGTGAGACTCTGTCACAAAAAAAAAAAAATTAAAAATAACATTTGAATGCCTGTCCATCAGGAAAATTCTCCCTGTTGGACATGGCCCATTGACCTTATGCCTTCATGGAATCTTGGTTGTGTCACGTTCTCCCAAGTTCTGGGGACCCCAGTTTGAGAAGCCCTGAGAATCACTGGTATGGCAGTGGCTTCAGGATGTCACCCAAAATGTCAGTCAGTAGCTGACTTTGGTATTGACCCTTGTGGAGTGCTGTGAATTCAATAAAACCTACTTTGTGCCGTTAGTTTCATGGTACAGGTCTGAGGCTGTGCTGGGCTGCAGAATGGCAAGTGGCCCTGAGACAGTGGTCATCCCCTGCATTGGTGACAATGAAGAGCTCTACACAGGATGGCCATGAAGACCTTCCCACGACCACAAGAATTAAGAGGTTCTACAGTTGCTCACGTGGATATGGCTCTCAATCTGTATAGATCATAAGCCTTTTGAGGGGAATCTTTCCCTTATCCTACCACTGCATAGGCAAGGCTAGAATCTCTGTGACCCATTTGTGGCCGTAGCTTATCTCTAGACCCAGAAGACCAATACCAGTTGCTCTCTTCAGCCATCTCATGATTCTGATGTAGACATCGCTGTGCCATCTGCAACAGCAGCTTGGGGTCAGCCCTACCCTGAGCCCAGCCCACTCACTCCCCATCCCCAGCCCAATCCCCACCAACACAGTGTGGAAGGATCAGGCAGCTTCTCTCGGGGACTGGATATGAAAGTTTCCTCCATTATTGGCGTGAGTGTATAGAGTCATTAGAAGCATCTACTCTAGATCCATCTCGTGGTGCTTTAGTTCTCAGCCATTCCCCTACAGGATTCATGAGGGCCACAGAAAGCAAAGAAAGCAATAATCTTTTTCCAATCTTAATGGCTGAATCCCCTCAGTATAACACAGAGATGGCCTCATAGCCTCTAAGCGAAGAGAAGGAGTGTTAAATATTCCAAGGAAAATTTAACACCAGAGGTCAGTTCAAAAAGTTTTGATTTGTCGGGGGTTGTTTGTTTTAGTTTAAAGTTCTTCTGATATGTGTTTCCTCTGGGAATAGAATGGTAAGTAATGCAGTTGTTTTCTGGCAATCAAAGACCTTGTTTTGTTGAACAGCTATTGGTTACTTCAACTTTTAACTCTTCTCCAACACACACACACATTGGCTTCACTTGCAAATGAAAGATCCAATTACAATATATGAGTAGGTTGATAACTTTAGAAAGAAAGTGCTTCCTTTCAGGATTAATATCTGAATTTGCAAGGATCCCACAAAAGCTGCTTCCCCTCTCAGAGGCATCACAGACCCACACCTGTCCTCTTTTTCTCACAGACATCTGGAGAAAATCCCAGATATCAATCAGAAAGCAGCAGCTGAACCCCAAGATGCTGGCCTCATCAGAAGTATTAGGTTTTATTAAACTGCCGTAGGTTCTTCCAGGACTGGAAGGCAAGTCCAGGACTTGAAAGCAAGCGCTTCATGCAAGGCCGCATAGGCAGGGACCACCCATCTCCCACCTTCCCAGAGCCCCCGCCCCTCACACTCGGAACAGCTGCTCATCAGCCTCTGAAATAAGCACACATCCTGGTGTCCTAAGAAAGGGCGTCACCCCCACTGCTTGCATCCCCACATGAAATGCCTGTGATTTCAGCTCAAAGTTAGGAGAAGGCTGTGCCCGGTCAATCTCTTTTCTGGCCAGCTAGCTGCTTCCTGCCTCCCTTCCATGGCATTTCTGTTGGGGCGGGGGGCGGGGGGTGGGCAGTGCCAGCAGGGACTCCTGAGTCCTTTGCTTCTCCCCAGGGACATCTGACTAAATGGAGTCAAACAGCTTCTCACACAAACCTCTGTCTCCCACATTTTTATTACCTAAAGAATGGGCTCTACAATTAGCAAAGTCTAGCTATATTTTAACATGAGAGGCAGCTTTGAAATGAGCACTCAGATAAAGAGATCCAAGCCCTTAGGATGGAAGGGCTCATTCTGGGGTAGTACTTCCTTGGGAGGGAGTAGTGGGCAGGCCACCCCACAGCCCATGGATCTGGCTGTGCAAACACCTCATCTTCATAGACCAGCCAGCCCAAAGAATTCCAGTTTACAGATGCACACATCTTTTATTTTTGCCCAGGCCCTCAAAGTAGCAAAAGGCAAGAAATAGAATCTCTGATTAATGGTAGCACTAATCTGAGTTCAACAAACTGGCTTGCCCAGAAGTCCCTGAATCAACGTTGAACTAGACAGAGGTGACCCCAATCTTCTCACAGGCACCTCTGCAACATCCAAGCTCCAGCTATTGTCAACACTCTTGTCAATGCCCACTCCTCTACCAAGCACAGGTATGGGGCAGAAGCAACCGCCAAATGCATTTCCACTGAACAAATGTCTCCTGAGCACCCACTGTGCAATTGCCCCAGGCTCTGGAGATAAGAAGATGAGTAAATCAAAGCACCCTGCCCTTGAGGATCTCACCTTCCAGGCCATGGACTTTTGCCCTGTGAAGTGCACGCTAAATAAAACTAATAATTGCATGAGAAAGCTACTGCGAAAGTAATGCCGCAGACAGTATTAATTCCCCATTGGCCAAAGGCTTTGATTGAAATTGTACTTGGAAAGAAGGCAGTCTTTGATTCATAATTAATTCCTTGATTTTGAATTGGGGTACATGTTAAGCACAAGTCTGGTGCCCAGCAGCTCCACTGCCTGGCTGCAGAAATATCTGGTGGAGCCCTTGCTTTGCCTATTGGTTTACAGTGCCGGCACCTTTTGCACCAAGTGCCAATGACACATGTCAGTTTAAATAAGTTGACATCGCCAGTTCCACTGGTTCATTCGGCAGAATTCCGCCATTGCAAACAGAGGGGAGGACACCCAACAAGGGGGCCCTGGGAGAGGTGCTTTCCAGTGTTGCCACTGGGGATGAGTCTTTCTTTTGTGTACCTTTGGTGTGTTTAAGTACATTCTCAAAATGCAGAAATTACAATTTAGCATTTCTTCCTTCACTAATATGACTTTTCAATGCACTGACCTGAAACATTCAAAGTAGGGTAAAGAAATAGGAAAACAGCCATTTGTTCAGTATGACAAATGGTTTTCTACTGCTCACAAAGCTTAGCATCATTCATTAAAAGTGGAATCAGTCCACTCAGCCTCATAGATTCATGACATTTCAAAACCAAAAGGAAACTTGGAACCTTAGAAAGAACTTCGGTGCCTAAGAAAGTTCTTAGAAAGGAACTAGAAGCCTCTTGTTGAATCCCATCACTTCATAGCTGAGAAATCTGGTGCTTGGAAGACAGGGGTTGCTGATGGCTGAGGGCTAGTCAGGGCCTGAACCTGGAGCCAGAGACAGGTGTTCAGAGGTGAACAGTGTCAAGATCATGGTTTGGTGGATTAATTATGCTCTTGAATTAGCAGATTGGAGAGAGAGCCATCTCAAGACACTAGGTTTAGAGTTTTCAACTTCCACATCAGTCATATTTAAATAAACCGGCAAGATCATATGCCTGAAAATTGGTGCTCATTTTGATGAAATACTGACGGAAAAGGCCAAAATACAAGTCTGGGGTATATATATCCCACCAATCTGTATATATGCCCATGAAAAGAGTGCTGGATAAGAAATGTTTACAACGTCAAACTTTGGTTTTTCGTGTTTTCATAGTTTCATTGTTTCGGTGTCAAATAATTAGTTCAACAGTAGGTATCAACTTTCTGAGCCAGACACTGGGAGGGATCCAAAGATGAATCCCACCCCAGATCTGCCCTCAGGTCTACCATGCTTTCCAAGAAACTGATGAAGTCAGCCTTAAAGAGAAGGTGACAACAGCCCTTCCTTAGAGCCAGCAGGAGGGGAGCAAGCAGTGAGGGTTCAGGAGGGAGAAGAAGGGAGAGGAGCAATGTCAGCTGAAACCTTCATCCCCCCAGGGAAGCAGGAAGCAAGTCACCTACTAGAAGTGAAAGGAACCCAGGCCAGGAAATGGGCTGGAGCACAGTGGTGATATTTTGGACTAGCCACTGTGGCATAAAGAAAGGAAACTGTGTGAGGACAATCAGGAAGTGGCCAAGCAGCACTGAGGGCCTGGGTGAAGTGAGAAAACCAGCTCTGACAAGCCGTTGTTAACTCAGATCAGATCAGCTCTTTATCTGTCTCACAAAGCCCAGCCATCAGCATGGCAGACGGAGAAAGCTCGATAGCTGGGGGTCCTGGCGGAGCGACGGGCAGAGGCAGCGCTCCAGCAGTGAGGCTGCTGAAATGACGGGGGCAGACCTGCATGTGGAGTGTGGTTGGAATGATGGGACCTGGATAAAGTAAAGAAGAAACAGGACAGCGGCAGCTTTTGGACCCCGCAGCTGGGAAGGGTCTACAGGTCCAAAGTCTACTATGGTCTGAAATTAAGCTTCTGACATGAGGGCGTTGAGGAAGTGAGATGATGGTGATCAGATGGGGATTCCAGGAGTCTAGATTTTGGAAGGGATCAACTCTATCTGTAACTTTAACTCCATGAGGGGAGGTGGCAGTTAGAG
This sequence comes from Hylobates moloch, assembly GCF_009828535.3. NCBI lineage: Eukaryota > Metazoa > Chordata > Mammalia > Primates > Hylobatidae > Hylobates > Hylobates moloch. The sequence goes on along the minus strand of NW_026652277.1, from coordinate 167,406,809 downwards.
CCAGGAGGTGAGAATATCAAATGGGTCGTTGTCATGGATGCCTGGAATAGAGACCCACTATGCGCCAAGTGCCTGAAGGTGCTGGATTTAGGGAACAACCCAGAAGTCAGTGGGTGACTAAGATAAGGGAATGTCTGGTCCATAAGCGATTGTCACGCAGCATCGTCTGGAAATGGCCAAGGAGTAATCGTGGACTCTATGCTGAACTTGAGTCCAAGCTATCGTTTGTCCAAAAAAATGAGCAAGCATCGTGAACTAAAATATAATGTAAAGAAAAATGAGGCAGAAATTAGACTTTGATTTCAGTACTAGGCCTAGTTTAGGCTCCAAAACTTGAGAAAAGCACAGAGGACTTGATTTTTAGAAGAACCTTAAAAATGATTACATAGATATGATCATATTCAGAACTATACTTAACCAGGACCTAATACTGTTTCCCAGATGAAGAGTTTGACAAAAGCTGACTAACTAGCTGGGCTGAGGCCCTAGGCTGGCGGGCAGCAAAGTGGGGACGTGTCTGTGTCCCTGTCCTGACCCCCAGGGCCTGGCTCTGCACTGCCAGTTTACCCAGATCCTGTTACAGAAAAAAGCCAAAACAACTTGCAGAAAAGAAGTCTGCAGAAAAGCTCCGTAACAGTATTCCAATAAATGAACAGACTTGTGACATCTCTTCCCTGGGGACAGAACAAGAGGATACAGGTTTCCATCCCAGCAAGAGAGATTCTGCATTAAGTACAAAGAAAGCTTTCCGGCTGGGAGAAGTGAGATGAGCGACACAAGAGGAGCCAAAACTGCTGCCCTGGCGCTGCATTCTCGTTCTGTCCTGTCATTTCCTGAGTCCCAAGAGGTTTCATATTTGGACGACTGACCAGTCTGGGAATTGTTTAAGTCTTGCCCAACCTCCAGGACTCTCTGGCATGGTCCTCCTCCTCCCCACATGGCTTCACCCTCACAGTCCCTTACAATCTCAACTTGGTGCCACCATCTTACCAGGGTCTCCTAGGCTCCCAAACCCTCACTCCCATCTGCTTATTCTATATTACAGCACTGCTTATTTTTAAAATAATTTATGATTGTGTTATGGGCTGCATTGTGCCCCCTCTGCCAAATTCATATGTTGAAGTCCTAACCCCAGTATCTCAGATGTGACCATATTCAGAAATAGGGTCTTCAAAGAGGTGAGTTAAAATGAGGCCATTAGGCTGGGGCCTCATCCAATTTGACTAGTGACCTTATAAAAAGGAAATGTGGACACACAGATACCAAGGATGCATGTTCACAAAGAAAAGGCCATTCGAGGACACAGCAAAAAGGTGACCACCTACAAGCCAAGGATAGAGTCCTCAGGAGAAATCAAACCTGCCAACATCAGGACTTTGGACTTCTAGACCCAATAATCAAGAGAAATAAATTTGTGTTGTTTAAGCCACACAGTCTGCCGCATTTTGTTATGGCAGCCCCAGCAAATTAATAGATTATCTGCATCATTTTGTGCATATTTGTTTGTTATCTTTCTTTCTCATTAGAATATAAGTTTCATTGAGGTGATCCCTTGTCTAGCTCGTATCTCTAACACCTAGACCTCCACTTGTAATAAATGAATTAAATAATTAAAGTCCTATTTTTAGGTAAAAACAATTGAGATACCTGTAAGCCTGCAAAAGGAGGCCTTCCGGGGTCAGAACTGCAGCCATCGTTTCTAGCAGCTTAAGAGAATGGATATTCCTCTGGTTTATAATAAAACACAGGAAGGACGTGAGACCCTATCAGTCAAAGCACTAAAGTGAATCCCTTTGGGCCTTACACCAGGTGCCCATGCTAATGTCTGCATTTTTGAAGGCAAATTCCTCTTTGAATGAAGACCGGGAATTCTGAATACTTCTTTTGTTTGACAAGATTATAATATATTTAACAATTTCTCAGAATAATAGCAGATCATATTTTCCAAGCCTTGTCAAAAGGTATAGATACATGGTGATCACTTACTGATAATTTCACATAAATTATTGTTTTTTATTAACAATGAAATGTAATTTGTGAAGTACTTTAACCTAGTCTGTGCATTCTGGATATTCCTAGGTTGTTTTTGTTTTTGTTTTTTTAAGTTCTGCTTTATATCATATGCTTCAAGTGGTTTGAGCCAGCAGTTTCTTCTGGTATCTTTTTTAATCACCATGTATGACAAATGAAACATCATGTATTATAGCAGAGTGGTTTGGCAATCAGGGCCTGCAAAGCCTCCCGCAGAGAGCAGTTAAATAATCTCACAATACATACAACCAATAATGAGCTGGAACACGGCTGTCTGATCCCTAGTCCCCAGGGTTTCTGCTTACTTACTCAGAAAGGTCATACATATGTGTGCACACACACTATTAAAGAGGGCATAAGAAATTAATTACTTCTGAAAAAGCAAGAAAATCACTTGTTCTAAAGCTACTGTCATTCAAAAAACTTTATCAGGAAGGATGTAAAAATAAAACGCTTATTTAAAATACAAAATATAAGATTCAAATGCAAGGCACAAACATCCATCAGTAAAAGGTTCATACGTGTCTGTTTACGTGTGTGTTCAGAGGTAAACATCCTCTGAAAATAAACACCTTTTCTTCTTTTGCACACTTGCTAGCTGTACTAACTTGTTGAACTGTCAGTATTTCCATGGTTTGATTCCTGGCCTCCTGCTCTTCTTTTTGCTAATCCTCAGCCACTCATGAGCTCTCTACTTCAACTTTTGCCCTATAGCATGACTCCTAAGTCCATGTCTCATTCTTACTTCCCTCTTCCAACTTCCATTCTCTCTTCTCAAATCAGCTACAAGACATTTCCATTGCAACACCTCATAGTCATTCAAACAAGAACACTTAGTCTCTCCCCAAAAGCCAGTTTTCTTTTCTGATGTTTTGTTCTTCCACCCCCTTTTCATATAGCATGCACTGTAAAGACAGCCTACACCATCAAATCTGGTCTGAAAAGCAGATAAGTGTCATTGGTTTCATCATACTCACCTTCCTGTCAACAACAACGCCAGATTGATATATTTAAACACATGGCACGTGAAAATAAAACATAGCTCCTCACCACAGTGCTTTTGAGATATTACCCAACCACACTCTGAAATAACTGCATTCATTTTACATTATTTTTTCACCATCAATTAAATATATTCAAGAAACACACAAGAAATGTCAACAATTTTCTCAGTAAGTAAAACAATATGACCAGACAACATCAACATCCAAATGAGAAAACAGACAGATACACAAATATGGAGCAGAGATGGAAGGTAGGTCATCTAACATATCACAAAATATCCCAAGGTCGTAAGAAAAAAGCAAGACTTGAAGCAACATGTTAGCCCATAAAAGCCACTATTTTAGGAGGACCCCATTCATTGATTCACTGGTAGAAGAGCTATAAATATCCTAATCTGATCAGTACTGCCATCTCAACCACCATATTTGCCTATGAAGAGGGCAATAGTATCCCCAGATGTAGACACAGACACTTCCCCACGCGAGAACATGAAAGAATGGTGAACAATAAGCAACACTGGTTACAGTCTAGTTCATCGGGTGCAGAACAGATTGACCAAGACTGTGTGGCGTGTGTGTTAGTTTAGCGATGGGAACTCAGTGAAGGTTTGTGAGCACATGTGTGTGACGGAAGCACAACTCTCTTGCGAGACGATGCTTCAGTGAAAACATGAATCTGACATGAAGGAGGAAGTAGTACCTGTGACGGTTTCATTAAATGGTCCTGGACCCTTAATGGGAAAACCATCAATCTCGATCCATTCACCTCCTAAATTAGGGAAATGCAACTTGATAGTTAGAAATGAGGACTGTTGGGTTTTCCACATTACAGTGCATCCATAACGTATAATTAAATGATATTTTCAACAATCTTCAAAAGGATCTGCTCAGCCTGTATTAGTGACTTGACACCTCAGCTTCATAGACAATACATATTTTAGGTCTTTTACACATGGTTTACTCTAGCAAGTATTCAAAATGTCTGGATGAAATGCTAATAACCTACATTAAAACTATTTTAAAAGAAAGGATAAGTCTCTTCAACTTTTCAATCTGTCAGCTTGCTATACAAGTCTAAAAAGTTCTTGTTCAAAAATTATTTAATAACTCTAAATTTATATTTACTGGAAAAAGCAAGAAGGGATGTTTCTCCCAATCTAAGTAACAACACTACAGCCTCTGATTCTAGATAGGACTTACCAGGCGGGCTTTCAGCTCTGTAAACAGGACGGCTCACTCCACTGTGGTTTTCTGCAGTAAGCAGCACAAAGTACACTACCCCCGGCTCTGAAACATACGGTTCATATCAAGCCACCAATTCAGATCTCCAAGAATGACACAGTTTCACTCACTAACCAAGAATAACCATCTTCAATATACCAGTTATAACCAAATACAAAAATCCAAATTCAGTGACAAGCATGATAGATGTCTCTTTTTTTAAATTAAAATCACTAACATTCTTCTCAAGCAACTGAAAAACACATGACCCAAAGAACATAAACTTTATTTCATACAAGGTACATGCCATGTGTAATAAACCTGGATTCATCAACACTCAACAAAAAGAGCTTTTGAAGGTTTTAATGCGAAATTCATGTAGGAAACAGGAACTCCTTGTCCACTAAATACGTGTTTGAACATACACTGTCAGTCACTACTAATAATCTTTCCCCATTAGAGGCTCCAAATGAAAATCTCCAGAAAATAATAAGAAATGTCAATGTAACTCATAAAATGTAGCACATGGGAAATCTTCACTGCAATACATAAGGCTTCATGAAATTTTCTCCTTTTCACAATAAAATATTCCCCTTACTATGTCTGCATGTTGTTTTTGACCATTCCAACAAAAAGCTAGAAAAATATATATATCCTGGAGTCTTGGAAATGCTAATCTTGACATAACTGGGCTTCACTTTTTGACTTTCATCTAGGGCTCAAGGCCCAATAGCAGAGGTCTCTTAGGCTGAGCTCCTAAAGTTGATGGGATGGGAAAGGAAATGAAGACCCGTGTCACAGGGGAGGGCACCCTGAACGTGTAGCTCTGCAAAGTAAAACCCTACTAAGTACTAGGTTTCCTGAAAATGAATCACTCTCTTGTAACAGGTAAGTGGGGTGCCAATTCCTTGAAGAGATGAAAGTCTGTGGGTATTTCAGGGGAGGAGAGCTGGAGAGGCGAGGGTTAGTTCTGTCAAAGGTCATAATGACAATGACATTTCTCAAAGTAGGGAGCATTACTATAACAAAACTTCACGCAGTCCTCAAGCCAGAGGCCCATGAACAGAAGCCTGGCTGATGCCCCCTGGGACGCCTGTTGTGATCAAGACTGGTGTGACTTCTGTCTCACTGTGGCAGGGCCTGGTGGCATTCAGGGTTTGGCACAATCCGCCAGGCTAATTGGGAAATGCCCGGGGGTCAAGCAGAATGCAAAATCATGCTTTGCCAGACACTTTCCCTCTTTACTCTGAGCTTGTTTGTATTTCAACGAAACTTAATCCACATGTGTTTGATACCCATACAGTTAACTCATCAGAAAGTCGTCTGGGAGATACTATTTGTTTTTCAGTGAGCTCTATGACTCTCTTTTCACATGTTTTTCTTCTCTGCAGCCATCATAACAACGCAAGGTTTGAGCAAGCAGATATGATCAGCTCATGCCTTTGATCTGATAGAATCTCCATTTAACCTCACAGCTGGACTTGGGGAGCCAAGGTGATGTGGAAGAGATTAAGGGAAATGGACATTTAGCTGAAGCCATGAGGAAGGGAGTCTGTCTTCCTTCATCTCCCTTTTATACACTTTCTGCTCTGTTACCCAGAAGTGTGATGTCAAATGCAGGAGGTGGAGAAGGAGTAAGTGTGGTCAGCTGTGGTCAGGGGACCAAAGCTGAGGAGCCCATGATCCCCTAAAGGATCAAAGTGCTAAGGTGGCACAAGAGGAGACCCATTTCCTAAATGCTGACTTCTCTTCCTTCCTTATGATCCATCTTAATGTTGGGCCATGACATGGTGCAAGAATCAATGGGGCTTTAGGTTACTGGAATCAAAAATAGAAGACAGAGGATTCAGAGGCAGCTCGAAGCCTAAGCCCAAAACCAACTACATTTGCATTTATAAGACAAAATATATTGAGGCAAGATCTCAAATATTCCAAACCTCCAGAATCAAGTTAAAATCCAATTTAAATGGGGCAAAGTGTTACATCTTTAACCAGACGTGGCTAAGCATAACGTATTCCACATCTACAGGGACATACGACTTGCTCAGTCCCTGATTATAAAATGGCATATAAGTTCAAAGTCTCTAGATCAGCCCACTCAATTGTCCAGCAGTCAAGTTTCTATGAAGCAAAAAAGGATCAGTCTACTTTCTGAAAGCACATTCAGAAGCTAAAAATCATCTGCTGCATCCTTTTGGAAACAGGAATACTTGAGTTCACATGCACGGAAGGGGAAGCCCAAGTGCCCCATGCCGGCTGTCGAACAGCAGCCTCCGACAAGCGTCTCAGAACTCAGCTCTCCAATCCCAAAGAACCATAAGGGACCTTGAGCCCAGCCATGGGTTATCTCACAGTCATCCTAAGAATGCAACTGAGAATGTTGGTGCACAGTTAATTCTGACTGGGAACAAGATCAGAGTGTCACTTACCCACATCCTCAATAAGGAAGGAGTATGTCTCCGCATTCACCTTGATGTATTTAAGACTTTTCAGTGACTTCCCATAGGCAATGTTGTAATGCTCCACAGGTCTACTGGTAGCATCTTTAGGTGGGTCCCACGTGACTTTCAGGCCCATTTTAGTGGACAGCAGTTTCACGTGCCTTGGCTTCAGTGGGTGGTCAACTATGTAAACAGCGCAACTATCAACTCATGGCAATAACAGATTGGGAAAATGAATTTTTTTAAATCCTCTTTGATATTGTTAGGAAAACAGTAAATGACGTTTAATCAGTATGATCCGAAAGACTTTAAGGACAGTCATGTATTTGCACAGCATTACAGTATGACTACAAAACAAATATACCAAACCCACAGGCCTTCGTGTATTTTGGATAATTGTGGGTGGTAAATTTAAACCAAAAGGGAAATAAATCGATATAAACTCTAGCATTGTCTGGCTTGATTACACTGTCTTGCTAGTGACAGAATAACAAATTAGTAATTTGCCATACTCTCCAGTATCATTTATATAGTAAATAAGTTATTAGTATGTCGTGTGATACAGTTGGACAATCTTTAAACATCTCTGAGAGAACAGCATAAAACTGTCCTGATTAAGAAAAATATCCATTGTATTCTAAGTGAGATAACAGAAGCATTCATTTCCACAAAGAAAACAAACCAAGATCATCAACAGCTTAAAGGGCAAGTAAAACTCTGGTTCTATCTGCATATGTCTAATTTAAATGTTTCCATATTGTGTTCCAGAAGAAAAACAAGTTAGTACCAAGTACAATCACTTTTTTATCTTGACTTACGAGGTTCCAAAGAAATTCACTTCATTTTCAAAATTACTAAAGTGAAACATAACATTTTGTCAAACAAAATCTCTCTACTCACTATGTAACTGATACTGTAATGCAACGTAATATAAATGTGTGTGAAATATTCAAGCAACAGTCAAACAAATCTAGGGCAAACCTGGAACTGAAACTGACTATTGAGTAAAGCATGCTGCAAGAAAGAAAAAAGTAACCTAAAAACAAAACCAACAACCTTTAAACAGTAACTTTAAGAAAAACGCATTTGGAGTCTCAGGGAAGAAGAAAAGAAACGGAGCATGTTTAGTGATGACACATATGTGAGTTAGTATGTGATTTTAATATTGGATGAAAATTCTGAACAGAATAAGCATAGATAATTCTAACACACATCACTCCTCCCAAAATTGCCCATTGCCTCTGGAGTAAAATGATTAGCAAGGGAAAGAACTCCTTAGAGAAATTCAAAGAATGAAAGAAGAGTATGAAATTGAGGATTTTGAAGCGTTAGAGAAAGAATGTCTATTCTGGAGACAGAAGCATGATGTTAGGGTATGGACAAAAATCTACAAAGCATTCCCCCCCAACTCCAGAGATGAGGTTCCTGTAACCCTGTGAGGGAGCAATCACAGGTAAGTAGCCTCATGCTTTTTGGGAAATTTTGAGTTGGGAAGACTATGAAGACACCAATCATTTTCTAGGCATTTAAAATTAGCAATAGTGGTTACTCTTCTCTAATTTTCATTTACCTTTCCTTACCTACAAGCAACTTCAGCAGGAATCATTCCCAGGAATCCAACATTTCACACTGACCAAAAGGTGTGTAGAAGCAAAACAAGATATCCGAAAACTACAAATGGAAGCTCATGGTTGAGTGTTTCTCCCAAGGAAGAATATAAATTAATGAATATACATATCGCACTTTTCTTTACAGCAAATCTCCCTCAAGAAAAGTGAGATCTTGAATAGCCATTCTAAAATGTGAGAACTGTAAAACCTAAATACTGTCACATTTTCTACCAGGCACTAGTGATTCAATCAGTACACAGCTACCTAGGCCAGAACATGATTTACTTTTATTACTGACACATGAAAAGAGAAATTTATAAATACGTTCATTGTTCTTCTCTGTGATACCTTGCATTTATCCTTGGACACAGCACAGAAATTATTCTGTGCTGAGTCACACAGCTACACCAGGGATGGAGCCAACTACAAACATGGCTTTGCCCAACTCCAAAGCCCAGCTCTGCCAGAAGCTCATCCTCCCTTGGAATTGTCCTCTTATCATCAATGATCAATGACCATATCCACTGAAACATACTATCCTAAAACAAATTGTAAGACCTCCAGAGCTATTTACCACCCCACCACCCTCCATCCCACCTTCCCCCACCATCTTCCTCTCTTGGGAGCACTCTTCCTCCCTTCCCACCACAATCACTTCACCTTATGCTGCGCGTCCTCATCGACCCCTCTCTTCTGGAAGGAATGGAATAAGTAAGTGATGTTCTCACTCAGGACATTTGCATTCTTATGACAAAACTAAAGCAGAGGAGTAACTTTCTAATAGTGACAATTTAAGCCTTAGAGAGTTACCTGATGACGGTTGTTTTTAACATAAAGGCCTTTTGGGGACCCTGAAACAAAACCCTACAGGCAATCTTACCGTCAATCTCCTTATAAGATCAATTCTGAATTTAAGGTTCTCAAAATGCCTTAGGCCAAATATCGGGACCTCCTCCTCCCACCCACCACACCACACACAGACTGGGCCAGTTAAACAAAACGCTTGACCTGATGAGATATTTTCATTTCCTGGATTCCCATCGACTTTGATGTTAAAATTGATGTCATTTTTGGTGCTTCATACCTAACTCGTCCATGCCTAACTCAGAGAGAAATGGACAAAAAGACAAACAGGAGACCCAGATAAAAAGCAATCCCGCCCATCATTCCAGCCCTGCCTCTCACCCGCAGTGCCTCAGCTCTGAGTGAAGTCATCACACCAGCTAGAAGTATGACAGTTTGTTCTATTCCTGATCATTGTTTTGAAGGTCTCATGAGTGCAATCTTTCAACGTGAAATAAAGCTATAAGGAGTGTGAATGTGGCTTCGGGTTCTGTTGGTTGCATTCTGAGTTCTGTGTTGTGGAATCAGCACTCTGATAGCATAGAGATGAAATATGACAAAGTGAGTCCTTGTTTATTTTTAAGTATTCTTAGAAACTTGAAACAGACCATCCTCTCTGCTGGACAAATGAATCATAGAATCTTTGCAATCATTTACAATATTCTCATCTAATGAAGATGATACTGGATACATTCTTTAAAGCTATCTATCCATGCACTGGGTCTCTAAAGAAAAATGACAAACCTAAACATCAATTCAGCAGGAATCATATAGTCCAACAGAGGAAACATTGGGAGGAAACTTCACAGTCCATGCATGACAGGTAGGGCCATGACAAGATGTTTTTTCATACTCACAGGATGCAAAATGAGGAAATGAGCTTAAGTTGCAGCCTAAGGGAATTGGGTTAAATGAAAAGAGTTTCCTGTCTGTGTCCTTCCTCATTCAAGACTGTCTTTGAGTGGAGACAGATGGTAAGGTGCTCCAGACAGAAGAAGAAAGCCAGTAAGAGCCTGATATGACTCCAAAGATTTCATAACACAGCAAAATCACTTCCACAGTTCATACCAGTAAACTTTATTCAGATTCAAGAATATTTTGCTGGGGACTGAGTAGCAAAATAATATTTTGGTGGCCATTCAGATACCCAGCAATTGCCAGGCTAGACACTTCTGTGCCATAGCTCCCATGGGGAATATGACCTCTATTGGTTTGCTGGAGAATGAAAAATAAGGGCGCAATCAGCACCTAGATTTCTTACTTTGGTCTAGCACCAACACCAGGACTTATCCAAAAGGGCCCAAAGAGGCCAGTTTGGTTCAAGGGTCAAAGTATGGATCCATGACTGCTCTTAGATAGATGGATTCCAAGATTCCAATGGCTCCTCAATGTCTGTCCTTGAAGAGTCTTCAGTTTGCACAGACAGGCCTCCAGAGATTCCCTGGGGTTGCTGACATGCTGAGTCCAGAACTAAGCCTGAGTCCAGTGGCAGGTCTCTGGGCCAACCTGACCAATATCTGCAGGGTCTGTTCATCATAGTAGATGGGGCACCATACCTCATCTTCTCACTCAGGGCTGCCCACACACTTGGTGCTCACTTAAATGGTTTATGGTTGAAGGAAAAGATGTAAGAACAGCAAGATCAATCCAGGACACTCCAAGGACCATGCCTACAAGTAATGAAGACCATGAAATGCCTACAAGGATCATGAACCTCCAGCAAGTGACATCTATGGAGAATATATGCTCCATCTAAAGGCACAATTCAGTTTAGGTTCCTGCTGACGAAAAGAAATTCAGACAAAAATTGTCTAGCTCCACATTGTCAGATATTCTGGCATTTTTTTCTAAGAAGCTAAAACCTGATTTTTGTGTGAAAACTCCCCAATTGTATATTAATTGGTGATTAACTCCATTAAAAAAAAAACACTATGTAGAGACACACACACACATACACACACGAGCTGCCAGACTCAGTCCACTGGCGGCCAGTCAGTGACCTCTACCTTGACCCCAGAAGAAATCCTTTAGTTGTTGACCCGGACAACTTCCTCGTGTCCAATTTCAATTCAGAGACTCTGTGAATCTGGGTCCGTGAGGAAAGTCTATGAATCAAGATGAAAGCTAAAGTCTGGAGAGGAAGTAGAGCAATCCCAGCCCCTGAAGGCATCAGGTACAGATCTGTCCAAGGAATCACATCACACCCCCAGACCTCCCCTCCCTCCCTCAAGAGACCAGAAGGCTCTGAAAAAGCTGTCCTGGGCTCCAAGAAGTAGGGAGATGCATCCCAGGAAGCCTTCAGGGAGAGGAGTGTGGGATGCTACACAGGCTTCAACTACCAGGAAAACTGTTGACTTCTGCATGTCTATTTCTGGCCTAACCATTCCAGACCGATATTCCCCTACTGTCTGTATGGTCCAATATGAGTTTCAAACTGAACACTTTCAGAATGAAATTCAATATCCAATTATCCAAAATCTTGGTTCAGACAACACCACCTGTCCAAGCACCTGAATTAGATGTTCAGCGTCATCCTTCAGTGTCCAGGCATATCCATGGTGGACGAAAATAAATATGCTTCCTCTCAAGGGAACTCTGTCAAGCACTGTTTCTCAGAATAAAGAGAAGGAAGGTTCAGAATCAGTGAATAAAGTGAATCAATGGTAAAAATAATGCCATAATGACACAAATTGTAGAGAAAATGCTGAGAAAACTGTGATTTGAAATAGTAACTGAATCTTTCTGGATTAAAAGTGTTGCTTTTGGTCTTGGTTTTGTTTCAATTTTTTAATGACATATAGTTACTTCATTAAGTTCTCAAGGTAGGTAAAAGGAAAAAAGATGAATGGATGGTAGATTTTAGAGGTGGGGGCAGGGGTGGTTATAAGAGCATGACATGGCTGGGTGTGGTGACTCACGTAGGTAATCCCAGCACTTTGGGAGGCTGCAGCAGGTGGATCACCTGAGCCCAGGAGTTTGAGACCAGTTTGAGCAACATGGTGAAACCTCATTTCTATATGTTAAAAAAAATACAAAAAAATTAGCTGGACATGGCTGTCGTGCACCTGTAGTCCCAGCTACATGGGAGGCTGAGGTGGGAGCATTGCTTGAGCCTGGGAGGGCAGGATGCAGTGAGCTATGGTTTATCATTGTACCACCGCACCCTAGCCTGGGCGACAGAGTGAGACCCTGTCACAAAAAAAAAAAGCACGACTAATCCAGGGAGAAACAAAGAATAAAACTATCTTCTATCAGGCATAATTCCCTTGAATGTGCTTCATTTTAACTTTGAAATGCATGGATTTTAGCCAAATGTGCTACAGCACTGAAAGTGTTGGCTCAGAGTCAGCATTCAATAAATATTAGGTGAATAAATGAATACTTTAAGTTTGATTTACAGTCAGTCAACCATTTAGAAACAAAACAGCAACTGATAAGCATGCTTACATTTTTTAATTCTGTGATTGCACTGAAACAGAGCTTACCACTCACATAATTGTTGTAGATAATGAAGTTAAAATACACAGCTGAGGTTAAAAAAAATCCACTAATAAAATGTTGAATAGGTAAAACCAAATATTTTCTGAGATAATGAGTGATGGAACAGTTGCAAGAAAAACAAATGCTATTTCTTCTTTGATTTTTCTACCAAGTATTCCCTGGAGAAAATTATTCAAGTAACTAAAAATCCATTTGATTTGATTTGATTTGAAAATCAAGTCTTCAAATAATAGATTTGAGTTATCTTTGGATCTCAAAACTCCTGGTCCCACTGTACTTAGACAATTCATAGATTCCTAAGACCCATCTCTTATAGTGATATGGTTTGGCTCTGTGTCCCCAGCCAAATCTCATGTTGAATTGTGATCCTGAGTGTTGGAGGTAGGGGGTGATGAGATCATGGAGTGGTTTCTAATGGTTTAGCACCATCCCCCTAGTGCTGTCCCATGATGGAGTCTCACAAGATATGGTTATTTGAAAGTGTGTGGCACCTCCCCTTTCGCTCTCTTGCTCTACCATTGTAGACGTGCTTGCTTCCCCTTCGCTTTCCACCAAACTTGTAAGTTTCCTGAGGCCTCCTAGCCTTGCTTCCTGTACAGCCTGAAGAACCGTGAGTCAATTAAATCTCTTTTCTTCATAAGTTACCCAGTCTCAGGTAGTGCTTTACAGCAGCATGAGAACGAACTGATACAAATACCAAATGAAATACATTTGGCCAAGCAATAAAAGGGCCTATATATTTCTAATGTGCTGACCAATAACAAATTACATTTCAGTTCCATTTCCTCAGGCTAAATGTATGAAGCACCTGTTCCTGAACTTGAAGCATGGGGCACAAAAATGCTCATGATGAACATTTGAGTTCAAAACAAAATTGAACAAACAGATAAAAGAGTCAGAAAGCAAAATATCAGGTTTATTGCTGACAAAGCTGAACTGGAGAATGTGGGCTCTAACGTGTGGCCACCATTGTGCTTCCTACCTCCTCGTCTCCCTGCTCCAGCTCTGGACCATTGGAGGACCCAGAAGGAGCCTGCAGGGCAGACTACTTAGCATGCAGCTTCCCAGCTGTGGACAGAGAGCAACCGGCCTAGACCTCACCCCATGAACTCCCACAGGGACGTGGGAGTGGAACCAAATGGAACTTTCCCGTAGGAAGGCAGACCTGAGAGGAGACACTCATGCCTGTGGCTTCTTTTTTTTTTTTTTTTTTATACTTTAAGTTTTAGGGTACATGTGCACAATGTGCAGGTTTGTTACATATGTATACATGTGCCATGTTGGTGTACTGCACCCATTAACTCGTCATTTAGCATTAGGTATATCTCCTAATGCTATCCCTCCCCCCTCCCCCTACCCCACAACAGTCCCCGGTGTGTGATGTTCCCCTTCCTGTGTCCATGTGTTCTCATATGCCTGTGGCTTCTAATCCATTCATGCCACCAGGTAAAGAAAGAAGGCCAACTAGTCTGTACTCCTCCCAGTCGCCCTCGGCTGCAGCATGGAGTAGGGGACAGGGGACAGGCCAGAAACATCCTCTGTTGTGCTCTTTGTCACCACAGCTCCTCTCCTTGGAAGCTCCCTGAACATCCCCAGCTGGTTGTCCCTGACCCCACTGGGTGCAACGGTCAACCTGTGGTCAAGCTGTGGCTGCCCCTCAGGGTGAGGATGAGGACAACCTTGCCTCACCCTCAGGAGATGCCCTGGATTCATCAGTGACCTGCCGTGTGTCTTCCTGGGATTAAAGATGGGAATACCGCCCCTATCAAGACCACAGAAGGCTTTGACATGGGTAAAACTCATTCTTTAGCCAACTCCAAAGTCAAGCTGACCTCCAGGCTGAAAATTTACTGCTGTCCTGACCTATTCCAATGCCGAATTTTGCCCAGTTTATGCTGTCCAAAAGAGCCCAGCACAGTCCCAGGAATGAGATGACATAACAGCATGACAATCTGTTCAATCTGTTCATAACACAATACAAGCAATATAAAAACGCCCAGATTTTCACAGAAATCCCTCCCATCACAAAATTCCCAGGGGAAATTTAACGTCCAAAATTAGTGCTTTCTTTGTCTTATAGCTCAAAACCGAAAGAAATTAAAGTCCAAATAGCTTTCCTCCTTTACTTCTTATACTATTCAGCCTCAGCCAGGGAAGAGTCTTTCCAATACCCAGGAGGAGTGAGAGTTCCCTCAGCAACTGTGGCCTCTGCCATCATTCACTGAAATGGGTGCCATTTCTTCAGGGTTCCCTGAAGTAAGCATAAATGAATCCAAAGCATCCTGCTTGCCCAAATTCTTAGAGTCCTCCACAAAATCTCCATAAGGAAGCCAATCCACACTGTACTGTGGAAAGAATACACATCATTTCTGTCTATCCAGTAAAGCTCCCCTGATTCTTCTGGTAATGGACGTGCGACCCCAAACTGCCCAGGGAACTTCCCAGGAATTGTTCTAACTGGAGCTGGACTGGAGATATGGCCAGTATTTTCTACTCATGAGGCTGTGGAAGAAGAATCCTGGCATTGCTAGTGACCAGCTCTTGCTGTCACATTGAGAAGAGACCAGAGGTGAGGAGAGAGTTCCAATGATACTTACAGCCCTAGTTCTAGGCATTCCAAAGGCCAGCTGGCCCCCTGCCCATCCCATGGTATAGCTCCAAGAACCAATGAATTCTGGAATTTAAATGAGCTCAAGTTGGGTTTTTGCCATCCGTAGTCAGACCCTGATGGGCTAGGACATTATTAATCAAGATCTTCTATGAAAATAAAAATTGGCCAGGTGCAGCAGCTCATGCCTATAATCCCAGTACTTGGGGAGGCTGAGGTGGGCAGATCATCTGAGGTCAGGAGTTCATGACCAGCTTGGCCAACATGGTAAAACCCTGTCTCTACTAAAAATACAAAAATTAGCCAGGCGGGCATGGTGGGGGCACCTGTAATCCTAGCTATTCAGGAGGCTGAGGCAGGAGAATAGCTTGAACCTGGGAGGCGGAGGTTGCAGTGAGCCAAGATTTCGCCACTGCACTCCAGCCTGGATGACAGAGTGAGACTCCATCTTTAAAAAAAAGAGGGCCGGGCGCGGTGGCTCACGCTTGTAATCTCAGCACTTTGGGAGGCCGAGGCGGGCGGATCACGAGGTCAGGAGATGGAGACCACGGTGAAACCCCGTCTCTACTAAAAATACAAAAAAATTAGCCGGGCGTGGTGGCGGGCGCCTGTAGTCCCAGCTACTCGGAGAGGCTGAGGCAGGAGAATGGCGGGAACCCGGGAAGCGGAGCTTGCAGTGAGCCGAGATTGCGCCACTGCACTCCAGCCTGGGTGACAGAGTGAGACTCCATCTCAAAAAAAAAAAAATAAAAATTAACATTTTTGAAGCTACCTCTACAGCCAGTATATTTGGATGCACTCAAAGAAACTGAGGCAGATACCACCTGGTACGACTGCCATTCCTAGTGGAGCATTCATGGCAGCCCACCCAGCCTGCAGCAAATGCCAAGGAGCCAGTGAGGACAGCCTAAGTTACAAAGAAACTCCCAAAGGAATGTTAAGGGCTTTGGAAATACACTGGTCCAATAAAACCCCAAAAATGCTGAAGTTATTTCTTAAGTATACCAAAGATTGCTCTTTAATGCAACAAACCCTTCATGCTTACGTAAGTCTCCCTACTTCATCTTTGTTTGAAGTTCAAGTTTTACTTTCCATTGGAAACTGCCAAATAATTCTCAGACTCTGAAATGAAGAAAACACAGATCTGAGTGTAACCACACGTCTTGGACCAAAAAGTCAACAGATAATCAGCCAGAAAAGGTTAGGATGTACTACAATAGCAGTATAGCTTGGAGGTAGGAATCAATGTGATATACGACATAGAGACTAGGGTTCAGAGGAAAGGTGGAAAAATTCAGCTATCATTCATACGATACCAGACAGCACAGAAATATTCAGAAATTCAGAAACATCAGATGGTTGACAACACATGGGCAAAACACTAGAACGAGTCAAATGACTGACCAAATTTTAAATATTTTTTCAAATGGATGTTGGAATTATATTTGGCAAATATTTATGACCCAGACCCCACCCAGAAAAAAAAACCCTGGAAGTCCAGGTTGTTTTGTGGTTCTGTGATGTAAAACTAATACTAGTAAAATTTGCAGATGGTGGACTGAATTTTCCCCGAGGAGGCTGCTGTTGGGTAGACACAGTCTGGGTATGAAAATAACCACCTGTGTCCCCTTCTGACATTTCTCAATATGCAATGGGGTTCGATAAAAGTGTTTTCCACAGCTGGCATTGGGTTCTTTAAGGATAACTGTACAAAAAATAAAATCAAACCCTAGCTCTTTGGAGTCTGAACTTATTATAAAACACACTAGGGAATGGAAAGAGCTTTACAAACAAAACTCTGACACCACCCGGTGCTTTGTCAGGTCAGAGAGGAACATCAAGGCAAGCAGGTGTCCCAGGTCCCACGAGAGATGGAGGACAGCAATGGAAGCAGATCATGTCCTACAGACTTTATCCCTGGCTCACATTCCTCATTGCCCAATCCATTTCCCCATGAAACTCTAACTTACTGGATTCTACTCCAGGTCCCAAAGCGCCCTGTTATGTTCACCTGGGGAGGGTGGACACTGATGGAGTGAGGAGCTCTGCCCTAGGCTGCAGGTCCCCATTGCTGGCCGCAGCCAATGCTCACTCCTGAGAAGAAGAGCCAGCTGCACCCCTGGGCTCACCTCTCCAGCTACCCCAGCCCCACCTAAACTCCCTGTGGTTGTCACCAGCTGTTCTTCCAGCATTTTGATAACAACACATCATTTTATTCAGACGAAAAGGCCAAATTTTCATGCATGCATACCAATGTACTTATAAGGGTACACTGGATAGTCACTGAATACAGTTGTGAATCACATTTTTTCTTCACCATCTCAAAGAAGCCAAATGGTGAAGCCATCCAAATCTCCAAAGGGGAACCACTGGCCAATCTTTAAATAGCATTTGTCAGATCCATTTCTATCCCCTCCAGACTGTCAGCGCCACCACCACCTCCACCCATTTCTGTGCCAGCGCTTTCCACCTCTGGTGAGTTTCAAGTGGCTGCATGTCAGGGTGATCCTCACACCTGGGCTTCAGTAGACTGCATCCTGTGCAGGGCTCTGGCTGGGGGTTGCATGTCAGCTTGTCATGCAGGCGACTGCCAGTCATGCTGCCACACATGAAAAGGTCCCATGGAAAGAGCTTCCATGGTGCCTGGGTGGCTCATTTTTGCCTCTAGGGACTTCAGGAATTGGCTCCCAACCTCCAGCCAAGTTCTCCTGCACCATTGCACAATGTGGGCAAACTAAGCCTTTCATTCAGAAGCTCTCTCGTTGTCTCAAGGCTCAATGGCTCCTTATGGACAAAGTTTGCCTAGAATGTCTTAGATTCTAGGTTGTTTGTATATTTGCATTTCAGGAGAAATTGGAGCAAGAGAAAGAATATTCATTAATATAGTTTATCTTTCATTATTCCCTTTCATTATCTTCCTACTTTACTCCCTCCTTCCCCACCGCCCGCCAACTTGGAAAAGATCTACAAAGCAGAAAAATACAAAAATGGAACAGTAAAATGAAACATGATGAAATTCTGTTTCAAAATAAACTGCAAGCAGCAAAACTAAAATCAAACTCTCAAGCCAATAGGAACTGACTGTAATTTGCTCAGAGAATATTCTTAAAATAAATCTCCCTTATCCCTCAAGATGTTTCTGAGACATTTTAAGCTGGATTTTTATTAGTCCCATTCAAGTCCAGTTTCCCAACTAATATATAACAGTCTGTTATTAGTCCCATTCAAGTCCAGTTTCCCAACTAATATATAACAGTCTGGCAGATTGCATTAAATTCAGAAACCACCACCATAGACACTATGGATTGGCTACCCAAAAGCTATTCCCAGCTTCTTTCTCCCTTGCCTTCTACTACAGAGGCTGGAATACTAAACATTCAGTCATGACTTTTCAGCTTCCCTTGCAGCTAGGATGGCCATATGATCAACTCTAGCCAATGACAGACATAGGGAGGTTCGTCCTGCCATTTCTCAGAAAGCATTTTAAAGGGGTTAGGTTTGGCTGTTATGGGCTGGTGGCCTTTTGTACCTTCCTCCTTTTTTACCCCTTGGGATGTCAACATGATACCTGGTGATGCAGCTGCCAACTTAAAACATGGAGTGACAATCTTGAGAATGATGACAGCAAAGTGGAAAATGGAACAAGGCTATGTGTCCATAACCTTGTTAAGCCATGGGACAGTCCTGGTCTCTCTGCTCCCAATTTTACTGGTGAATGAAATAAACAATTCTCTTACTTGTTTAGCCACTGTTAATCAGATATCATGTTGTCAGCAGCCCAACCCACTGCTACCTAACATCACTTCTGGATTTGTAAAATCAAATCATCTTCCTGATGTTTAAATGAGAGCTGCTTTGGCTTAATTTTCATTACTTTCTGTTTGTTATTTTTAAGGGATCCCCTCTGGGAATTTAATTTTGACAATTTCAATGCTTATTTGTCAGTAGGCCATTGACTTGAGTAATTACATCTGCCCAGAGAGTGATGCAGCCATAAATCAGACTGAACTTCACCATCAGATCTGGCTGAATTCAATCATTAGGATTTGAGGTTTTAAAGTTCTTGGTCATTTTGTTTCAGATCCAGTGTAAGCAAAAGCTACTGTTTCAGAGCAAAAACAAGATTCCCCCCCACCCTCCATATAAACCACCAGCTTTCCAGAATGGTTTAGGGAAATGGAACTGGAGGAATTCCATAGATATCTTTATTTATAACAATCATAAGAAATAACAGGCCCTAAAGAGCAAATGCCTATAGTTGGGAAGGGCTCATGCCTTCCATTGGCAGGCGTCAGAGACCCAACTAGAAGCCAGTACTTTGCAGGTTTTTGTGGAATTTTTTCGCACATTCTTCAAATTCAATTTGTAACCAAGAAATAGTTTCTTAAAGAATGACCATTGTTTGCTAGTCCAGCTAGTCTCAGCCTACTATAAACTGCTTGGCATGCCAGACCAAAAACCACTCCCTGAAAATTTATTCCTTTTCCCAAAATGTGAAAGTCATTGTCTAACTATGTTAAACACTTGGGCATTACTGTACCCAAAATCACCATTCATATTACTCAGAAAGCTCGCTGAAAAACACCCTTAGAAGAGAGGCCAAGCAAAGGTTCCGGAGAGGTAGGTTTGAAACAGAGTGAATGAAACAGACATGACCCAGAGCCAGCTACCACATAGACCCAGTGACAACCCCACTTGCTAATGAGCCATTTTTAAAACATTTCAGATAATAAAACTCATTTAATGATTATAAATGGGCATAGGTAAATTATCAATAAAAAGGGGAAAATACACTACACACCTAAGAAGCTAAGAGATTAAGTTTTGGATCCATTTGTAATATAGAAAAAAATATTTAAGGAAGTAAAAAAGAAAGGAAAGGAACATTTGCTGACCACCTACTTAGTGCCAGCCATTTCATTCATTTATGGAACAGATATTTACTGAGTGCCTACTATGTGTCAGATTCTAAGCAAGGAACTGGCAATATAGAAGTGATTTAAAATGAGCTGTGTTATCATAACTATTTTCTCTTTGATCCCCATTTCAAAGCCTGTGCACTGCACTTTGGTGTTCACGTTTTTATAAATAAGGAAACTGAGTTGCAGAGAGTTAAGTGATTTGCCCAAGGGCACACATCTAGTAAGTGACAGTCAAGCTCAGACCCATCAGAAACTATGGACCATGTTCTTTCTACTATACTTTGTTCCCTCTCAGCTGTAATTATAATTAAAGGCAATAAGTATAAACCTGGAGATAAATCAGAACCAAAGATATAAAACTGAAAGCCAACAGTGGCAGCTGAATTCATAAGGACACATGAGCTTGTGCCCCGAATGGATCTTGTGAATGCAAGATTTCATGCTGCCAAATCTTCATCTCTTGCTCCTCAGCTTACTCTATGTCCAACAACAGTGAGTGTCTCCTCCTAGAAGCAACTCTTCTCAGGTCCTCCCTGACCACTAGACTAGCTTCTGGGACACCACACTCCCTGGTTTCTCTTCCATATCATTGGCCACTCTGTCTTGGTCTCCTTTGTCAGCTCCTCTGCCAGAACTCTAAATGGTAGAGCACTTCAGAGCCCAGCTCTGGCTTTCCCTCTTCTCTACTGCACTCCTTCCTTCTCCATCCATGTAGCACAACTGGTGCTATGACTGCAAAGACCATCCATAAGTGGAAGGCTCCTGAATTCCCAACTCCAGCCCTGGCTTCTCCTCTGAGCTCCAGTGTGTCCAACTGTCTACTCGACATCTACACCCAAAGAACACAGAGGTCTGGGGGATGACAGTTTAAATCTGAAATTTTAGTGGTAGGAGAACCAGAAAAAAGTTGCATCACGGAAGCAGGAGAGATTTTCAGGAAGAAGGGAATGTCCACCAGTGTCAAGTCAAGTCAAGGCTGAAAAGAGCCCATTTTTCTCCTCTTGAAAGAGAGTGTCCACTACCATTCAAGGCCCTCAAAGAAAGCAAATATGCCACTCAAGTTTCTCTCTACAAATATCAAACTTAGTCCATTTTTCTATGAATGTAGCTAATCCCACCTACCTCATAGGATTGATGCAAGAATAAAATATGAAAATCATAAAACACTCCACACATGTGAGATAACATCAATATGAGGAATAAATGCCACAGAACACCTGATATGCCCAATCACAACCCAATACAAAAGACCCAGCCTGATTCCCAGTATCTCAGCTCTTGGCCAATTCTCCCACCGCACACAGCAGAACTGGCATTTGGTCCTCATTTCCTTCCATCTCAGAAAATATACTTTTAATTGGAATTTTAAAATCTTGACAGTTGAAAGGAAACTTAGATAATCTGATTCAGCTTCTCCTCTTCCATCTGCCTATTGATTGTAAATCCAAAATAGTCTTCAATGATTTCCATGACTGGACAGACCCAGTCAAATTCCAACACATTTCCCTACCTTCAAAGGTAAACATCTTTGAATATGCTATTCAATTGGGTGACATAGAGTTACTAAGCAAGCCACTCCCCTGGGAATACAAGTGAATTAATCTGGAGATATGTAAGAAAGGCAATGGGCTTCAATCTACTGAAGGAAGCACTACATTGGCACACGAAAGAGTGAGGGTATCAGGCATTTACTATCAGCTGAGTGCCACTAACAAGAAACATTATCAGGGCCCAGGGGAAAGGAAGTCCTCCCAAAGCTAGGATAATCAGAGAACAGAGTATGGCATTAATGGCATTCAAGGAGCGCTTTTACTAGAGATTTTCCCCATGTGTGGAAGCCCCGGGTCACTCACTGCTTTCCAGGGCTTGAATTCCAAGAGGACACATAGTCTGTCCCTCTCTGTGGCTGTGGCCCAGCCTATCTTTGACTCCTCAAAATGCTGAGAATTGTTTCCTGTAATGAAACTACATTACAATTTCAGAGTGCCAGCGGACCCCACGGAACTCATCCCAAGGACCCCAAGTCAGATTCCGCATGCTTGTTAAGAGGGACACACAATCTGCTCAGATAATATCTAGTGTTTGTCTCCTGAACCTCATCCTCCCTGGGTGCTAGCATTGAAAGTGCAGTCATGATGCAGCTGTGAAAATAAGATCACCCCAAGGCCTCACATCTTTTGGGCGTGGTTTGTTTGAATATCAGCAGGTACATATGTGGATTCTGAGAATTATTGGCCAAAACAAGATGCTTCAATTCTCCCAGTCTATCAGAAAGCAGTAGAAGGAAATTGTTGGGTGGGGTGGAAAGTGGTATTAAAAAACAGACTGGAGCCAGGGCACATGTTACAGGAAAAGAGAACGTGGTGGTTTTCCATATCAAGAAGGTCAAAGGCTGTCAGATCCATGGCCCATGGACTGTCTGTGGTAAAACAAGACTGCTTCATCTCATGACCTGGAAGTCTCAACTAGAAAATACAATCTAGACAGAAAAAAAGAGAAAGGCACATTCCAAATTTTACAGAATAGGAAAAAAAATGTACTGATTTTTTGAGTTTCAGATTGAGTCAACACCAAAGCGTGCCCACCAGGCAAATTCCTCAGACATAGTTGGTGGTTCCTCTTCCTGATCTTACAATTCTCTAAGTTTCAATGTAAAAACATTACATCTGGCAAGTAGAAGTTGATTAGAAAGTCCAAGATAATCCTATATTGCTACATTTATCATATTTGGTTGTCATTTATGGCCGCAGCAATCCCAACTTCTTTATTACTAAATCTTTGTAACCCCAGAGCCTAGCACAGTGCCTTGCCCACAGAAGATTTGAGTTAATTACTTATTATTTAATCTATCAGTGAAGGACCTAGCCAGGCTTGATCAAATAATTAAGACCACTTGAATGTCCATAGGTCTTTGGAACTCCAGGTTGACAGTTCGGCACACAATGCATCTCAGGGGCTTATCCCTTCCTCATCTGAGCTATGGCCCAGTGCTGGAAGCTGATGAATTCTTTCACCTACTGAAAAGGAATCATCACCGATCATTAGAGAAATGCCAATCAAAACCACAATGAGATACCATCTCATGCCAGTCAGAATGGCGATTATTAAGAAGTCAAGAAACAACGGATGCTGGCGAGCTTATGGAGAAATAGGAACGTTTTTACACTGTTGATGGGAATGTAAATTAGTTCAACCATGGTGGAAGACAGTGTGGTGATTCCTCAAAGATTTAAAACTGGAAATACCATTTGACCCAGCAACCTCATTACTAGGTCTATACCCAAAAGAATATAAATAATTCTATTATAAAGATACATGCACACATATGTTCATTGCAGCACTATTCACAACAGCAGACATGAAATCAACCCAAATGCCCATCAATGATAGACTGGATTTTAAAAATGTGGGACATATATACCATGGAATACTATGCAGCCATAAGAAGGCATGAGATCATGTCCTTTGCAGGGACTTGGATGATGCTGGAAGCCATTATCCTCAGCAAACTAATACAGGAACAGAAAACCAAACACTGCATGTTCTCACTTATAAGTAGGAGCTGAACAATAAGAACACATGGACACAAAGAGGGGAACAACACATACTGGGGCCTGTCAGGGGAGGATAGGGGGTTGGGGCAGAGCATCAGGAAACATAACTAATGCATGCCAGGCTTAATACCTAGGTGATAGGTTGGCAGGTGCTGCAAACCACCATGGCACACATTTACCTATGTAACAAACCTGCACATCCTCCACATGTACCCTGGAACTTAGAGTTAAAATTAAATTAAAAGTTAAAAAAAGAAAAGGAATCATGTTGGTAAGCACACCACACGTTATGAGTTAAACTGTATCCCTTCCAAAAATATACTGAAATTCTAATCCCTGGTATTTGTGAATGTGACCTTATTGGGAAATTTTGGAAATACAGTCTTACAGAGTTAAGATGGCCAAACCTAATCCCATATGACTGGTGTCTTTATAAGAGAAGATGCAGGGAGAATGCCATATGACGTGGAGGCAGAGGTTGGACTGATGTGTCTAAAAGCCAAGGAAACCACAAGAAGCTAGGAAGAAGCAAGGAAAGCCTCTCTCCCAGGGCCTTCCAAGAGAGCATGACTGGCCCTACAGATTCCAGACTTCCAGCTCCGGAGCTGCAAGATAATACATTTCTGTTGTTTAAAGCCACTCAGTTTGTGGTACTTTATTACAGCAGCCCTAGGACACTCACATACTGTGTAAATACAATTCTTCTCTCCAAATGAAAATGGACTTCCAACACAAAGCAACTGTGTCACTAATGCATATGCTGACACCACACAGTTAGGGTGGGAGGGAAGCAGGACACTATCCCACACTCGGCACCACCCCCTTATTCTGCTGGAGGCCGGTCAACATACATAAATATATTTAGGTATATCATATGTAACTAATACCAAAGAAAGCACATCCAGTCATTTAGTAAGCAGTCACTGAGCCTCTGCTATTTGCGGGCAGCATTCTAGACATGGAGGCTACAGCAGGGAATAAAACCAACAAAATGTCCTGCCCTCATGGAGCTTACATTCCAGCAAGGGAAGATAGCCAAGTATCAAATAAGCCAGTAAAATATATGAAATGCCGGGTGTTGATGAGGGCGTGGAGCAAAATAAGGCAGTGATAAGATGTGCTGGGGGTAAGGATAAGATTACCCTGTTAAAGGCAGGGAGAAGTCCAGAAGGCCTCCTGAGAAGATGTTGCACAAAAAACCTGAAGAAGGTGAGGTGTCAACCCATAGATTGTTTTTGTTTTTGTTTGAGACAGAATCTCACTCTGTCACCCAGGCTGGAGTGCAGTGGCCCAATCTTGGCTCACTGCAGCCTCCACCTCCCGGGTTCAAGCGATTCTCCTGCCTCAGCCTCTTGAGTAGCTGGGATTACAGGCATCCACCACCATGCCTGGCTAATTTTTGTATTTTTAGGAGAGACAGGGTTTCACCATGTTGGCCAGGCTGGTCTCGAACTCCTGACCTCAGGCGGGTGATCTGCCTGCCTTGACCTCCCAAAGTGCTGGGATTACAGGCATGAGCCACTGCACCCGGCCATCTACCCACTGGAGGGTTGCTCAGGCAAAGGGAACGGCCAGTGCAAAAGCCCTGAGGCTGGAAGGGGCCTCATACATTGCAGGACCAGCCAGGAGGCCAGGGGCCAAAGCAGATGGTGAGGGAGGGCGTGGTGTGGAAAGGATCATGCACAGTCTGGAAAACTTGTTGGGACTCTGGTTTGTATCTGAGGGAGTCGGGGAGCTACTGGAAGGTTCTGTGACATTGTGCATCACGAGAATCACTGCAGCTGCTGTCCTGAGACTGGAATGTTGCGGGAGAGGACAGGAGCAGCGAGACTATGGAGAGGTCACTGCAAAAATCCAGGTAATATGGCTTGGACCAGGGTGGTAGCCGCACTTCCCTGAGATGCCAAATTGCATGCCATGATTTCTCCATTTAAAAAAAAAAAAAAAAAAAAAACCCTTCCAAGCTAACTGCAGTGATCACAAGCAGAATGGGCAAAATAGTTTTAAAAACAGGCTTTGGACAATCTCAATAGGTGACATACTGTAGAACGGCATTTATATGACATTCTTAAAATGACAAAATTATAAAATGGGGGAACAGATTTGTGTCTGGGGTGGATGGGAGGAAGGAAGGTAAATGTGGCTACATTAGGTAGCACCAGGGCCTTCTCAGAGAACTCTTCCGCGTCTTCGCTGTCCTGGCTGGGATGCGGCACTACAGCTACGCAAATGCCGCCTTTAGGGGAAACTGGGTGGAGGGTACATGGTACGTCCACCTTACTTCTGTCAACCTAAACAACAGAGAGGGAGACTCCAGGAGAAAATGATGTTGATTTAGGAGTATATATTGCCATGGGAATTTGTATGCCACAGTGAACTATATGCATATTCAAGGAGTGAAAGGAAGACAAAGGCTTTTAAAGCGAAAATAAGGAAGACAGCAACTGTCTTGAGATAATTATCCTTGGCTACAAGGATCAATGAAGAGGATAGTGCCAGTCTGAGGATGGACAGGAAGTTGCTGGGCAGATGTCAGGTTGTCATGGCCTTTTGCAAGCTTGTAATTTTTGTAGTCTTTGCTGAGAGTTCTTGTTATCAGGCATTCGTGAGTGAGAATCCTCCCCTCCTGGCCTTTCATGGCTCTGTTTGTCAGGGGTTTTAGCACAAGTGACTCCATTTTAATTCTGACGACGTTCATCCTTCTTATAATTGAACAGGAATCTACGACTATCTCAAAATTAAAACTTTTTTAAAACATTTTTTGAAAAATAGCATTTATGCCTAGAGTGAAGTCCAAACCGCCGACCTTTATGTCTGGCGGGGGGGAATGGGCACATCAGAATCGGCCATAAGAAATGATCGCCGAAAGCACCCCACGACACTGCGCTAAAGTAAACACAGCCACGCCAGCTTCTCTGTGAAGGGCACAACTAAGCTTTCTGTCCTCTAAGTGTGATTGATGCATCATCACGAGAACACATCCATCACAGGAGGCCGAGCCTTCTCTGCAGGGGGATTTTATTGTATATGTGATTCTGTGCCACCATGGCAGTTTTCCCCACCATCCCCCAGAGCACCCATAAATTTCACAGAGCTTTTGTCAAAAGCAGCTTCTCCTCCTGATTCTTCAGAAGGGGCTCACAGTGAGCCCGCCTGCCCCAGGTCCTGCCCTCCCCTGCCTGGCTAGGGCAGCTTCTCCTGAGCTCCTAGGACACCACACCTGACCACACCTGTCACACCCCATCCAGCCCCGTGAGTTCCACCATGGGTGACTGTGGATGAGACTTCATCTCCAGATAAATGTGGGGTCATGAAAAATTAGGAGACATCACTGCACACCTTTCTCAGGTACTTTATTAAAATGCTAGCTAACTCCAGCCACAGCACTAGGGCTTAAGGTACCCGCTATCCACACTTCTTCAAGAGCGGCACATGCTCATCTCCACTCTGTTTGCAGACTTAGTGAAAGTCTCAGTAAATTGTGTCCATTCATTTCCCTTTAAGCCAAGTTACTTACCACTCCCCGCCCATGAACTCCTAAAATTATACAGGGTCTTTCCTCGGGAACCACACTGAATTCGGCACAGACGCACCCCTGGTCCCAAAGCCAATATACTCAACTGTTCAAGACTTGCACTATAAATCAATCCTACCAGACTGCCCACATGTAAATACACGAGACTCATGCTACCCTGGAGCCCTTTCCAAAATAGGACTGTTCCAGAACATATGAGCCATTTCAGAAAACATGGAACAAAGATGATTCTTCAAATGAGATATGACTGGAGGTGATACAAGTAGGTATTTGGTCTATATTGTCATGAAGAAAGCCCCAAACAAGTAAACAAATATAGAAGAAGCCCCAAACAATGAACAAAAGCCTCAATGGCCCTTTCTGGCCAGAGCCCATGCAGTACTGGGATTGGCTGCTACCTGACCTCCCACTGACCCAGCGATGTGCCAACTTATGGCACTCCCTTGATGGCCACCAACACTATGGATCAAGGTCGGACCCCGGGACTTTCCTGAGCTGGGTGCCTCCTACACCTCCAACCCTGAATGCCACCATTGACCCAGAGCAGCACTTAGCACGAACCACCCCGAACGTTCCTGGTTCCTTGCATGTGACGTCACATGTGCAGCAGGGTCTGTTCCTCGAACAGAGATGTCCTTCCTCGGCGTCTTTCTCCAACTAATGCCTATACCCGTCTCACAAGGGCTCAAATATAGCTGGCCTTGACCTCCAGTCAATTCACCCCCAAGACACCTGTGCCACCTCTGTCCTAGAATGTATCACCTGTCTGCATTATCCTTATCCAGCCCTCCTTGCCTGTGTGTCCTCTGACAGCAGGCACTATGTTCATCTGACTTTGTGTCTTTGTCTCACTCCTAGTAACCCTTGCTGAATGGATGAATGAATGAATGAATGAATGGACATCCTTCAAATGGAGACTCACACAAAGTTAGAGCTAGGGGGCCCTTCACAATATCTAGGTCAATCCCCTCACTTTGCTGATGAGAAAACTGAGGCCTGAAGAGTTATGACCCACCCAAGGTCACACAGCCAAATTGCTGGCTCAGTTAGGACCTAATAAACCAGATGAAGGGACGTGACACCATAAAACAGTCCCTAAATAGCAGAGCCCAGCATTTAAATGGCACATTTCTCCTGAGAAGTTCAAGACACTTTAACGCTGTGAGCATCAGCCTCACCACCTCTGTGAGATGTAGGGACTTGTCAACCATATAGATTAGCCACTAATGTTTCTCAGCATTGTTCCTTGACTTAAATGGTCCAGTAAACAAAACTGAATGTCTTAGCACAAGGCGGTGGCACTTCCGGGAGCCTTCTGGTTAAATACAGTCTCAAAGGTTCAAAGTTGTGATTTCCACGGTAAAGATCAAGCACTCACAGAGAGTGGCAAAGAGTTTGGGTAACAGGTTAGACACCGAGCCCCAGCTTCAAGATGCTGACAGGCGAGCTTAACAGGACCACCAAGGAAAGGGTCTTCCCGCTGTGAGGACCCTGCTCATATCCACAGGCCAAATCCATCTTGTAACAGAGGCTACATTCACTGCCACTTTGTCTTAAGCCCTGCTGGAGTTCAACACATTTCAGTACCTCACATAATCATTTTTCAACAGCCGACAGCAATGTTACAAAAGTAAACTCAGGAAGGCATTCTTAGCAGATCAAAGATGTGAGTGTTGGCACTCACATCCAGCCTAGAGAAGAAAACAAGGAGATAGAGTAAACGCTCAAACCAACCAGAACAGGGGTGTCTGCAGGGAGAGTGTGGGATCTGGACCCCAAAGACTGAGTATTAGATTACAGACTTTGGGAAAGTCAGTTAACCTCTCTGACCTCAGTTCCCCCAGTAGCAAGATGAGGATGTTACTGACTTCACAAGGTCACTGTGAAAATTAAATTAAATAACAGAGAGAAATGGTGAACTCCGTGACACTTTAAACTGCCAGTTATTATTAAAAGGAAGTGAAAATGTACACCTAGGAATTCCTCATAAAACTGAAAATAGAATTATGTAGATCGTACTTTATAGATTATAAGGATGCCATAATTAAGTCATTTCCTCCACATATAGGAGACCGTGGTAAAGAAATGTGAGCAGCACCTACTTTGTAATTAACATGAACACCTCTCAAGTTATTTTGCTACATCGCAAGTGTAGCATTATTATAATAATTAGAATACACAGTATATAATTATAATAATTAGACATCATAATTGTAATATTATCCTCTCTTGATACAAAAATTCACATTGATGGTGGAGGGGAGAGGCTGAGACGGGACCCATCAGGGCCAAGGAGGCAGTTACTCAGTTACCAAGGCTGGTACCCCTGCGACATCCCTTACTCTCACCCCATCTTCCAGCTGCTGCATCTTTGGTGGAGGCCTGCAGAGGCATCAGCGGCACCCCAACAGCCAGCGGGCTTCTGACCCCAGCTGCAGGTCCAGGCAATTTCCTTTCTCACCAGTGCTTATTTGAATTTGCTAACACGCAGCCATTTCGACTCTTAATGAGTGATCTGTCCTTTCCCATTTAATAAATGAAGGAAGCGCCAATGAGTAGAAAAATTGCCAAAAGGCAAGCATTAAGGGAGAAACAAGACAGATAACTGGATGTTTGTCCTAATTTGCTTATCTCTATAAAGCCACAGAGACAGCTAAGTCCAACTAGGGGCTGCACGGAAGGGCCTGCGGGTGGTGGCTTCGGCTCCAGAAGTCCAGGAGCGCCCTCTAAGGGCCTCAGAGCGCAAGCGCTGCCCAGGCCGGGCCGAGGGAGGAAGACGCAGGTTTTTCATAGGCAAGGATAACTTTTAGGAGGGAGGAAAACAGGGTGCTCACGAATGTGAATAACCAATTCACATACCTCCCTGATTCCAAATGTTCTAACATACATCTACAAAAGTTGGTAAAAGAGATGGATGAAACAGTATCCACCACTGTCCCTCAGCGGCCCAGCTTTCCTCCCCAAAGGCACCAAAGTTTGTAGTTTCATGGGTATTCTAACAGAAACGTCCTGTGCAGTTACAAGTAAATACATACACATACATATTCCTTTCTCTACTTTACTTTTATACCTTTAAATACCTCTATTTTTTAACTGAAATAAAAGCTTCTGATAACAGTTTAATTATAACTCAAGAAATCCCTAAGTTCCACGGGGGGCAATGAAAAGAGGTCTGCTCCTTAATCAGCCAAGGGTGATGGAGCCTCTCCCGAAATGTTTGCTTCCAGGCTCCCTGCCCCCCCTCATCCCTTGAGGTAGGAAGAATAATGGTCCCCCAAAGATGTCCTTGTCCTAATCCCGAGAACCAAGGATGTGGGCACCTCTAGAAGGTAAAAAGAGTAAGGAAATAGATTCTCCCCTAAAGTTTCAATGCAGGCCTTGATTTTTGCCCAGTGCGGCACATTTCAGACTTCTGATCTCTATAACTATAATAAAGATCATAAATTTGTATTGTTTCAAGTCATTAAGTGTGTGGCAATTTGTTATAGCGATAGGAAATGAATACACTCTCCTTCCCCTCCTGTTTTCAGGGAACGGGCCTTTAGAACTTAAGTATGATGTGAATGGTCTTGGTAGGGTATATTGATCATGCTCTGGAACTGTCTGGTGATAACTTTCCAGGGAAGCGAATTGTCACCCTGCAATCCTATTACAACCTCTGAGTCCACAGGAATAAATTTCATGATCAGTTGATGAACAAAACAGCTCTTACATCTGCCATTGGCAGGTTCCAGTGCACAAAAAAGGAGAGAGGGTCTCACCATGTTCTCCCAAAGAGGACTGAAGTAACAGGGAAACCCCATAAAGCCACATGCAGGTTGAGCCACAGGCAAGCTTCTAAAGGCTTCCAGAGATGGAAGGAGCCTCCTTCAATTGACCTATTCTGAAGCAGAGACTAGCCCAAGGCCCCCAGGAGTGCAGGACAGCACTGCCACTCACACCCAGGCATCCTGATTTTTAACCTACTTCCCTCCGTATATACCAGTGTGTCTCAAACATTTTGGTGTCTGAATTATCTTCTATTCTTAAATTTATGAGGATG
Organism: Hylobates moloch; assembly: GCF_009828535.3. NCBI lineage: Eukaryota > Metazoa > Chordata > Mammalia > Primates > Hylobatidae > Hylobates > Hylobates moloch. The sequence goes on along the minus strand of NW_026652277.1, from coordinate 167,375,497 downwards.
CCAAGGAGGTTGTGTTTCTGTGAGTTTTATCTATCCTTATTGACTTTACTGGGAATTAAAACTAAAATATGTACTTATTTATTTTAAAAAACAATAATAAACCATTACCTGTTGACATACAAATATATTTATATGAGAAGTAACTGTTTTCCAAAACAAAGAGAAATGAGTGAGAAGAGCAGCTTTGTTTCTACATTTTGGCAAATCTTTTTAATAGAATATCTCTGATCTGCTTATGCATTCAATCTATTGCAGTATGTTGTTTTGGTTGGAGAAAACCCAAACTCACACAGATGTGTGGCTGGACAACTATTTCAACAGGCTTTTTGGATAATTTTGAAAAATCTTTGATATTACACCAAAATTCATCAAGTAGCCAATTCTTAGAATTGGACATCATATGAAGAATTTTTCATATTTTGTTACATTAAAAATCCATTGGGCTATCATGCACTTTGAACAGATCTTTTACCCATGCAAGATTGTTGTAAGGCTATACACTGGTCATTTGGATCTATTGGTTTATTTGGTTATGCAGATCATCCAAATGTTGACACATTTTATAAGATGACATTTACAAATCCCATTAATTTATATCACCATTGATCTCACTAGAAAAAAACTTAAACATTGGGAAATTTTCAACCTTACAGTGGTGGAAACAGCTTGGCAAAATTCTGATTTTCACTTGAAAGCTGAAATGTTATCATTGGCAAGCAATAATAGCAGTTATTTTACTAGAAGTAGCAGGTTCTCTTTGTTCATTTCTGAGAAAATATCGGCCAAATACCCAAGTCAGAATAACTCTAGTTTGTCTGTTGTCATTCTTTGTGGTAAATACCACATTCCATTTTTAAAAATCAGTTAGCTTAATGCACTACTCAAACAATCACACCAGTGCTTCCCCTTGGGGTTGCCACTGAACTTGGTCATCAGCAGTAGTAACTTATGTGTCCTTCCCATGTATTTACACTATTAAAAAGACATACACTCAAAGATACAAAGATTTGGTAAAATTAATAATTTTACTGTGGCATCAAGAACATTCTTAATGAAACCGGCAAATATTTTTTTAACTGCAAAGGCCCCCCAAAATTCAATGACTACTAGTGCATGGCGATGTCCCTGCCTTGATTCTCAGTAAGGCACCGCAGTTTACCCATCAAGCTTTTGCACCCTGAGTGCAAATGTCAACTGTGAAAAAGGAAAATAGCATCTTAGTAATCTTAGTATTACTTTGAAAACAGTTTTGACACGGAGAATTCCCTAAAAGCATCTTTAAAGAAGAAAATAAAAATCATCCCTAACCACCCTAAGATAGCCACTGTAAATATGTGCATGTGTGAGTACATCCACATATGTTTAGAAAAATATATCATGCCAGACTGGCAAGGCCATCATAATTTTAATCTTTGCATAGTATCCTATTGTAGGGATGGATATGTGTGGAGGAGGAGGCACTGCTTGCTTATTTTGTTTTATGTTTAATTGACCCTACATTGAAGGGCTTATCCAGATCTTCAATGTGTCCTGCTTTAAGCAAAGTCCCTCGGAGCCACTATTATGTGACCGTGGGTAATTTCCTTACAGAGATTCTGGCCTCAAAAGGGTGGTGAGGGGGAGAGCTTGACACAAGCAGCTTGCTTGGTCCATGCATTAGTTCAACCAGAGAGAGGGAGCAGTCTGTCCATGGCGTTGCTGTCAAAGGGAGCCCATGAAAGAAATTATGTAGCCCATAATTTCATCCACAGCATGGGGAGCTATCTACATATAGGTTGCTATGTCTGTTTCTATCCTTCTATTACTTAATTTAAATTTAGTAGATTTCATTCTGAAATGTGCTTGTCCTCCTTTGTCCACTTCTAGTCTGGTCATCATTTGACTGTAGATCCCATGTCAACACAGTAGAGAGAAGGGCTGGGAAGCCGTCCAGCCCCAGCATTCCTCAGCACAGTGATTCACAGAGCAGAAGGCGAAAGAAGCAAGAGTGCAGATCGCGGTGGGATTCCAGGAGCTCTCACAAACAACCCCGCTCGGACCCACTCACATGCAACCCACGGGCAGGTGGCAGAGGAATCGGAAAGGCAGAAGGCTGGAATCGCCACAAAGCCAGGGCAGCACTTGTTCCAGTTTCAGACCATTTTCAGAAACAAAAACTCTTTCAGCAGTCGGAAAATTTTCACTTAGAAAAACAAAAGCCAGGAGTTGTAGGTGGGGAAGTTGGAAGACTTTATTTAGTTTTATTCCTCTCAAATACTGTGCAAAATATTCAGTGAATACTTTCCTAGAGATCACTAATGGGAAGAAAAACACCCTACGGCAGGCACTGCCTTTTATGAGAAAGTGGCATTGGCATCAGAATACCTCGCATAAACCTGAGCCAAGCATTGGAATGATGTATCTACCAAAAAGTCACAAAGTAATGTGATCCCCAACTTTTCTTCCTTTACCCCTGAAGTAAGAGAACAATATATACACTAAATAGCTTCATAAAACTGGTACCCTCGTTGGAATAGTATCTGACAATCACTGTCTGCTTCTTGGATTTCTACAAACCAATGACCTAAAAGCCAGTTTCAAGTGTAAAAATGCCTGCACAGGAGGTGGGAACAAGGGCAGCCGAAGGCTTAGGAATGAAAACCTCGCCACAAACTTGTCTCTCTCTGCAGGAAACTTGCAAGAAATCTGACAAGAGCGCGCTAGCATTTTCTGAAAAGCATTGCTCTCAAAGGAAGCATCCATCCTGGCTGCAGCCTCAGCCATCGCTGAAGGGCGAGCTTCTCTGGAATCAGCTTTCTCATTTCCCTGTCCCTCCTCTCAAGACAAACATTTTCTCCCAGCTTGAACGTTCCCCCCGGGCGCGCGGGCCTCCTGCCGCCTGGAGCCGAGCTGGCACTGGAGCGCGTCTCCTCCGGAGCGCAGAGGCACCCGACGCCCTGCGGCAGCTCGCAGCCTTTCCACACGACCTTCTAGAACAGCCCCGCTCTTCCTCCCTCTGGTCTCCCGAGTGCGCCCGTCATCCTGCCTCGGGAGAGGTGAACGCGGAGAAAGGATGACCACCTACGCTCCCGGGAAATTCTGGGCAAAGAAAGGCATTACCCCAGCCCGCACGCCGAAAGTCGCCTTTCTTTTCCTTTTTTCCCCCCTGTGCCTGAATCTCCCGGGACACTTAGACGGCTGGAGCCTCCCGACCCCAGGGCGAGCGACGGCAAAGTTAAACGCCAGCGCGCTGCGGTCTTCGGGCACCAAGGCGTCCCCGCTCCCGCCACCCGCACAGGGCGCCAAGTGCCCCGACCCGCGAGTGACGAGGACGCACAGGCTAGTGACACGATCCGTAGCCAGCACTGAGCGGGACGACGGGGCCCGAGCGCAGGAGGGTGCGCGGGGAGCGGAGGAGCGCCGGGGGCCCGGGCGCGGCGCGTACCTGGGGCCCCTGCCGAGGAGGCGACGGGGAGCAGCGCGGCCAGGAGCAGCAGCGCCGCCCAGGGCAGCCGGCGCGGCGCGCGCAGGGTCGCCCCGGCCTCGGGGGCCATCGAGAGCCCGGGGTGGGCCGGGGCTGGGTGCTCGCGGCTGGCAGGGGGGCGCTGGCCGGAGTCTGGGGAGTGCGGAGGCGCCGCCGTCGGGTCCCCTCCGCCGTCTGTCTGTTCTGCGCGCTCTGCGCGGTGCCCGCCGCGCCCCTGCCCCGCGGCGATCGCTCCCGGCCGCGCACCGGCAGCCGCGCTCCGCCACTGAGGCCGCCGACCTCCCGCCGAGCCTTTTAGCTGCGCACGGGCGCCCCCTGCCGGCCTGCGGGTCTGGGGCCAGGGCCCGCGGGCGCGACCGGGGCGACGGGGGCGACGGGGGCGACGGGGGCGACGGGGGCGGTGGGGCCCGGGCTGGAGGCGGGAGGGGCGCGGGACGGAGGGGCCGGAGCGCCCCGGACTGACTTAGCCGTTCTGAACTTGCGGCGGTCGCTGTGCTGGGCCAAGTGGCTGAGGAAGTTCCTCCCCTCGTCTAACCCTCTCATTTTCTGACTGGGGAAGTCACCCATCGCGCCGAGGAATGCCCTTTGTCCCCTTACAGAAACACCTCTGCGCCCCACGTGGGGACTCGGGCCAGGACCCCTCACCCGGTCCGCAGCGCTGTAGTTCCTGTGGTAGCCCAGTCCTTCCACGTCCCTACCCGCACCCAGCGCGCCCACGTCAGGGGTTTTCAGCGTCCTTAGACCCTGCTCCGTCTGGCTGTCATTTCTAGGGCGCGCACGATGCCGGTCGAAAAGGAACCCAGTTTTCAGTGTGCCTTGCTGCCCAGGCCAAGGACTCAGCGGACCTCGCCTCTCCCTTTTCTGTAATTTTAACACTGTCCCAGGTCTCCCTATTCCTCCTCCCTATTCCTCCTTCCAGCCTGGAAGCCTCGCGGCCCTCCAGATGGACTCGGAGCGCCCCTGGAGGCTACAGTGACCCGAGGTCTAGGAAGGCCGGGTCCTGGACGCCGCGTGCTGCTGTCCGCCGACCGGTGTCCTCGCAGAGATAACCTGGCTGAACTCACCGCCCAGCGCTATGTCACTTCTCCCTCATGACAACCCAAAACTTGACCGGATTTGTGTTCTGCAGAGAGGAAAAAAAAAAGGTAAATGAATTGTAAAGAGATGAAAACTGGAAATACAGTATCTCTTTGAATTTGAGCACCCAGGAAAGGCGTAAACCTACCGCCTTTCTTTCCAGGAAACTCTCCTGCTTCCCAACAAAGGTTTTTTGTTTGTTTGTTTTTCTTTTTCTTTTTGTTTTTGTTTTGAGACAGGGTCTCCCTCTGCCTCTGCCGCCCAGGCTGGAGTGCAGTGGTGCAGTCTTGGCTCACTGCAACCTCCATATCCCAGGCTCAAGCTATTCTCCTGCCTCATCCTCCTAAGTGGCTGGGACTAAAGGTTTCAGCCACCATGCCCAGCTCATTTTTGTGTTTTTTGTAGAGACAGGGTTTCCCCACGTTTCCCAGGCTGGTCTCGAACTCCTGAGCTCAAGCAATCCGCCCACCTTGGCCTCCCAAAGTACTGGGATTACAGGCGTGAGCCACCACGCCCAGCCTAAACACACTTTGCTGCATTACTCCCTTATGTTATCATGTTTCCCCACATGCCATTTAATGGAGCTGTGTGGTTTCTGTCTCACCAGCAGCCACCCGGCTCTGCCTATTTTGGGGGAATGGTAGCTCCCTCCCCAATTCCAACCAAGTGACAGGCCCCCTCCTTACTCCCACTCCTTCCCAAAGCCCCACTTCCCCACTGGCTCAGGGCTCTGCAGTGGCCTAGACAGGGTCACTCAGAGTTGGGACTCTTCTAACGTGGGCTGGTGGAAAGGTCTTTTTCTCCCATCATTCATGGATTTGGAAGGATGGTAGCCATGGCAGGCTGAAACACAGCCTTCCTCCCCAAAAAGGCATTCCCGTCCTAGTCCCTGGCCCTGTGAATGTCACCTTACATGGTTTATTAAAAAGCAATTAAGCATGTTGAGATGGAGAGATTATCGTGGATTATCTGGGTGGGCCCTAATGGAGTCATGTATGTGACTTATAAAACAGAGGAGAGGGAGATTGACACACACAAGAGAAATCCAGGTGAGGACGGAGGCAGCCATGGGAGTGATGCACCCACCGCTCAGAGATGCTGGCAGCCACCAGAGGCTGGAAGAGGCTCCTCCAGAGCCTGTGCTAGACTTCAGGCCAGTGGAACTGATTTCAGACTTCTGGTCTCCAAGACTGTGAGAGAGCAAATTTCTGTTGTTTAAGCCACCCTCCCCGTTTGTAATTATTTGTTACAGCGGCCACAGGACACCAATGCAGTAGCCAGGATGGGCCTGTGGCTCTGGCTCCAGCCTCCAGGGACACCAGCCAGAGAGAAGGAAGCCACACATGGAGAACGGCCAAGCGGGTAGAAAAGTGCCGGGCAGGTGCGAGAGTCCCGGGCTCCAGCCTCACCCCTGCGCTTTCTGAACGCTGGTTCTGGGGAAAGCACATTCCCTTTTGCTAACTTGGAATGAGAATTCTATTTTCTATAACCAATGAGTCTTGACTAGTGCACTCCCCCCTGTTCTTAAGAGGACAAGAACCAAGATTTATCTTTATTGCTCATCTGTCACCCAAAAGAGGCCATCACAGAACAAAACACAGTAACATCCGGGAAATGCTGAGGTTAATTGCCATTCATTCATTCATTCAGCAAATACTTATTGTGATCTACTCTGTCCCCAACACTGCTGTAGACCCCAGGGATTAGCAGTGACTAAAAGCAGATGAATAGCAGGAGGTAAGTTAAAAGCAGAGAAGGGGAGGCAGCACTGAGGACCTTACAGGCTACAGGAAGGGTTTAGGCTTTCACTCTGAGAGGTGAAGGGTGACACTGGAGAATTCTGATCAGAGGAGACATGGGTAAGCAGATTCTTAACAATCCCAGTGAGGCAAGACGGTGCTTGGACATGATGGACAGCAGTGGGGCATGAGAACCAACGAGGTTCTGGATGCATCTTAAAAGTGTGGCATGGGAGATTTTCTGACTCATTGGATGTGGAGAAAAAGAGGATTTGCAATATACCAAGTCACACTATTCTCACACTGCTCATTAACTCTCCATTGTGACTTCTGTAATTTCAGGATGTCACTCTTTAATTTCATTTTAACGAACTAATCATATTCCATAATCTGTAGATGCACACAGTGAAAGCTCATCAGACACCAGTTTCCTTCCCTGCATCCTCAAGAGATGCCTGTGCACTTATCTTCCTCCCCAGAATGATACTTATTAGAGCAACTTTCTTAGGGGTACATTTCAGAGTGAAGCACAATGCAAAATTACTTCCAATTTTAGAGTTTCAGAACCCTCAACCATGGGCTGTTTGATATTAAATGAAATTACTGACACTTATAAGTTCTGATTCTGATTTCAGTACAAATTTGAGAGTGTGTGTTTAATCAAAAGGAATTATTACCTTTAGGTTTAAAAGGTCTTAAAGAAACTGGAACTAGGAGTCAGTCCTCTGTTCTGAACGTGGTCATCTCAAAAATATGAGCACACAGAAGTTTTCTTCCTTCTTGTCAGTTTTGAGTCCAATGTCAATACTGTTGTCCTGTGAAAGATTTTAAGATTTTAATATTTTTTCACATAATTTCCTGATGTCCTGATTGTTGCTTCTATTTTATTCATCAAAACCAAGCAGAGTGGAGGTTGCTCTGGGGCTAGATGGATGGCCAGTCATTAAAATCAATGCCTTATCAGTCTGCCTTAGTTCTGTGGTTTTATCTGGCTTTACAGATCAGCTTGTGTTCATATACCCCATTTCTGGTTCTAGTTGTTTTTAAAATAACCATACATCCAAGGAGTTCAGCACTCCTCATACACATTGTCATGGCATTCCTATGTGATAGGGTAAATTAAATTGCTATTCTCATGTTTCATATGGATAAAGGGGAAGCAAGTTCAAATGACCTTCCAGTTAGGACTCAAGTAGAGCGTTGAAAGTGCGTGTCTCATATTATTCATCTGACATCAAATCTTGTTCAGTCTTCAATTTGGCTCGTGTGGCTCTTTAATTCCTTTTTAAGCACCACATTTGAATATATCCACATATTGTGACCGCCGCAGGACACTACACAATACCCATTACACAATAGTGATGTGTTTTTAAAAGACTACATAGAAGGAGAACAAAAGAGAGTGTGCACCTATAGCACTTGCTGTGATTGTGGGGAGCTCAATAAATCAGACACAGAAGATCTGGAGGAATCAATCCCCAGCATTCTATGAACAGAGGGAAAAGGGAAAAGAAAATAGAGGCAGGCGAGTCGACACTGCCATCTCAATTTCACCTTGACCTGGGAGAAGGATGATAGAAATAGCTTCTAATTGGCAATAAAATAAAATAATAAAATAATGCTTTACTACTTTTCTTGAACAGTATTCATTTTGTTCCGATTCTCACAACAACTTTAGGGGCACTATTCTGATTTTACAGGAGAAAATCAAAGCTCCAAGAGGTTGTGTGGCATGTGCTTGGCCCTTTAACTGGTGAGCCTGGGAGTCCAGTCTGAGCCTCTGACCCCAAGTGCACATCTCTCTCCACCACACATGACCCTCAGAAGGTCCTTCCCTCTCTCCCATTTTCATTAAAACTATGAGGATCAAGGGAGACAGGACAAATAAAGGTCTGTTTTGCACACCCCATGTCCCCATACCCACTGCAGATTTATCGGAGACACTTCCTTATCATCCAGATAGTGACCAATCCCTCTTAGCAAACAGCTACATGAGACCCCAATGTTATATCACTCATGTTCTTAGAGTTTCAAAGATGCAGACAAGAAATGGTGCTTCTTAAAAAAAAACTCTGCCATGAATCTATCATTGCCCAAAACACACTTCCTCTGCATAGAAGTTCTAACGTGTTTCCACTGCAAGGCAGTGCCAAGGCAATTCTCTTCTGTTGTACAAATCTACTGGGAATTAGTGAAACATAAATGATTAAGGTGTCAGACACCAGCCTCACATGTGCATGGTTGGCATGATTAAATAAAAAAACTCACGGATTTGTGTTCTAAGTTTCTGTCGAATGGCCCAGGTCAACCCAGCCTACATTCCACACATGGAAGAAGATATTCCAATTCTGCCAACTACTGCTTGTCAATGAGGACAAGAGAAATCATTCATTCATCTATTCCTTTATATATCCTTTGTTGAACACCTATTTTTGTTCCATGCCATGTTGCAGAATCTGGGGGTGCAAATGTGACTAAGAAACACACAGCCCATGCTTCGAAGTGCTCACAATCAAATGCAACAGATAAACAAACAAACAACTGAAAATCACAATCCAATGTGACAAGTGCTGTAATCTTCAGGCCATGGAGCTTAAAGGAATTTTTTATAAATGTTGCCCAACACTTCCTTTATTTTACTTATTTTCCCACCAAGGAGATTTTTAACCCTATGTCTACTTCCCATAGGCAGACATAGGGGTACGTTCACTCTAATCACACTAATCCTATGGAATTAAAAAGAGCACAGTTTGGAAAGGAGACATTAGTAAATCTGAGTGGAACAAGAGCTCAAAATGTAGTCTTGAAGTTGCAGTTGGCAGTTTGAAAAGCTGGCCCAGCATTATGCTAAGAAAACATATGTCTGGCCGCCTTCCCAGGCTGCATTTTTCTGGTTCCCAGCGTCTTGTCAAGAGCAGACCACAACTGCTAGTCCATGAGCAGTGCAGAGCTGCCCACCCGAGCCCATGCTGGTGTGCACGGGGCATGCCACTCAAGCCCCTCATGCCTCAGATAGCATGAGGACAGACAGGCACTCACTCTGGAGATGGGAACATTCATCATTTGTTCAGTAGTCCCATAATGAACCCCATCTGTGTGAATGGCCCATGATCAGAGCACAGACTGTGGTCACCTGTGAAATGGCATCTGCACCAGCTGACAGCTGACAGGGGCTTTGCCATCTGTGCATTGTGACTGGCCTGGAGGAACTGATGAAGTAGACAGTTCACCGGTGGTGATCCCAGCCCCTTTCCTTCCTGGCTGATGTCTCCCTCTAAGGCACCTACCCAAGCACATCATGCCCTTTCATACTGCCCCCTTCTCACCACCTATCAAGCCTTCCTTCAAGGATCCAATCACCTCCTTCTAACTAGGATGTAAATAAGTGACTGGTAAGGCTTTGTGGTCTTTTCTCCATAAGGATGTGGTGCTCTGCAACTCACATAGTCACAACGTGTGCGCTCATTCATCCACATGAACCATCATGGAGGATGACACTTTATTATGCCCATTTCACAGAGGCAGAAACTTAGGTTCTGTGTCCAGCCAATGTTCATGCAGTTAAGGAATAGCACAGCTAGGAGGCAAACCCTGATACTCCACCTGCAAACACAGTGCTCTTTGCACAATAGGCCATCAAAACAAGAATTCTCCAGTGTTGAATTAGTACGTAATAAAATGTTGACAGGGAGGCATTTAGGATGAGGACCTCTTTTATTTACAGTTAGATTTCCCTGACTTAAGAAAAAGCACCATCTTCTGCATCCACATTATAACTATTGCTCTCTGGCCACACTTGAGAAGCGAAGTCGATTTTCCTTACATTCTTTAGAATCTGCACAAAAGCATCTAGGAGAAAATATTCTTTGATTCTGTAGCATCCAAATTAACGTGCTTCCCTAACACAGCTCACAGATAGTACCGAGTTGTTATTCATGGGATGCTCCTGAAATGAAAAAGCAGGCTTGAGCTGTTTTATAGGTAGCTTCCACTCTGGGAGGGGACCTTACTCTCTGTCTAGAGTCGATCATGATTTTGTGAGCCCTCAGCACATTCAGCCTACAGGCCTCTTCCTTGTTCTGGAAGCATCTTTCCCTGACTTCTGACACTGGAGCCTGTCCTGACCTGTCTTCTGCTTCTCCTGCCTCTGTTCCTCCATCTCCTCTGCAGTGCTGAGCCCTTTTCTAGTCTCCTTCCCCCCTCTCCATAGAAGATCCCATCCACGGTCACTCCAGTCACCCTGCCCTTTCAGTCTTGGGGTCTTGCTGCCTCTTCACAGGGTTTTTGCACCAACTGATCCCCTCCCCTGTTCCTTTCTGCCTTTTCTCCTATCCTTCAAAGCTCAGCTTTTATTAGGGTTTCCCTAGAACCCTTTGACCAGGTAAAATCTCCCCTTTCTACTCACTCACAGCACCATAGAACTTGCTTTTGTGGTCCTTCCCATGGCTGAATTTTCATGCTTATCTCCATGACTACTCATCCATCACCCAGCTTGACTGTAAGCTCCATGAGGACTGGGATCACATCTGTTTTTGCTCACCTTGTATCCCTATAGCCTGGCATGTGACCCGAATCATAGCAGGAACTCAGTAAACATTTGTGAGTTCATGTGTACAGCATGCATACATGAAGGATCTTCTTTATTCAGTAGTACAAGCTTGGTAGAATTGGTGATATGGTTTGGCTCTGTGCCCCACTCAAATCTCATATTGAAATGTAATCCCCTGTGTTGGAGGTGGGGCCTGGTAGGAGGTGATTGGATCATGGGGGTGGTGTCTAATGATTCAGCACCATCCCCTAGGGCTGTCTCATGGTAGAGTTCTCATGAGATCTGGTTGTTTAAAAGTGTGTAGCACCCCACTTCCCACCCTTCACTCTCTTCCTCCTGCTCCTGCTATGTAAATGTGCTTGCTTCCCCTTTGCCTTCCACTATGATTGTAAGTTTCCTGAGGCCTCCCCAGCCATGCTTTCTGTACAGCCTGTGGAACTGTGAGTCAATTAAACCTCTTTTTCTTTATAAAGTACCCAGTTTCAGGTATTTCTTTATAACAGTGCAAAAATGGATTAATACAATTGCCCTTTGCAAGAAGTCAGTGTAAGCTTGGACCTATTCCCTGCTGCAGCCCACTCCTACCCAGACCCTGGCTGTACCCAGCATGCATAAGCAGCAACTCGGCGGACAGATGTCCTCAGGCTGAGAGACACTCTGGCAAATACAGTTTAAAAATGTTAAATTTCTCATTCTGGGCTACTGGTAGTGAGACTAGCAATTTGTAAAAGGATATTTATGTATTGTTTCTAAGGTGAAGGAGGATAAATGCAAGTAATTTTGTAGCAAATTCAAATTTTTTTATTAATTAGTGACACTTGCCCTGTTTGTTGTTTCTTTCATTCATTCAACAGTTAGACATTGAATGCCTTGCAATTTGCTGACATCATAACTTCTCTAATCAGATTGTGCAGCTGGTTGGGCAAATGCAGTATTAACCATCACTCCCAGGAAAAACTCTTTAAACTCGTATAATGTCATCAATTTCCTTGGCCAACAGGTCATATTAGAAAGGCACCAACTGAGGGAGACTTCTCAGACCATCTCCTTCTCTTCTAGTTCATGCTTAAGCAATTACCCAAGTATGTGACAGGTTTTGTTTGTTTGTTTTCAGAAAATTTGTGTTCTGTTTACTCCAAAACGTAGTGACTAAAAACAATAATTGTACATTATCTTTCTCAGTTTCCGTGTGTTAGGAAGCTGGAAGTGGCCTTGTTGGGTAGGCCTGGCTTGGAGGTCCCCCATGAGTTGCATGGGCTTGGGCTGTCATCATCTGAAGGCTTGACTGGGGCTGGAGGATCCACCTCCTGGCTAATTCACTCAGGGCTGGCAAGTTAGTGCTGGCTGCAAGATGGGGCCTCAGTGGCTCTCCACAAAGCTGTTTGAATATCTTCAGAGCATGGCAGTTGGCTTTCCCTGGAGCAAGTAATGCAGGAGTCCAAGGCAGAAGTGCAATGCCTTTTCAGACCACCCTCAGAAGTCACCCACTGTCACTACCACCATATTCTATTGGTGACACAGACCAGCCTTGATTCAACATGGGAGTGGACTATACAAATGGCATGAAGACCTTTGGTGGATCATAGAGGACGAACATGGAGACTTACTGCCACAGGCTGACACCACAACAGGACCCCTGCTTTCTTGCATATTTTCCGGCTCACTGAACCAAATGATTTGTTTTCCTTTGACTCTCCTCTGGGCTCACTCACCTTTGTTCTAGCTGAGGCTTTGCTGCTGGGGAAGGTACACGCTTGCACAGCCCTCTCAGGCCTGCTCCAGGTGGGTCATGATGATTGTAAGTTTCCTAAGGTCTCCCCACCCATACTTCTTGTACAGCCTGTGGAACTGTGAGTCAATTAAACCTCTTTTCTTTATAAAGTACCCACTTTCAGGTATTTCTTTATAGCAGTGCAAAAATGGACTAATACAACTGCCCTCTGCAAGAAGGCAATTCTGCTCCTCTAGGGCCTTTTCCCTCTTATTTACACCCTGGCCTGTGGTGCCTCTCTGTCGGTGTGTCCCTGTTCTGTGTCCCTGAGAATATTTTAAAACTAGAGTATAGCCAGGCACGTTGGCACAAACCCATAGTCCCAGGTACTCAAGAGGCGGAGGCAGGAGGATCGCTTGAACCTAAGAGGTCAAGGCTGCAGTGAACAGTGGCCATGCAACTGCACTCCAGCTTGGATGACAGTGAGACTCTGTCTCGATAAATAAATACATAAATGCATAAGACTAGATTATAACCTTATTTGATTTTATAGCATGCATCCTTCTGTGTTCATAAAATATGACATACATTGCAGCTCATAAATCCTATGCAGCGGCCCATCCAGGACAGACTCCATTTGCAGCCTCATTTCATTTAGCGGGACCCCCTGTGCAGTGTTTGCAGATGGAAACAATGCAGATTTCCCTCTTTACTGCTCTGATAGATCACCCCACCTCTGCACGCTGTCACATACTTCCCTTGGCCTGGAAGGCCGCCACTCATTTTTCCCTCACTTAATCGGTTTACTCCAACAATGTTTTACAACACGTATTCAAATCTTTTTTTTAACTTTTTTTTTTTTTTCGAGAGTCTCACTCTGTCGCCGGGGCTGGAGTGCAGTGGGGCGATCTCGGCTGACTGCAACCTCTGCCTCCCCAGTTCAAACAATTCTCCTGCTTCGGCTCCCTAGTAGTTGGGATTACAGGCACACACCACCATGCCCAGCTCATTTTTTGTATTTTTAGTAAAGACGGGGTTTCTCCATGTTGGCCAGGCTGGTCTTGAACTCCTGAGTTATTGCCTCCACTTCTTGAGAACCTGGGACTATGGGTTTGTGCCAACAAGCCTGGCTATACTCTAGTTTTAAAATATTCTCAGGGACACAGAACTCCTGACCTCAGGTCATCCGCCTGCCTCGGCCTCCCAAAGTGCTGGGATTGCAGGCATGAGCCACCACGCCTGGCTGCATTTATTCAAATCTTATGCCACTTCACATAGTTTATAATAATATGTCCTTGCTCCTGACTTCATTGCAAACTCCCACTCCTATTTGGTACCCATAGAACTACTAAGAAAGCAGAGAACACACTGGGCCTTAGCAAAGCATTTTTAAATATCTTCAATGATTTTTTCAACAAACACTCATGGGATGCCTACTACGCATTGAGCATGGTGATAAATACTAAAGGCACATGAGGAAGAAACAGTGTCTGGAATTATTTTTTAGATGAATAATATTTTGGTATCAACAAAGTACAAGGCCCAATCATATATTATTCACTTTAAAGTATGACTTGTCTGCATGAATTAATAAGTTTACTATCAAAAAGAGGTTGAAATATAACAATGTGGTTGCTTTGTGAGATGGTTTGGCTCTGTGTCCCCACCCAAATCTCATGTCAAATTGTAATCCTCAGTGTTGGAAGAGAGGCCTGGTGGGAGGTGGTTGAATCATGGGGGCAGATTTCTCCCTTGCTGTTCTCGTGATAGCGTTCTCACAAGATCTGCTTGTTTGAAAGTGTGTAGCACCTCCTTCTTCTCTCTCTATTCCTCCTGCTCTGGCCACATGAAGATATGCCTCCTTCCCCTTCACCTTCCGCTGTGATTGTAAGTTTCCTGAGGCCTCCCCAGCCATACTTCCTGTACATCCTATGAAACTGTGAGTTAATTAAACCTCTTTTTTAAAAAGAATAAATCACTTAATCTCAGGTAGGTTTTATCCAGTGCAAGAACAGACTAATACACTTTGCATATTGCAAGAACTAGCGAACTCCTAAACAAGACTAATTAATCAAACTGAAAATTCTTTTCATGCAGTTGTTTGCTTGGTTTATAGCCTAGCACAAAAATGTCACTGAAGTACATTTTAAACAGCAAGATATCTTGTTATAACTGTTGGCAAGAAATAAAATACGCCAAGTATCAAATATCACAAGGAAACTTGAAACTGCTGAGCCACCATATCAGATTATTATTACAGGTTCTCCAAGAAGAGAAATTTACCAGGATTCTCAAACTAGGAAGAAGAATCTGCATGGTAAGCATGGCCCCCCATCCAGGGACTGAAGGACCCACTCCACACATTACCTGTCCCTACCTTGCTCTGATGCCCTGAGCCCTGAGCTTCCCGTCATTCATTCAAGATTCTGTCTCTGGCTTGTTTGGGTTTGTTTTCCTCTTTACTGAAACTCAAATCAGTAAGAGGAATCATCCACTGAGTATATTCACCTCCAGTCCCACCTTCCATCTGCAAGTCTGCCAGGAGCGGCTGGGTGGAATTGTGTAGCTGTTACCACCTCAGACACTTCTCCACTGTGCTCCTTTCAAAATACTTAGGATCCTATAAGTGTATTTCATCTTTATGTCAAAAAATTATTCAAGATAGGGTTGGAGTGAACAGAACAGAGGATTGACTACAAAGATGAAACAGAACCTGACTTCAAAAAGCAGCTTCAGAGTAGTAGGACAGAGAGATAAGAAAGGAAAAGGAACTGTAAGACAAAGTAATTAATTCCCAAGAGCAGGATATGTGTGTATGTATGTCTACATACATACACATATAGATATACATACATATTCATACATACAGGAGACATAGGGCAGACAGGAGACATGTTCTGGTGAGGAGATCAATGATAGGTGTCTTGGAAGAGTCAGTGTTCAAGCCAGACCTTGCAGGAAAGATAATAACCAGGGGAAACAGAGATGACAGGACAGTTTCATCACCGAGACCAATGCAAGGAAGGAAAAGGAGAGAGTTAAGAAGTGGAGTTGGCTGGACTGGAGGATGCATGAAAGGGATTAGCAGGCGACAGGGTTTTAAAGATGGGATAGAGCTCATAATAGACAAACTTAGAGGCAGGACTGGGGAGTTTGGGTTTACTCTAAGGCAAGAGGAAGCCACTGAACAGAAAAGTATATCAACCATTTCTCACAAAGGAGCAGTGAGGTATGAGTGAGACAATCTAATGGCAGTATCTTCAAAAAGATGACAAACCATACAAACCTAAGGGATTTACACTACAAAAATCAGACTTGTGCTCCAGAAAGATTAATTAGGCACCTAGCTGCAGGATTGATTGGCAGGAGGAAAGAATTAAGGGAAAGAAGGAGTTAAGAGGCCATTAAAATAATCCCAGTGAGAGGTCAAAAAAAAAACCTGATTGAGGGCTTCATCAAAAAAAACAAGTTCTTAGACAAGATACTGTGGAGGTAGAATTAACATAATGTGATATATGTGTGATGGGGGCATTGAGGGGTCTTTGGGCTTACCACAGATAGAGACTAAATCTCAGCACCTCTGACCCCCACATCAATCTGTACTCCTGCTGGACGTGGTGGCTAACATCTGTAATCCCAGCACTTTAGAAGGCAGAGCAGGCAGATCACCTGAGGTCAGGAATTTGAGACCAGCCTGGCCAACATGGTAGAACTCCGTCCCTACTAAAAATACAAAAAAATCAGCCAGGCATGGTGGCGTGTGCCTGAAGTCACAGCTACCCGGGAGGCAGAGGCAGGGGAATTGCTTGAACTCAGAAGGCGGAGGTTGCAGTGAGCCAAGATCTTGCCACTGCACTCAAGCAAGCCTGGGCAACAGAGCGAGACTCTATCGCACACACACACACACACACACACACACACACACACACAAAGTCTGGACTCCTGAGTGTTCTAGGTCAGACACATCTTCTGTCACTAGCAAAAGCAAACAGAAAACCTCTTTGGAGGAAAACATCCTCAATTTAGGCCCTCAGGATTTCCACAGCTTAAGATCAATAGAATATGAGATCATAAACCCTCAAAGAAATAAACATGATGAGAAGAGCCAGCCAAAACAAGATACGGCTCCCAGGTTTTCCAGATATTAGTATTTATTAGATTCAAAATATAAAATAATACATGACATGTTTAGAAAAATAAAAATAAAATAAAAAACAAATAATGTTTTGAGCAGAAGCTAAATATAAGTTATAAATGAAAAATATTACCATGGGTAATAAAAGCTCAGTGGATGGCTAAATAGTAGATTAGATATGGTAGAAGAGAAAATTTGGGAACTGGAAGACTAGTTAGAAGAAATTACTAAGATTATAGCACAGGGATACAAGGAAATGAAAAATATGAAGAAGTAAAAAGTTATGAAAAATAGAATTAATAAGTCTAGCACATGTCCAGTCAAAGTCTCAGAAGAAAAAAATTGACAGAATAGAGAAGAGATAATATTCAAAGGAATAATGGCTGAGGACTGATAAAAGATGTAAATCCACTGATATAGGACACACAACAAATACCAAGCCAGATAAATATAACAAAATCCAAGTACATTGTATTGAGGTTAAGAACACAGAATGTACAAAAGGTGATTAAAAGCAGCCAAAAAGTAATGAGAGAACACCTGCAAAAGGACTAAAGTTAACAGCAGACTCCTCAACAATAGGCTGAAGATGGTGGAATATCTTCATACTTTAAGAGAAAATAACTGCAAGCTTAGAATTATATACCCAGCAAAATTATCTTTCAAGAATTAAGTAAAATAAAGGCATTTTCAGATAAATAAAATTTGAGAGTACTTATTACCTACAGACCTCCACTAAAAGAACGTCTGAAAGTATTTCAGGAAGAAAAGACTGACCTCAGAATAAAGGTCTGGGATGCAAGGAGAGAAATAGTGGACAAAGAATTGTGGAAATGCGCAGGTAAATCTAACAAAGACCAATTGTACAGTATAATTTTTAAATGCTTAATCATAGGGTTTGAAAAGAAGACAATACACAAAATATGTGGATTTTTGTTTGTTTGTTGTTTGTTTTTGAGACAGAGTCTCTCACTCTATTGCCCAGGCTGGAGTGCAGTGGCGCAATCCTGGCTCACTACAATCTCTGCCTCCTGGGTTCAAGGGATCCTCCTGCCTCAGCCACTCAAATAGCTGAGATTACAAGTGTGTGCCACCACGCCTGGCTAATTTTTGTATTTTTAGTAGAGACAGGGTTTCATCATGTTGGCCAGGCTGGTCTCGAACTCCTGACTTCAAATGATCCGCCCACCTTGGCCTCCCAAAGTGCTGGGATTACAGGTGTGAGCCATCATGCCCAGCCAAAGACAACACACAAAAGATGTGAATGAAAAAGAATGAAATCAGTTGGGTGTGCATTGTTAAGCATGGGCAAATGAATTTCTATTGTTCAGCAGGGAAAATGGAAAGTAAACTGTATAGTTTTTTCATTAAGTATGGCAAAATTTTAAGAGTAACAACTACAGAATATAGTGCCTAACTTCTAAATAAAGAATGGGATTTCAACATTCCTTCTTCAATTATTGGTAGATAAACCAGATAAAGTAGTAGAGTATAGAAAATTTGAACCAAGCAATTCCAAAGCTTAGTTTAAGCTTGGTTTAATGGTCATATATAGAATACACACTGTTTGCAAGCACACATGCAACATTTATAAAAATTGGTTATAAATTAGGCTATAAAAAAGCCATATCAAATTTCAAAAAAATAATATTATATGTCTAGACTATGTTCTCTCACTATAGTGCAATGAAGTCAGACTTAAAAATCAAAATTTAAAATATATTTTCAGAAATCAAACATAGACAATATCATAATACAAACTTTTAAATGCTCAGAACTGAACAATAATAAATCTTGTACATATCATAACTGGTAGGATATTGCAAAAGTAGAAAATATATACCCTTAATATTTATATATGAGGGAAATATATAACCTTAAATGTAAGGCTATATATTAGCCTTAAATATACCTTGTATTTAAAAATAAAGGATTGAAAATAAGCTGAATACGCCATTAAAAAGTTAGGGGAAGATAACAAACTCTTTTTTTTAAAAAAAGGAAGGAGATAACTAAGATATTAGCAGACATTAATGAAAAGGAACACAAAGGTACCATGGAGGGCATAATGCAACCAAAATGGTCCTTAGCTAAGACTAATATAATCGCCATATATTTAATGAGATTTATTTTTTTGAAAAGATAGAATGCACAAATGAAGAGTAGTAAGATTTAAAGGAGACACAACTACACAAACAGTAGATATTAAAAAGAAAAGGCCAGGCGTGGTGGCTCTTTCCTGTAATCCCAGCACTTTGGGAGGCCGAGGGGGGTGGATCACCTGAGGTCACCAGCTGGGTTAGAGACCAGCCTGACCAACATGGGGAAACCCCACCTCTACTAAAAATACAAAAATTAGCTGAGCGTGGTGGCACATGCCTGTAATCCCAGCTACTTGGGAGGCTGAAGCAGGAGAATTGCTTGAACCTGGGAGGCAGAGTTGCAGCGAGTGGAGATCACACCACTGCACTCTAGCCTGGGCAAAAAGAGTGAGACTCCATCTCAAAAAAAGGAAAAAGAAAAAGAAAAGAAGATTGCTATGAATTATCGTACTTATTTTGTCTACTTATCATAATTACTTCATCTGCTTATCAAATGTTATGTTAATAAATTTGAAATTTCATGTAAAATAAATAAGTTCCTGGAAAATTATAACCTACAAAATTTGACTTAAAAACAATGGGAATGACCAATTGGTCCTGCAATTATTAAAGAAATGTAATTAGTAGTTAAAAATCTTCCTATAAAGAAAATAGAAGCCCCAGAAAACTTTATGGACAAATTCTAAAAACCTTTCAATAAAAATTGTTCCAATCATCTGGAAAGATTAGAACATTTCATTTAGAAAAACTAAACAATCCCCTTGTAGCATTCTTATGAGGTTAATACAGCCTTGATGCCAAAGCCAGACAAAGATGATATGATGAAGGAAAATTACAGATGATTAACTGATAAACATTGACACAACAATTCTAAACAGCATCAACAACCAAATGCAGCCAAGTCTAATCTTGTCCAAATTTGTTCTATCCCAGGAATTCAGAAGAGGTTTAACATTAGAATAAATGTAATTTACCACATTTAATAGATTGATGGAGAATAACCATACGGTCTTCTTGTTTGACTCAGAAAAAGTATTTGATAAAATTCAACATCTTAAAAAAATTCTTAAACTGAAAACACAGGAGAAAGTTCGTAAGCTGATGAATAGCATCCACAAAGAACCAAGGGCAAACATCACTCTTAATTGTGAAATATGAGAAGCATGGATGTCCCCTATCCTGGGGTCTATTCCACACTGGAGGCCTTGGCAAGGAGCTTTTATCTATTTCAGGCCTTTGGCAGTTTCTCCTTCTGTCTGTTGCATTGCTTGGCACGTGAAAGACAATCTTTTCCACGTATCTTAGTAACAAAACAACACAACTTTATTTACTTAAGTAATCTTCCTTTCTGAGATCCTATAAAACATCCTATAACCATATGGGGGTTATTGATTTAATTTTGCTTCATGTATTTATTTACATTACATTACCATTATTTATTGGCCGTCAAAGATTTTCAGCAACACTCTATTCCTGTGTAAAACCTTGAAAAGTCCCCGTTTCAATACTATAAATCTCTCTCCTCTGGACAATTTCCATTTTTTTTTAATCTCAACCAAGGTAGGTGAAGTGAGGAGACAAAAATCGAATGTGTAAATGTTTTCCTTTATTCATTTTACAGGAAATGTTTCAAGAAGTTGGATGTGGGCATGGCTTCATCTCTTCACACTTCCTCCAGTACACACAGTTGTTGGTGATTGTGTACTCACTGTGGTTCATCTTTACTTATGTTCATCTTTCCTTTATTTAGATTTTCCAAAAATCACCTAGACATTTTTTTCCACACGGGCAAGGAGCCCTCTGTGCACACAGGACATTACTTTAGTGATGTTATTTGCCCAGTTAGAGAATCTGAATTCTTTTTCACATGCCTTCAATTCAAATCACAAATTATGCTACTTCTACAGATGGTTTTCCTAAGAATAAAGTAATTGACAAACATGATGTTAATTAAAGGAACTTTTTATATCATGCCTGTCTATTCTTTTGCTGGTATTTGCTGGCGATGTCATTATTTACAGTTGCTAAGGTGATCATGTAAGAATGCTTGGTTTTGGAATACTTAGTGTCCAAGTTTGTGGCTCACATCCTTATGAATCACTTCACTTATAAATGAAATTAATTTGACACTAGATCATTTTATCAGTTATACCTCTGGCAAGTTAATATATACCAGTTGTTTTTTTGGCAATAATAAATAAGTTATTTGTTGGCCAACCCACTATAGCAAGCAGCATTTCTCTCACTTGGAAGTAAGCAACATCACTCTATCGGGAAATTGAAGTGGTATTTTATTGGGAAAATTGAATAAAGGAGAGTCTCTGTTCATAACACCACAGAACTATTTAAATCAAATCGAAATAAAAATGAAGCCCAGACGCTTCCAATTGTGGGTAGAAATACAAATGCTACCTCCGATTGGAGGACAATTAGAGGTATTTGTCAAAATATTAAACGAACATATCCTTTAGATCATTGGCAAACAATAGAGACACACTCTGGCTAAATTAAGTAAAAAACAAACAAAAAACACAGGATATTTGAAAAATATGGAAGAGCTCCCTGGATTAAAGAAAAGGCTGAATAACAAGGTCTCCAGGAAAACAAGATCAGAAAAGCTCTAGGGCAGAAACAGTTGCCAATTTCTCTAAGGCACCTCTTTCTGGACAAATCATTTCCAATAATTTTCCATTTTTGTGTTTCTTAAAAATTCAAGTTCCCAGGAGGAAGCATCTGATTGGGTTAGTTTGGGTGGCATGACCTCCCTTCTCCACAAGAGGGCGGCGTAAGGAGTTCTCTGGACGCCGGACAAGCACAAACCACATGGATTTGTTTCAACAGAAAAGCAGAAGACAAAAATTAGAGATATTTTCTCATTACATCTCCATTTCCCCCAAAAGAAAATGGAGGTGTTATTATCAGAAAGACAGAGAATGGAAGACAGGCAGATAAAAACAACACTTGCTCAATCTTCTTTGCAATAGCAGTTCCACTCCAGTGACTGTTCAGACGGCTGGTAGAAGTCCAACTTGCTACCTCAGATATAAAGAACATGTTCATTTAATATTTTGACAAATCCTTCTAATTAGAGAACAATTAGAGGGATTGGGGACATTCAGAACCAACACTGGTTTCATCATGTGTTCTATGATCCCACCCCTTCCGCACCTGTCCTGAGCTGCTTGAAACACCTGTTCACCCCTAAAGACTCAGCCCAAGGTTTACCCGCTTTGAGAAACCTTTATATCACTGGCAAACAATAGAGACAAACTCTGGCTAAATTAAGTAAAAAACAAAAAACACACAGTGTTCAAAGAATATGGATGTCACACAGATGATGGATAGTGTTTTTGCAATATTACTTTTAATAAGAAAAGTAAAAAGAATACAGAGTCACATCAATAAAGCAGTAGTTAAGTATTGTCCATCCAGACTGTAGAATTCTGAGAGCCACTAAAGTCAATGGACTGAAGTTACACGGATGCAGGAAGCTCTCGAATGCATATCAGCAAGTGGATAAAGGAAGTTTCAGAAGAGCTTGTGAAGTCTTAACATGTTTCTGTAGAACTATAAAGGACATACATTGAACAGGAAAACTCATGAGATCTAATAAGAAAACTTCCTTATTTTTATCTTTCACTGTTCCTTTAAAATATGTACAGTGGGAGTGGGAAAAGTTCTTCCCCGACTCAGGGAGGAAACTCAGGCAATGTCACGACTCCTGTGAATTTGTGAGTAATAAATAAATCCTAAGGTTGCTCTAAGTCAGAAACACAGTGTCAATTCAGTGACTAAAAATGTCAAATCTTATGTAATAGGCCAGGCGCGGTGGCTCACGCCTGTAATCCCAGCACTTTGGGAGGCCGAGGTGGGTGGATCACGAGGTCAGGAGTTCCAGACCAGCCTGGCCAACATGGTGAAACCCCATCTCTACTAAGAATACAAAAATTAGCTGGGCGCGGTGGTGCATGCCTGTAATCCCAGCTACTCAAGAGGCTGAAGCAGGAGAATTGCTTGAACCCGGGAGGTGGAGGTTGCAGTGAGCTGAGATCACGCCACTGCACTCCAGCCTGGGCAACAGAGTGAGACTCTGTCTCAAAAAAAAAAAAAAAAGGCTCATATAATAATAAAAATTCAAAGGATTTAAAATTGGATTTTCTGCCACTGCCCAGCTGGAGCCCTTTGTACCTGGACGACTGCAGAGTGCGAAGCCTTCTCTTCCTTCCTTTGATTTTTCCAGACCCTTCCAGAGTCAAGGTAGGAAAAGGAGTAGGAAGAACAGGAACAGGAATGTTCTTGCCCAGCTGGAAATGTTTTAGGCTCGCCTCACTCTCTCTCATGCGTGCCTCTGTGAGTTTCTAGAGGCCTCTCTGGGATATATTCCACAGGGCTTTACATGATGCTGGCTGAATGCTTGCTTCAGATGGCTGGCGCCTTCCCTGCTCTTCTTCAAGAGTCTCACCCACGTGGATTCTCAGGGTTGGCAATCCCATTAGAATTTAGTGCCGTGAGATGCATTTTGGACGTTTGTGTTGTTTGAAGCCCCTGCGATTGTAGCAATGTGTTAACCACAGCAAGAGGGAACATGCACCTAGACTTGGGAATCTCCTGTATTTCTCACACCCCTTGCATTTAGCTCACTGGGGAAAGTGACTGAGTTTGAGTTCTGGCCAGTGGAGTGTAATGAAAGTGACATGCATTACTTCAAGTCCTGGCCGGTAAAACATCCACAGGACCGTCCATGCTTCTGGTGGTCAGCCTGTAGAATGGAGAAAATCCAGCAGCAGACTCTGAGGCCCTTGGGGACAGCCGAGCTAACAGGAGGAAGGACCCTAAGTCCCAAAACACCCCTCACTCTGCCCTGCATTACAATCTGATATGAACAAGAAATACACCTTATTATAGTAGGTCACTAAAATCTTGGGACTGTTTGTTAAAATAGCTAATCTTTATTCTACTTTGAACACCCAGAATTCTGCTTCTTAAGTGGTAATCAATACATAAAAGCAAACTTTAGTTGAGCTTGACCAAACTACTTTAGGCCAGTTTATTTTCCGGTTTACTTCCCAGTAGCTCAAATATCTATGACAAGTAAATCCACACGTGATCTCCTAAACCTAAGTGTTGAAGCCAGAAGTCGGCAGTGAACAATGCTAGTTGTCTTCTCATACAAGTTATACTAGTCAGTGTCCTTCAAAGGGGCGGAACTAATAGGATAGATGTATATATAAAGGGGAGCTTATTAAGGTGTATTGATTCACACAATCACAAGGTGAGGTCCGACAACAGGCTGTCTGCAAACTGAGGAGCAAGGAAGCCAATCCGAGTCCCAAAACCTCAAAAGCAGAGAAGCCGACAGTGCAGCCTTCAGTCTGTGGTCAAAGGTCCAAGAGTTCCAAAGCTGAGGAGCTTGGAGTCCAACACTCGAGGGCAGGAAATGTCCAGCACAGGAGAAAGATGGAGGCCAGAACACTAAACCAGTCCAGTCTTCCCACGTTCTTCTGCCTGCTTTATTCTGGCCCAGCTGGCAGCTGATTAGATGGTGCCCACCCAGATTGAGGGTGGATCTGCCTCTCCCGGTCCACTGACTCAAATGTTCATCTCCTTTGGCAACACCCTCACAGACACACCAGGAACAATACTTTGCATCCTTCAATCCAATCAAGTTGACACTCAATATTAACCATCACACAAGCACACTGGGTCCTCATTATTCATGGTTCTGATTTGCTAATTAGCCTGCTTTATAAAATTGAATTGTAACCCCAAATCAGCGCTCACGGTGCTTTCGAAGTCATTCGCAGACATGTGCAGAGTGGTGAAAAATGTGAATCACCCAACTGGCACATTCTCAGCTGAAGTCTAACAAAGTGACACTCTGCCTTCTTGTCCCAGCTCTGACAGTGTAAACAAGTGTCCTTTTCACTATTTATTTAGCGCCATGGTTTTCACAATTTTTGTGGTCTTTGTTGGTGATTTCGCTATTTAAAATGGCCCCCAAGATCATGCTGAAGTGCTGTCTAGCATCCCTACTTGCAAGAAGGCCGTGCTGTGCCTTATGGAGAAAATACGTGTGTTAGAGAAGCTTCATTCAGGCATGAGTTACAGCGCTGTTGGCCATGAGCTCTATGTTAATGCATCCATGACGTATGTTAAATAAAGTGTCTTTAAACATAAACACACACTTAGAAAAGGGTATATATTGATGGGTTGATGAAAATGTTGTGATCAGCGATTCACAGGAACCTAACCCTGTATTTCCCCTAGGAGCCAAGCTTCAGTATTTGCTAATTCAGTGTTCATAGCAAATGTATAGACCATAACTACCACGCATAATGATAATAAGCTGTACTTTAGTTGTTGATAGCTTGCAATTCAGAGAAAAGATGACCTATTCTGATTTTTAAACTTATAATGGAAAAGTCTACACTCTCTTTAGGAAACCTCTCTAATTTCAAAGCTTCGGCTATAATCCACAAAGATGGTTTGTGATATGGTTTGGATTTGTGTTCCCACCCAAATTTCCTGTTGAATTGTAATCCCCAATGTTGGAGGAGGGGCCTGGTGGGAGGCAATTTGATCATGGGGGCAGATTTCCCCCTTCCTGTTCTCGTGATAGTGAGTGAGATCTGGTTGTTTAAAAGTGCATAGCACCTCTCCCCTGCTCTCTCTGCCTCCTGCTCCAACCTTGTAAGACACGCCTGCTTCCGCTTCGCCTTCTACCATGCTTGTAAGTTCCCTGAGGACTCCCAAGCCATGCTTCCTGTAGAGCCAGCAGAACCGTGAGCCAATTAGGCCTCTTTTCTTTATAAATTACCCAGACTCAGATAGCTCCTTGTATCAGTGTGAGAACAGACTAATACAGTTTATATTTTCAGCCCCAACCTTTCCTTTGAGTTCAGCTCCCCTTCTTCAGCTTCCTACTGGGTATTTCCACTTGAATTTCCTATTATTGTCAAAATCCAAATGACAATACCCCGTGTAATTTTCACTGTTCTCTCTGAACCCCAGCCCCATAACCATTAACACTCTGTTTCCATTAATGGTCCCCCATATTCCAAAGCTCTTAGGCACAGAAATCTTACGCACTATCTCACCTTACTTAGCCAATCCATCACAAACCCCCTTGGTTTTAATTGCAGAATCTCTTACCCTTTCATTCCATTCTTACTCCTACCACCCTAGTCAGGTTCCTCTCACTTCACATCTGGGTAAGTGTGATCGCATTCTAACTGAAATCCCTTTCCAGTACTCCAGACCATCCTGTACCTTAGTATAAGACTGACCTTCCTAAAACATCTGTCCAACATGTCGTATGTCTGAGCTGACATTTGCCCCCACTCCTACTATCTTACCTACCGTCTATCTGCTCTAGTCCCGCATTTGCACTGGCTATTCCATGGTCCCCAAAACCCAGCACATTCCGTCAGCATGCATTATCTATTCTCCCTGCTCTTCCCTAGGCTGAGATTGCCGGCTGATCACCAAACCCACTTCTACTGCTACTAATAAACATAGGAAGAAAGGTTTTTAAAAGTTCTATAACATGTTTATATGTACTATTCAAGGATTAACTTCTAAAATGACACAACAAAAAGGCCCTCACCCGATGCTAGTACCTTGATCTTGGACTTCTCAGCCTCCAGAAGTGTGAGCCAATTAATTTCTGTTTATTATAAATTACCTAAGCTCAGGTATTCTTTTATAGCAGCAGAAAATGGACTATATTTCCCAAATAGATTAAATATTTGGAGCCAGAGTATAAGAAATCATTAGAGTCAGGTTTCATTTGGTTTAAATTTATAGTCAAGACTAGTCAAAATTTTACTAGAGATGCAAGTGCTCCCTGAGATATCAATTACTATCTATTATGGTGCACTCAGTCTTTGTTGTTCCTTGAAAGAGGGAAAATGTAATTGAAGGGTAATAACTCAAATACAAAGGAGAAGTAAAGGTGCAGAAAGTAGTGGGAGGGTCAGATGTTCTAAAGGCTATTTTTATCTACTTCAAAGCCCACCTTTAAAGCAATTACCGCTGCTGCATACAGCTGCAAAGATTGCTCAAGAGGCTTCATTCCAAATACATACAGTGCATATTTCATTTTAGTGAAACAAAAATAATCTAGTATTTTAGTCTACTATGTTGTGAGTCCCTGAGGACAAGAAGAGCATTTTCTTCATCTTTGTATCCACAACCTGTAACAGTTTCCCCACAATTTGGAGGTGTTCAATAAAATGTTTGGGCATAAACAAAATCTCACAAATTATTAGGTGCAGCCAAACCTGTACCAAACAACAAATCTATAATTTTGTCATTAAAAAGAAAAATAAATGAACAGTGACCAAAGATGAATATAAGAATATAAGATAGAGTCAAACCTGGTAGCTCATGTCTGTAATCCCAGTAACTCGGAAGGCTAAGGTGGAAGGATTGCTTGAGACCAGAAGTTTGAGATCAACTTGGGCAACATAGTGAGACCCATCTCTACAAAATCTATTTTTTAAAAATTAGCCAGGCACCATGGTGGTGTATGCCTGTAATCCCAGCACGTTGGAAGATCAAGCAGGAAGATTGCATGAGCCCAAGAGTTCAAAGCTACAGTAAGCTATGATTGTGCTGCTGCCCTTCAGCTTGGACAACAGAGCAAGACCCCATCTCAAAAAAAGAATGTAAGGTAAATAAACAAAATTAATGCTTTTCCCTTGTATATTAACAATAATCTATTACAGGTTGAAATATAAAAGATTCCCTTTATAAAAGCAATCAACTCATAAATTACCTAAGAATAATTTTAATGTTTAATGAGACCTAAAATGGAGAACTATTGATCTTTATCTAGAACCTTTAAAAAAAGGCTTAACTAAATGAAGAGATACTTTCTTCATCAAATATGAATTGCCATAGATGATAAGATGTACCATTATTGTATATAACACTAAGAAATAAAACACTGCCAATTAAGTTATGAAACATCATCTATTGTAAATAAATCCTAATTTCAAACATGTTATAATGTGGGGGCAGGGGAAGTTTCTTAGCCTCAGTGAAATATGTTATGTTCTAAAATGTGAAGACTGAATATGATAAAGATATTGATTCTTCCCAAATTAAAGTATGAGTTAAATGTACTTCTGATGGGACCATAAATTGTTGTAACCTATCTAAACATTTAAGTAAATTTTTACATATTCATTAACATATAGCAAGAGACTTAAGATGTTTACTGTATTTAATTTCTGTGAATTTTAAGGAATAATCAGATTTATGCAAAAAGATGCCCACTCCATCACTTGAAAAGTGGAAAATTAAGTCTGGGCAATGTGATGAAACCCCCTCTTTCTAAAAAAAATTAGCTGGGCATGGTGGCATGTGCCTGTAGTCCCAGCTATTCCAGGGGCTGAGGTGGGAGGATCACTTGAGTGTGGGAGGTCGAGGCTGCAGTGAACTGTGCTCACACTATCACACTCCAGCTTGGGTGACAGAGTGAGACCCTGTCTCAAATAAAAAATAAAAAACTAAAAATCCAATAATGGGGGGATGATAGTATAAAATTTAGTACATGTATGTGATTACATATTTAGCTATTAAAATTCAGTTTATATATAATTTTTAAAGACATGAAAAATATATAAATATAAAGGTATAAAGTTATAAATAAGGGTATAAAACCATATATGCATGCATCCATTTTAAAGTATACATAGAAAGAAATGGAAATATATGTATGAAATTTTATCACTAGTTACATTCTGCAACAGCAAAATACATTTTCCAAAATACATCAATAGCCATCCTATTAAAACAAAATGAAAGCCCATTTTGAAAGGCCCAAAACGTGACTTACAAGAACTACAGGAATCCTGGGGTAAAAAAAAAAAAAAAAAAAAAAAAAATGTTTATTCAGTGGTGTGATGATTTGGTAATGTGTCAACATGACTAGGATAAACTACACTTCCCAGAATTCCCTTTGATATGGTTTGTATTTTGGTTTCCAAAATACATCAATAGCCATCCTATTAAAATAGGATATGGTTTGGCTGTGTCCCCACCCAAAATCTCATCTTGAATTATAATAATCCCCATGTGTCAGGGGCAGGATCAGGTGAAGATAATTGAATCAAGGGGGCAGTTTCCCCCATACCATTCTCATGATAGTGAGTGAGTTCTCATGAGATCTGATGGTTTTATAAGGGACTTCCCCCTTCACTTGGCTCTCTTTCTCTCTCCTGCTGCCATGTGAAGAAGGAAGTGTTTGCTTCCCCTTCACCATGTTTGTAAGTTTCCTAAGGCCTCCCCAGCCATGCAAAACTATGAGTCAATTAAGCCTCTTTTCTTTATAAATTACCCAGTCTCAGGTATGTCTTCATTAGCAGTGTTAAGAACAGACTGCTAATACACCCTTGCTGGAAGTTTCTAGTTAGGGTGGCCACAAAAGTGATCATTGTGCAAGATTTGGAGGAAGAAAGGAAATAACAGCCACGTGTGGTTCGTACATTGTCACTTAAATGCTGGCTCCCTCACTGACATGAAGGGGTGGCCACCAGGCCTGCAGCTGTGCCTCCTTCCTGGGATTCCCTCTCCAGCCTCTCTGATTCTTGGGCCAGATGTGTTTGTATCTAGCTCCTAGATGGTCCAGCTTTTGCAGAACACCCAAGCCATTGAGGTCAGAACAATGACAGTGGACACTGCTTCCAGTGTCCTGCTCTGCTCTGTGTTTGTTCTTGGTTTCCAAGGCTTACATCCATCTTTCTTTCCTCTCTGCCTGCCCTGCAGTCTTCAACCTTCAGCATCAGACATGAAAGCAACAGCCCCAAGGCAGGGACCTCTCAACCAGCTCCCAGAATTTTGTAGAGTCAAGTGTCTATAACAAAGCCTTTAATATTTGTGTGCGTGTTTGTGAGTATGTGTTTTCATGTGTGGAATATATATCAATAGCTAGACGATAGATAGAAAATAGATAATAGATAAGTGATGGATGGATCGATGAATAGATAGATAGATAACTGATAGATAGAGATATGTCTATTTCCCTCAGTGGTTCTGCTTCTCTGACTGAATCCTGACTGATACAAGGGGCTTGTCAACATTATCATTGCCAACATTATCAATCATAAAAGAATTGGCTTTCTAAGGTCATGCTCTGTGTAAGCCAAGTCTTTAAAATTATTCATTTATTTTCTCTTTCCTTCATAATTACTGAGGCAAATATCATCCTCCCCATGTTATAAATAGGAAAAGAAACAGCAGTCCTTTAAGGAACAATGGTCTGATGCACCCATCTTTCAAGAGTTACTGTGGAGAAAAGACAAAAAGAGGACCTAGAGGGCAAAATGGTCCCCTACTCTTGTTTATATTTATCAGAGGCCAAGGGGCCAACCTCAGTGTCTGGGCCAGATTAGGGACTCAGTAAATATGATACATTTGGTTCATAAAAATTAAATCCCTTGAACGTTTTGCTTTGAAGAGCTGACTTCTCTTTGCTTTGTTAAACAAACTCTTCTGATTACTTCTAACCAGGCTTGAATCAGGGCTTCCTTGGCCTCTGGGCAAGCTTAAAAGTGAAGCAAGTCAAAGCAAAGCGTAAAGTGAGGGCGTGATTTTTGCATGGGGTTTTTTTATGTATTGGTTTAACCAACTTCTTTACTTTCCTGAAGGTGTAAGATATTTGGGACCTTACACAAGAATGCACATGCATTGCAGCAACTCCCTGAACCCATAAAAGTTTAATATGTCAAATACCATAGAGCTGCATTCTGCACCATGGATGTGGTAGGTGCCCCTGTACTTATAGTGGGTATGGATCCCAGTGCTCCAATACATGGATGAAGGAAATAGAACTTTCTCTATTTTCTGTACCTCAGCCGGATTTCTATTTTAATACTCCATCCTACCAGGATGAGGAGGAACAATCTCACTCAACTTAAGGTCTCCCCTCTCCTTTCCCTGGAGCTGTGTCTAAGTTCTAGGACACCTAGAGGGTGCAGAGGCTTTGGGGAAGGTACCGCCAGGCCCTCATTTCCTCTGTCCACTCAAGTCCCTCATGTTCCTGACTACAACATCCTTTGTACCCAGCAGCTGTCCTCATGACTTCTGTGCCACATGTAAGGACATTTTGACAGCTCCAGCAGCCCATTGGGGCACCTGGCTCAGAGAGGTTCAGAGAGGCTGGACCCAGCACACAGCCTGTCTCCACCCTCCACCCTATTCTGCTACTTGAATGCTGTATTGGAGAGGTCAAGTGGCAAGGAGGACCTGAAGATGACACATAGGCTAATAGGTCCCAATTAATTTCCTGCCCCACACATTATTAAACTTTGTCATCTATATGTTTCACAGGTTTGGGCAAGAGTTGGATTCCCTCCAGGACCTTAGCTGAGCCTTATGTTCCTACATGGCCTTGCTCCTAGCAGAGTTCCCACCTGGACACTCTCACTGTTGCTAATAATATTGTGTGGACGACCTCTACTGAGATATGTCTTAGGGTTCATACCATACAAAGGGCCCATATCTGAAGTTAGAATTCCCAGAAGTAGACCCTAAGATAATGATTTGTGATGTGGTTTGGCTGTGTCCCCACCCAAATCTCACCTTGAATTGTAGTTCCTATAATCCCCATGTGTCATGGGAGGAACCGAGTGGGAGGTCACTGAATCACAGGGGCAGTTACCCCCAGGCTGCTGCTCTTGTGATAGTGCGTAAGTTCTCATGAGCTCTGGCGGTTTTATAAGGGACTTTTCCCCTTTTGTTTGGCATTTCTCCTTCCTGCCACCATGAGAAGAAGGACATGTTTGCTTCCCCTTCCACCATGATTGTAAGTTTCCTGAGGCCTCCCCAGCCCTGCAGAACTGTGAGTCAATTAAACCTCTTTCCTTCATAAATTACCCAGTCTTGAGCAGTTCTTTATAGCAGCGTGAGATGGACTAATATAATCTGTGTGTAGGTGATTTATTATGACACCAGCACTCCCAGGGCAGATGAGGAAGGGAGTGAGAAAGGCAGAATGGGAAGGAGGAGGAGGCTTAGCGAAGACCCCACAGAGAGCATCTTCAGCTGACCCTGCAGAGGAGCCCTGTGGTGTAAAGCTCAGGAGGGCCCCACAGGAGGCAGGGGCTGGGCTCCAAAGAGCTGGGCTCCCTGCTGCTCCCCCAGCCCAAGGGAAGTCCTTTAGAAAGGGTAAGGGAGTGCAAGGAACTGATGAGGGGTCTCAAGGGAACTTGAGAAGAGCCTGGGCATTGACCAGGAAGTCCAGCACCCTCCAACTGACTGCATGGGGGATGCAAGGGGCTCTGAGGGCAGGTGTGGGAGGGAATGGGTGCCAATGACTTAGTGGCCTTAGTGGCTGTGCATACAGGGCCAACAGAGTGAACAGAAGAAAGTGCTTTTTAAAAAAACTTTAAACAAGCATGTGCACTCCTCGGGTTCACTGAGATTTTTTACTGTGGAATGTCAGCAATAGTGTGACTTTTTGAACAATGGCTTTAAGCTTAAAATTTATCAAATAGACAGACCACAAGAATGTCACACAATGCAGATAGTGATTGTCAATAACACCGAATATCAGTTGGCACGTGGCAGGATGCACCATGAAAAACTAGCTTTGTCTGAAATTCACTTTACAGGTATTTGAGGGCCCACAATGTATTGTACATATATTCATATAGATGTGTTATCTATTTTCAGAAAAAATGATCTCATAAAAATTCAGGAATTCTTTTACAATATTCTAAATATGATATTTTTAAAGGAGCATTTGTTCTAGAAAATTTGGAAAACTTAGAAAGAGATCATTACTTCTAACTTTTTGAAGCACCTTTTTCCTTATCTAGAACAGCATGGCTCAAGGTGTGACATGTGGGGTTCCACACCAGCAGCATCAGCCTCACCCGGGAACTTGTTAGAAATGCAAGTTCTCAGGCCCCACCCCAGACATACTGAATCAGAAACTCTGGGGGGTGCAGCCCAGCAGTCTACATTTTTACAAGCTCTCCTGGTGATTCCAATGCACACTGAAGTTTAAGAACCACTGATTTAGAAAAGCAAGCAAATGAGTTTAAGCTTACAATATGGAAGGGGGAATCCATAGGAAGAGTTCTGATTACCAACTTTGAATTTAGAGTTTTCCTGATAACCTTGTTGAGGCTGTACATAAGATGGATTTTATTTTCAAAAGGACAATACCTCTAATGATTTTCTCATGCCAAAAAAATTATATGTTTATCTTTAAATGTCAAGCAATTATTAAAATGGCAAAAGTCCAAAACACTGATAACACCAAATGCTGGAGAGGATGTGGAGCCACAGGAACTCTCATTCATTGCTGGTGGGAATGCAGAATGGTGCAGTCACCTTGGAAAACAGTTTGGCAGTTTCCTACAAACCCAAGCTTACCCTTCACCATACAATCAAGCAGTTGAGCTCCTTGATATCCATCCACATGAGTTGAAAACTTACATCCACATAAAAATCTATACACAGATCTTTATAGCAGTTTTATTCATCATTGCAAAAACTTGGAAACAACCAAGATATCCTTCAGTGGGTAAATGGATAAATACACTGTAGTACATCCAAACAATGGAATAGTAGTAGCACTAAAAAGAAGTGAGCTATCAAGCCACGAAAAGACATTAAAAAACCTTAAATGCATATTGCTAAGTAAAACAAGCTGATCTAAAAAGGCTACACACTGTGCAGTTCCAACTCTATGACATTCTGGAAAAGACAGAATTATGGAGACGGTAAAAAGATATGTGGTTACCAGGGGTTAGGGAGAGGGATAAATAAGCAGAAAGTGGAGGATTTTTAGGGCAAGTAAGTACTCTATATGATGTGATAATGATGGATACAGGTTATTATATATTTGTCAAAACCCATAACATTTACAACACCAAGAATGAACCCTAATGTAAACTCTGTTCTCTGGGTGATGATGATGTGTCGATGTGGGTTCACTGGTGTACAAATGACCCACTCTTGGCGAGGGAAGGTGATAGCCGGGGAGGCTGCACCTGTTGGGGGGTGGGGGCAGGAGATATGTTTGCATTCTCTGTACTTTTGGCTCAATTTTGCTGTGAACCCAAAGCTGCTTCAAAAAATTAAGTCTATTTTTAAAAAGCCACAAAATAAGGAAAGGAATATATAAAGAAGGATGTAAAAAGCACCCTCAAATCCTATTACCCAGAAAAAAATTCAGTTAACATTTTAGCATATATTATTCTGGATTTTTCTATGTACACTTTCATATAGTTATACATATATATTTTTACAAAAAGAGGACCCTACTAGACATGCTGTTTTGTAAAGTTTTGCAAACTGCTTTTCTTAGTTTAAAAATATGCATCATGAATATCTTTTAGTACAAATAAGTAGAGGTCTACTACATTATTTTAATGTCCGCATAGTATTCCATGGGAAGAAACAACATAATTTTAACTACTGCCTTCTTACTAAATATGTTTCCAACATTTCACTGTGATAAACAGTGCTGCAGTGGCATCCTTGCCCTAACACCCTTGTGTGCTTAGTCGGGCAGGTATTTTGCAAATCTCCCCCAGAATCACGTGGTCCCAGTCTCGCTTGCGGGGCAGCAGACCAGAGGACAAAACGCCATAACTGCCTATTCCCATCCCAGCATCTTCTCCCATTCCCCAATTTCTCCCCACTTTTCTTCTCTCCTCTCCCCTCTTCCCTTTCTTCTTTATCTTCTATCTCTGTCTCTCAAAGAGAAGCTTTAAGAATGAGAAAATCCCCTCACCTCCCTCTTTCCTCTATGCCAAACTCTGGAATAGAACGCAAAGATGAAAACGATTGTATTTTAAAACTCTAGTTTCTGATCTGTCTTCCCGTATTTTCTCTTCCCCTAAAGAAAAATTCTGCCTGCCCCTGTGGGAAAGTTGCCAGTGGATTGTCCTATCCTGGCTGAGCCCCAAGGCAGGTCTTGTGTCTATTCTATTCAGGATCTGTGAGCACAACTTAGACAGGTGCACGAATGCCTACTTCTTCTTTCAGGGTAAGGCAAGAAAAAAGGCGGCAAAAGAATGGAGAGGGGAATCAAAGAGAGGGGAAGAAGAAGAGAATGACAGGGAGGTGGAAAGTGGGGGATTCTCGCAGAGATCAAAATACAGCCGCAGCCTCCACCCCTCCCCACCGGGAGTGCCAATCACATTCGATACCCCTTTACAGAGACATCCATGCAATTGTGCGTCCCGAAATCCTCAGGCCTTTTTTATCTTTATGATTTCAAGTAAAATTCCATTTCTGCTACAATGGCTGCAGGCCACAATAAATAATATCTCCAGCAATTTCAGCTTTCAATGTCGCCACAATCCTTGTGCCAAATTTAATCAGAAAAGCTGAAGTTGCAACTCCCTCAGCTATGAATGTATAAATGTGTTTTCCCTTTCACCATATAATTGGGATAATAAATATAACTCCTACAGAAACATCAGTATGCATCTGAAATGGAAAAAGGATTACATAAATCATCCCTGGACTTGGGGTATAAACTCATTCACATATTTTTCATTCTGCTCTGTCAGTTGCACCAATAAATGCCAGAAAGGGAGAAAGAGGGAGAAAGAGAGAGAAACAGAAACTTTCGGTAAATTTGCTAGTGCTATTATAAGTAAAAGTTCAAGAGTTACCCGAACAAGAATGTGAAACTGATTAAAAGCAATAACAATATCATACCACCCTTTCTGTAATAAGGTCAAATTAGCCTCAGTTTGGTGGCCTCATTTGCCTCCTTTGCCCCAACCAGACCTCTCCCAACCTCTCCCCACCATTCCTCTGACACGGCCCTTGCTGTGCCCATTTCTCCACTGATGGATGGGTCCCCTGCCCTGTGCAGCCCACCCCCGGCATCTTCTATGTCACCCTATGGGGCCCACTTCTATGTCACCCTAAGGGCCCTGTTGGCCTTTAGTCAACTCTGATGCTGGGTCATGGGGCCTGTATAGTCCCCATCCATTCCTCAACCTGACCCCCCGCCCAGCCTCTGAATCCTGTGAGGGTGGGGTCCGTGTCTTCATCGTTGCTGTTCAGCTGCAAAGCAGGGAGATTCCTAACAAGCCTTCTCCACCCATCTGCAACGTGACTTGGTGGACACTCCTGTCAAGAGGTGAAGTATGTCTTCACCCCCCTTGAAGCTGGGCTTGGCCAGTGGGACATCAACAAGGTGACAGGTGAGGGAGCCTTGCCCCAGCACCGCATGAAGGAGGAGCCCAGGCCAGTCAGCCAGCCGGGGGATGAGCCACACGTTGCCCTAGCTCCCATCGGCCAACCACAGGACACAGGAGGGCACCATCCTAGACCACCTGGCCCAGCCTGCCTACCAAGTGGTGAGAAATTATCAAATGCCATTGTTTGGGGGTCAGTGGATAATGCGT
The DNA here is from genome assembly GCF_009828535.3 of Hylobates moloch. NCBI lineage: Eukaryota > Metazoa > Chordata > Mammalia > Primates > Hylobatidae > Hylobates > Hylobates moloch. The sequence goes on along the minus strand of NW_026652277.1, from coordinate 167,339,334 downwards.
GCATGACAGGAGAGGGACTATCTTCATTTGCACATGCTCTGTCCTTTGCATACACACTCCCTGACACTGTAGATAGAGGACTCTTAGATCCTAGAGATAGAGGGCCACAATTTCAAAAACACTCAGCACATTCACAGCTAATTATCATGGAACTTGGAAGCAGCAAAGGCCCATGTTTGGGGATTACAATGGAGTCACATAATGTCTGAGAGGCCAAAAAGACTCAGGAATACCCCACTCCCAACTCGCAGGGCCCCCAGATGAAGTTTCACTCACTGCCTGAAAAACAGACTCTACCCAGAGCTGCTGCATGTCCCACACATGAGGAAGCTGGCCTCACCTCCAGTGTGGATGCACATATGTGTGTGCACACAGGCACATGTGCATGCCTGCATACATGAATGTGCACACACTGGTGTATGCATGCACTGGTGCACACGCAGGCACATGTTTCCATGGTGGCAGTGCTTTGGCACGAGCAGCCCCACTGGTGAGAGGGTCCCCTGGCCAGCCATGATAAGAGCTTGCTTCTTTCCAAGCCAAGGCAAATTGTCAGCGCTGGTGGCAGAGAAATTGCTCTCTAGCTCTGAGAGAAGGAAACCCCAGCCTCGGGGTGGGGGGGGTTGATTCTTCCCGAAAAGCCCTTATACACTATAAGACAAGACGTCATGAGCAGTGTGTCTTTCAGGCCACCCTCCTCCTGAGGCTCATATGCCATATTCTCCCACATGGAAATGAGCAGTGACCCCTGGACAGATACACCTGAGACAAGCAGGACTGGGGCTTCCTTCTTGACTTCCTAGCAGACTTTCAGAAAGGTTACTGCTGGGATACAAAGAATGAAAACAATGACAAACAGTGACAGCTTTGCCTTGCTACACTATCCATTAATTATTTACATTTCCGTATATGTCTCTCTTCTCCCCACCGCATGTAATTATAAGCTGTTCTTGGGCAAGAGTCACATAATTTTAATATTGTTAAGCAAAGTGCTACGGACAGCAAGAAGTACATTGTGACTTGAATCAACATGAAAAGAAGTAATTAACCTCAATGTCGATTATTTTTAAGTGATTACAGATCAGGTCTCCACTGATAAAAGGAAGCAAAGAGTGGAGTTCATCAATACCAAAATAGATTTTCTTGAATCCAGACAATTTGGATGGCCTGGTAGAGAGAACGCAGGACTGGGAGTTTGAACACCTGCTCTATGTGTGCATTTCTGGGTCTGCCCCCAACTAAATAAGTGATGCTGCTACACTGACGTATTCATCTGGGCCTCAGTTGCATCATTTTTTGTTCACACAAGCTCAACACTTGACCCACTGTTAAAGGGAAAACCTGCAGACCTCCACATTTGAATTACTTCATTTTTACTGTAAAAACACATCAAAATACACAATTATAAAATGAAGTGTAAGCCGGACATATAAAATGAGGTGTAAGCCGGATACTTTGATGATGTAAGTATCATCAAAGCATATTTTTAAAGTAATTAGTAACAACACTAAAATCACTAGAGTTCAATTGGCCAAACTAATGTGAGAGAGGATGTCGCATTTCTGAAACTGCATCGCCACCCATCACTGAAGGTGGACTGAAGGCACAAGCCTTTTGCGCTGGGCTTGCTTATTCCATAGTGTGCTGCAGTTTTCAAGCTGCAAAACTTTTATTGGTACAGGGAGCCCAGGCTGTGCTGGCAAATGTGAAAACAGAACCGCAGTGCAGGACGTGACTGGAAAGCAATCATGCACATCTCCCAGAAGATGCTTATATTTTCACTTTCATCAAAATTTAAACCAATGTTTAATCTTGTAGAGAATTCAGAGGCTTTCCAGATTGTGTCACGATAGTGTAGCTGGGGAAACTCTGTAATCACAGACCTGTAAGGACCTTCGAGATTTAACAATCCATTCTGTTCAAATTTAACCTTGTGGGAAGCCTAGAAATATCCACTGCAGGGCATGGATCTACCACCAGAGGGAAACAGAGAGCCATCGTGGTAAAGAAGTGGTGGCAATGGAGACAGCCTCCTCCCTGTTGGCAAAGAGCCACTTGGGCCAAGGTGCACGGCCGTTCTCCCCCATGGCTCCCAAAACAGTTCAACTACAATATGCATGTGGTAGGCATGCAACTAATACATACAAACTCATTCCTTTAGTCAAATAAGAGGGTTTTCTCTTTTTATTATTTTCTCTTGATTTACTCGTGTTTATTGAGCAAACTTTGAGTGCCTACTGTGTGCAGGAAAAGGAAAGTCTGGGTATGCACTCAGGACTCAGTTTGTCCACAGAAATCTGAATTGATTTCTAACCCGAGCTGAGGTGACAGCTCTCAGAGGTTCTGTCTCCAGAATTCCCTAGTGAGGATCTTCGCAAAGTGCAGGGTCTTTGCGGTGGAAAGGCAGGAGGGTGTTTGAAACAGCAACAGGAGATAAGCGGGGTGAATGGCTGAGCTGGGAAAGGAGGGGGTGTGCTGCTTCGGCTGAGACCAGGATTCGTCTCTATAGAAAATAATCTGCTTGAAATACCATTCGGCCCAGCAATCCCATTACTGAGTATATACCCAAAGGAATAGAAATCGTTCTGCCATAAAAGCACATGCATGTGTGTATACATTGCAGCACTATTCACAATAGCAAAGACATGGAATCAACCTAAATGCCCACCAATGGTAGACTGGATAAAGAAAATGTGGTACATACACACCATGGAATACTATACAGCCATAAAAAGGAACGAGATCATGTGCTTTGCAGGGACATGGATGGAGCTGGAGGCCATTATCCTCAGCAAACTAATGCAGGAACAGAAAACCAAACACCGCATGTTCTCACTTAGAAGTGGGAGCTAAATGATGAGGACACATAGAGGGGAACAAGAGACACGGGCCTATCAGAGGGTGGAGAGTGGAAGGACAAAGAAGATCAGGAAAAATAACTAATGGATACTAGGCTTAGCACCTGGGTGATGAAATAATCTGTACAACAAACCTGCATGACACAAGTTTACCTAAATAACAAACCTGGACATGTTCCCCTGAAACTAAAATGAAAGTTACATTTAAAAAAGAAAGAAAGAGAGAAAGAAAGAAAGAGAGAGAGAAAGAAAGAGAGAAAGAAAGAGAGAGAGAGAAAGAAAGAGAAGAAAGAAAGAAAGAAGAAAAAGAAAGAAAGAAAGACGAAAGAAAGAAAGAAAGAAAGAGAGAGAGAGAGAAAGAAAGAGAGAAAGAAAGAGAGAGAGAGAAAGAAAGAGAAGAAAGAAAGAAGAAAAAGAAAGAAAGAAAGAAAGACGAAAGAAAGAAAGAAAGAAAGAAAGAAAGAAAGAAAGAAAGAAAGAAAGAAAGAAAGAAAAAGAAAGAAAGAAAACTAAGGAAGAACTCTGCTTTCTAAGCCATTCATTCAACCCACCAAGCAATTCCTGAGCGGCAGCTGTGTGCTCCCAATGTGGTAGGTGTTTGGGTATAGAAAATGAGGATGATGTGTAAGACCAGCTCCCCATCCTCACAGAGCTCCCCACGATCTGGCTCAGCAAACAAAACCAATATATGAAAACACGAGAGAAATCAATACTAAGCGGATGTTGGGAAAATGAAGGTGTAAGGAGCCAGGAGGAAGGGCGGGACGCCACTGTGAATGGCGAGCGAAGGGGCGCCAGGGAAGATGTGGTGGAAAGGAGCAGTGGGGATCCTAATATCTGTAATGCAGCCCCTGGTGGGGGTGTGATGGGGCTTTATAAGAAATGTCTGTACAGCCGCATTGACTTTCCTGGGGGAAAATATCATAGCCTTTGTGGCAGGGAGGTGGCTGAGGCGAGAACCAGGGCTGGTCAGCAACAACACCCACATTGCAGGAGCCATCCCTCAGTCCTGCCTCGCAGCCTTCCCTGTTGTGGCTGGAACCCCAGGGGCATCCCATGTGGACTGTGGCCAAACCCTTCCTGTGTGTCCTGCCCACAGCCACCCACCGCCCCTTCTGCCCTCGGTGCTTGCTCCAGCCCCCGGTGCCACAGACTCCCTGCTGCTCCCACAGGCACAGGGGTGGAGGGCAGGGCCTCCTCTCCATTTTCGGGGGCACTGCGCCATCTCTGCCTCCAAAGCAGGATCGCCTGGGCCCCAGGCCTCACAAAGCACAGCCCCTCAGAACTCCTCCCACAGGTGCCCTCTCTGGAAAGGGTGCCAGAGCCTTCCCGTCCCCTGCCTTGGCCCCTCTCTGCCAGCTTCTCTGCTCAAGGCCCCTCTCTCTTCCAGCCACAAGACAAAGCCTCATCTCTGCTTTGCACCAGAAATCACAAAGTCTCTTGTTCTTCTGTGTGGCCCAGGGTGGGAAATGGTTGTTCCTGGATCCTGTCCATGAATCTGACCTTGACAGCAGTTTGTGTACCCTGAAAGGGGCCACAGTAAAAAGAGAGGAGGGTGAAGAATCAAAATCAATGTTGCATTCAGAAGGCAAGAGCGTAGAGAGAAGCTGCTCCAAGAATGGCCACAAGTGGTCTCATCTACTTACCAAGTTTTGTGTCAAGAGATAAGTCCCGGCCTTTAGGTAGGAAAGTTTGGTAAAGCTGAAATTATGGAAAATTATGGTTTTGTTTCTATAAACTTGGAGTTTCCATTCCCTCATAAACATCCATTCTTTCAAAAAAACATAACGATTACACACCTAGAAAATTCCAGGCATCCTCCTAAGTCTGGGACTACAGAGAGAAACACAACATAGCCCCCGTCCTAGAAAAACTCAGCATGCTGTGTACTAGAGGCAGGTGTATCCACATACGATTGTAATTCAACCAAAAGCCTCCATGGGTGCACGTGTGTGTGTGAAATATGCCACAGTTAGAGCCTCTCAGCACTCAGTTTCCATGGTCCTGGATATTTTAATTTCATACACAAGTTTAAAGACAGCCAGGGGCCACTAGAGGTGGGGCTACCCCCCTGTAGGCTCGGATAAGGGAACATTCAAAGACCAACAAGAGACCAGAGGACCACACACAACATAAACCGTTAATAACAGAATGTGGTGGCCGAGGAAGCCCCAGCCACGACTGAGAGGAAGGGATGCTTCTTAAACCTGATGCAACTTTCTTCAGATTTTAGGGGAAGGGACAAAAGTTACACTTATCGAAACAGCAAAGCGTGCCAAGGAGTAGCTGCTGTAAACACCAAAGAAGACGGAGGTCAGGAATCAGATCCAAGGGTTACAAAGCGCAACAGAAAAACCAGACACCCAGACAGAAAGACAGGCCCAGGGAGCAGGTCAGATGGGATGGCGTCTTGGTCACCTGGGGTGGCCATGACAAACTGCCACGGACTGGAGGGCTTGAGCAACAACAACAACAAAATCATCTTCTTTCCATTTTGGAAGCTGGAAATCCAAAACCAAGACGTGGCAGGGTTGCTGTCTTCCGACGACCCCTCTCCTTGCCTTGCAGAGAGCCCTCCTCTGCCTCCGTCTTCCCTCCGTACATGTCTGTGTCCTGCTCCCTTCTTACAAGGACTCCCGTCATCTTGGATTAGGGCCCACCCTAATGACCTCATACTGACTTCATCACCTATTTAAAGCCCTGTCTGCAAGTATAATCACACTCTGAGGTACTGGGGGTGAGGACTTCAATATATAATTTGCAAGGGTTTGGGGACACAATTTAGCCCGTGGCAGATGGCCACCTTGATAGGCCTCTGTCCCTACTAAGCACATGCCTCCCTTGGGGAGAGCAAGAAGCTGCCGGTGAGGATGAGGGAATTCACTCCCCAGTTGGGAAGGACCAGACAGCAGCATCTGACCTGTGAACCTCAGACCCCAGGAAGGCACAGAGCTGTGGCAAGGAATTCCAGATGCGCTGTCCAGTTACAGAAAGAACAATCCACAAGAACCCTCAGCTGTCACGGAGGCGTGGCTGTTCCCAGACAAGGAGGTGGCTCCTCCCCGGTGCTGCAGGGCAGATGCCCCCAGGCTGACGGGGGGCGGACGGGCTGCCGGAAAGCGAATGTCCTCGGGACTCCTGAGATGAGCGGGGTCCGCTCAGCAGCTGCATCAGAAGCACTCGGGACCTGTGGAAACACAGACTGCTCGGTCGCCCCTTGTCTAGGATTCCAGGGTCTGGAGCGAGGCCTGCCAGGGTGCATTCTTCACCAGGTCCCAGGTGGTGCTGACCTGGGAGTCCATGGGCCACATCTGGAGAAGCCCTGGCTTGAGGGAAGTCCCATACCCTTTTCTAGCATCATTTTCTCGTTCTCGGTCCATCTTTCACCTGGTTGAGGTACATCTTCAGGAAAGATTTTCAGGGCAGCCCCACCTCACAGCCCAGCGTGCAGCCTCTGTCCCCAGCCTCCGCTTTGGAGGGTGATGCTTGGCCTCTCTCTGGCTTCACTTCTTCCCACCAGCTGAGGAATCCGAAAGGCCAAAGAGGTGTGCCCACCACGGACCATGTGCCCCTCTGGTCCCCTCCTGACACCCAGGGCCCCAGAATTCCTGGCCACAGAGGCCCTAAGTCTGCTCTCAGGGTCCACATTGGCCTCCTGCCAGGTGCGTCTCTGGGGACTAATCAGGGCCGGACCTCCCACAATGGAAGGGGCAGTTTCCTTGGAGACACATGCAGCGGCTTGGGGAGGGATGAACACGGAACCGCATGGCTATTCTGTTAAGAAAGCGCTGCTGGTGGGGCAGGGGCGGGTGAGGCACGGAGCCAGGCTGGGCACTGCTGTCAGGTGGCAGTAAGAGCAGGACCCAGCTCCAGGCGATGCCACCTTGAGATGATGCCACAGGTGACTGGCATCCCCTGTCCTGGAGCAGAGCGTCCACCAGGGCCTTCAAGTAATCATGAAAAATGAGAGGATATGTTTTACTTAAGAGTGTGTGTGATTTCTTAATACCACTTAAATAGAGGTATGTAGATTACTATTTGTTCTCTTGCCACGGGACACAAAATGAACAGAATGGGCCATCTAGGAGAATATTTCTGAACCCTTTGATATTTGAAAACGTCTTTCTAATGTCTTTACTCACGAAAGCACCATGGCTGGATATATATATATAGCTCTTCACACACAGCCTGAAAGCTCCTTAGACAAGCATTTCCCAAAATCATGCAGTGGGATCCAGGTCCCATAAATGCTCCAAGATAAAAGGGTTCGACAAGCTTTTCTGGCAGGGGGAAAGGCAGTGTAGCTACGGTTTGGTAAATAAAACACAGTAACCAGAGTAGACCCACCCTCTGCCTTCCTCCAGAGGCCACACTCACCTTACCATGAATCCAAAGGGAAATGGGTCTGTCCACGGTGTGTCCGGGAAAGCAGGAAAAAGGAAGGGAAAGCTGTATGCCGGATTCGAAGAGTCTATTTCTTTATTCATGTTGCAAGATTTTCTTTCATTTTAAAACTACTTCGTTCAATTGATAGATAATAACTGAATGGTCAGTTGTAATTCTGGATGTTTCCTACAACAAGAAGCCACCAGGCTGTGTTGGCACAGAGGGGCGACCTTGCAGGGACTCGCCACCCACCTTGACTTCGCTGTAACTTTTTATAGGATGATCCCCGTACGTGCGCAGCAGTCACCGAGGGCGCCCAGTGGACGTGGTCGGACGATTGTGAGCTCAGGCTGCCAGGCGAAGCGCACAGGCCGGGTAGAGACGGTTTAACATGGTCCATAGCCACCACTTTGCAGCTCGAGGCCTCCCCCTCACGTAGCCTGTTTGTAGTTTTCTAGGACTGTTTCGTACAGCACGGGCTCCATGCGTCCTAACACCACGGGAGCACACCTGACAGTGAGACGCGCGTGCGGGGCCAGTGTACAGATGGCCCATGTCTCCTTGCACTCAGCTCCCTGCCGGTTCCGGCCACCGAGCACTCTTGTCGGGGAGGCCTCTGATGGGCCTGGGGAAGGCAGGGGGCTCTTCCCCTGAGTGAGTGGCCTCTGCGTCGCTGTGTCCTGCCTTTTGGCTTGGACTTCAGTCCTCCCTCAGGAGTAAAGAGCTCTTTATTACCAACGGGGCTGTTGGTTCCGTGACCAGCACCGACAAGGGACAGCGGAACAGCCGGGCTGATGTCCCGTCTCTCTGGGAATTCTTGACGCTTTTACTGTGAAGATGAAACGACCGTAATAGCACGAAGATCTGGGTCTGTGTGTCTGTGAAGAGAGTCCAGCTGCTGGGAGCCGATGAGCAATGAATGCCCTGCCCTGCTTGTGCTGCGCGTCTCCAGGCCCGCAGCTCACGTCCAGAGGACTCCTTAATGTGAATTGGTTGTGCCACAGCAGCAGTTTTGGAAGGAAGCTAGGAAGCTAGACTGTACTTTTCATTTAACCACCATTCACCAAACCAATTTGGAATCTTCTTTTTGGTACTAGCTGGGGAAGAATGCGCACATGCAGTCTGTTGTGATATGTTTGTGATGGTGCCTAGTGTGGCTCCCAAGAGCACTGCAAGCTCTCAGAAATGCTGGCCGGGCGCGGTGGCTCACGCTTGTAATCCCAGCACTGTGGGAGGCCGAGGCGGGCGGATCACGACGTCAGGAGATCGAGACCACGGTGAAACCCCGTCTCTACTAAAAATACAAAAAAAATTAGCCGGGCGTGGTGGTGGGCGCCTGTAGTCCCAGCTACTCGGAGAGGCTGAGGCAGGAGAATGGCGGGAACCCGGGAGGCGGAGCTTGCAGTGAGCCGAGATTGCGTCACTGCACTCCAGCCTGGGTGACAGAGCGAGACTCGGTCTCAAAAAAAAAAAAAAAAAAGAAATGCTCTCCCAGGCCTTCAGAGGAGGGAGAGGTTCCTGGGGAAGGCAGGGAAGGCTGTTTCTGTCCTCACACCAGAGAAAGAAACCTAGGAGACAACTGAGACATGAAATTCCGAATTTAAGTCCGTTTTTCTTTAAGAGGAGGGACATTTAGAATGATAGCCTCGCTTCCTTCCGGTGGCTGCAGCTATGATATCTTTTCCTCCTGTTTTCTAATGTGTCACTGAGACAGGAAATAAAGCAGAAAGGGACTTGTGAAGCTCTGTCTCTCAGATGGGGCCCTCCCCGCAGGAGGTTCACAGGGAGTGAATGAGAATGAGAACATCTCACAATGGTCCTGGTCAGGACGGTCTCCACATCCATGACCCCGTGGTTCCTGGTCCCCTGGTTCCAGGGATGTTTCTGGACTGCCTGTGCTTCCCGGGAGCCAGCTGAGACAGCAAGGTGTGCTCTCGGATGCCCGTGGGTATGGTCAGTGGGCGCAAGCGGACCCTTCCCAGGCGGCAGGTGCCGGGCAGGTGCAGGTGGGTGGTCGGCCGCTGCTGCAGCTCACCCCATGGGTCCCAGGCCGGAAGGGGCTCCCTCAGAGCCGGTGCCTTCCTGCAGCTCAGAAGAAAAAGGGTCAGATAGGCCCCAGAGAGAGCCAGCCTCACCACTCCACACACCTGTCTCAGCCACAGCCGTGAAATTAAAGATGTATTTTTATTTAGTGACAGCTTTTTGTTAACACAGATGTTTAAAGATTATGGAGAATAAATTGTGGGGAAAAATTTTTTTCACTTTTCTACCATTTGTTGTGGAGAGAAATAGGTAAGTGCAGGGAGTTTGTGATAAAGCAGCACCTGGCGGTTCTTCTGAAGTGAATCTGATGGCCGGGCACGGTGACTCATGCCTGTAATCCAAACACTTTGGGAGGCCAAAGCAGGCAGATCACCTAAGGTCAGGAGTTCAAGACCAGCCTGACCAACATGGAGAAACCCTGTCTCTACTAAAAATAAAAAAATTACCTGGGCATGGTGGTGGGCGCCTGTAATCCCAGCTACTCAGGAGGCTGAGGCAGGAGAATTGCTTGAGCCCAGGAGGTGGAGGTTGCAGTGAGCCGAGATCGCGCCACTGCACTCCAGCCTGGGTGACAGAGCAAGACTCCATCTAAAACAAAAAAAAGAAGAAGAAGTGAATCTGATGTTTGCACTCCACTTTTGAACCATTTGCTCTCACTGCTGTCACTGGAAAGACCTGGTGTTGCTGATGCAGGTTCTGGTGGCTGGTTAAGTTTCGATCATCGCCTGGCCTCCTGAGGTCTCGCTGTCTTCTTAGGAAAGGTGACTGGCTTCTGTGTGGGAAGCTATTGTTTAACATGCAGTGATGCCGTCCTGCCTGCCACTGTGCACCGTCCCATGTATTGAATTTTAACTTTTTCTAAGTTTCTGTGCTTATCTCTTCTTAGTGTTTACTTTTGCCAGTTACAATAATATTACCAAAATAATACACATACAGCTTTGGCAAAAAAAAAACAAAAACAGAAAACGTGAGCAGAATAAGACAATTCCTTGAGACACAGTTTGGACCCTGACCAAATGCCCTTCTCTAGGCAGAAAGGCTGTCTGCCCGTGGGAGAGACACTCAGGAGTGGCCGTTCAGCTGGAAAAGAAGATCATGCCGCCTGGCCGGGCCCCAGCCCTGCAAGGACACAGGAGCCACACTGCTTGCATCATCCGAGCCTTGCTCCAGAAGGCCTGGCCACTCTCTTCCTAGGGGCGATTCAGGGACTTAGTCTTGGACCAGACCCCCCTCCACACCTGCCCAGCTCCAGACCCATCTCTTGAATTGAGGGCATCTGCTCTGGACCCAGTGGGTCACTCTGGCAGCTTCATCTGAGCTGGAGATGTGGGACCCTCCATGGCTGTGTGATTTACCTGTAAGGAAAGCAGTGTTTTACTCAGAGGAGATGCAAAATCATTTTCCCTGGTCTCAGTGCCACATTATCACTCAGCAATTTGAGGAAATCCTCCAGTTTTTCTATACTAGGAAGCACACTGCATTGAAAAAAAAAAAAAGAGGTTGGTTAAACTGAGAGCCCAGTGTCTGTGAATATGCTTGTGGTGCTGCTGCCTGGAACACAGATGCCAAGCAGGGAGCCTCATGGCTGTCTGAGCAGCAGCTGACAGTCCATCTCATGCTGGGCAGGGCCCCTGGGCAGGTGGACATAAGATCAGTATTCATTGGCCAGGGCCAAGGGGGCTGGGTGTCTTGCAGTCTGCCTGGGACAGTGAAAACAGCTGTACAGACCAGCGACAGTGGGAGGGCTTGCTGGGATGGATGGGGACAGCAGACAGCTTGTCTCCTGTTCAACATCCCCACTGCACTTGGCCTCCTGACCTGTCATCAGGAGCCCTGGCAGGGGCTGCTCTGAGCGATAACGCTGGCCCAGAGCAGCTTCCCACATGACCACAGAACCAGTGGTCTGCCCTGTCCTAGGTTAGGTCATCATTGTTTAGAATAAAACAATGAGGCACATTTATTATGGGCATTGAAGGCTTAAGGTTTTCCTTAATTTCCTAATTTTTAGTCAACAGTGATTAGCCTTCATTATGTGTGCCAAGAGGGATTTTAAGGCAGGGGAAATGTAAGAAAAATACTGCCATTCAGAGGAGAGTTTTACTGATGTTTCTTTCTTCCTATGTATTTTATGCTATTCATTTTAACCACATTTCATCCAAAAAGTTGATGCAGCTTTAACATGAATGTTACATTTTACTTTCAAGGAATTATTACTTGTGTTCTCTTTGTAAAGGAAAGATAATATTGTATTTTTATTAAATAATGTACAGACGTTCTCTGTATTTTTGAACCGTGATATGGATTATGGATATATTGCTTAACAAATTTTTTTTTGGAGCAAAATAAAAAGAGGTGACATTTGTGCTCTGGAATGTTCTTCCCTGTTTGGCAATAGTTTCCCTCTTAGTAGTAATTTTTGGTGGTGCTATTAATTTTCATAATTTTCTGCCTCACCATGAGCATTTCCATGGCACCGAGGGAAGACCACGTCAGGCTGACTGTCAGATGCCACTTTCCTGCCATTCACCTAAACAGTCCTTCACTGAAATGTCTGCAATAGAACCATGAATAGAAAAATCATTAAAGAAGAAATACATCTGGCTAACAAACATTTGTATAATGTTCAACCTTACAATAATGTTTATAGAAGCAAGTTATAAGAAAAATTTTTCCCCTATCAAATTAATAAAGATTTTTAAATATGAGCACCCCCTCTGCTGGCGAGTGCAGGGGAAGTGGGCACACTTAAACAACACTAGACGCGGAATGAATTGGTGCAATCCTTTTGTAGTGGTAACATGCATAAATAGGTTTAAAATCATCAGAAGCTTTAGTACAGAAATACACTTCTAGTAATTTGTTCTAAGCTAGTAATCCTAAATATTATACAAGTACGTACAAACATATTTATTATAGCATTGTTTATGATTGTTAAAAATATGAAACCATCTAATTCCTTAAAATTATGTGGGCAGATTAAATTACAGTGCATCTATAACATTAAATACTACATAATAACAAAAACCATAAAAAACTTGTGATGAACACGGCAATGTGTATGCTATTTTATCTTAACTGACAAAAACCAGGAAACAAAATTGTGTCTTTAAAAGAATCACAACTATGTAAAAATGCATTGAAAAGGATCAGACAAGAAATATATCAAAATATGACCAGCATTTATCTATCTGCCTCTATTTTTCTACATTTTTCAAATTTTCTCTACTAATCACAGTTAATTTTTATAATGTAAATATAAAACATTCTATTTAAATATAAATAAATTATGTAGCAAATTATACTTTTGATAATATAGATAAGTATCTGTTTACTTGTTATAGTAGTGTCTACTCGAAGTGATAATACCGAAGACAAATTTTAGAGTCAAAAATAGAAATAAGACAACAATAAGACTACCCCTTCAGGAAACATGGAACGGAAGAAACATCTTCAAAAACATAATTTTAATGTAATTGGAGTGTCCTGCATACGGGGGAGTGGGCTGAGGAGAGGAGATTTCCTTGCTATTATTACCAAACTGCATGTTTGTAAAAAATGATTAACCGCCCCCTGAGTAAATGCCATCTGTAGGTTATGCCATTTTCTGTTGAAATGCACAAAGAAAGGTTTTCATTTTGTTTTGTCTTCTAGAACTTCTTTAGCAGAAAATTAATTATATGAACTACATACATTAGAAAGTTTTTGGTCAAATATTATAGAAATCAGCCTGATATGGTTTGGCTGTGTACCCGCCCAGATCTCATCTTGAACCGTAGCTCCCACAATTCTCACATGTTGCGTGAGGGAGCTGGTTGGAGGTAACTGAATCATGGCGGAGGTCTTTCCTGTGTTATTCTCATGACAGCGAATGAATCTCAAGAGAGCCAATGGTTTTATAAAGGGAGTTTCCCTGCACAAGGTCTCTTCTCTTGCCTGCTGCCATGTGAGACATGCCTTTCACTTTCCACCATGATTGTGAAGTCTCCCCAGCCATGTGGAGCTGTGAGTCCATTAAACCTCTTTCTTTCATAAATTGCCCATTCTTGAGTATGTCTTTATCAGCAGCATGAAAACAGACTAATACACAGCCCTAACTGCTTCCTGTACAATGGATTGATTTTAGGATTTGACAAGAAGATTCTGGAAAGAGTCACAAGACCCAAATTAGAAAACACCTGGACCTCCAGGAGGCGGCACTGCCAAGAGGGCCCCTCCATCCCCTCCTGCTCTGCTCCTTCTTCTTGCAAACTGCTCTCCCCTCCCCAAGAACAGATGGGGGGGCAAATGGTCCCCTGAAGGATCCCCAACTTTTCCTCTCACAATCCTAACACTTAAGAGGTGGTTTCATCTCTTCATTCCACTTGCAAAATTTCCAGAAAACAGCTCTATCCTAATTTGGGTCTGATGGTTATTCCTGAACCAAGGACTTACTATGGCCAGGAGCAGCGTGGAGACATCCCTGGCCCAGGAATAGCCACTCATCCACCTCTAAACCAAACAAATATGGCCAGAGGCAGCACCACGTCCTAACACAACTTCCCCACAACCATGAGGATGGCCCTGAGAAAGCAGTGGAGATGCTATAACAGAGCAGACCACTTACACAGGCCATCCCACTAGAGGCTCTGCTTATTTCAGATTACCTTACCTTTCAATTAATAAACGTGTAAATAACTCAGTGCAGAAAAATCTGAAATAGAGGCAATTTAACTTGCAGAACTGAGAATCTGTGCCAAACTAACTTCAGCTTCTCTTTTCCTGCACTGAAATCATTCTTCTCCTTCCACATTATTTAAAGAGAGAGGCTGGGCATGGTGGCTCATGTCTGTAATCCCAGCACTTTGGGAGGCCAAGACAGGCAGATCAACTGAGATGAGGAATTCGAGAGGAGCCTGGCCAACATGGCAAAACCCCGTCTCTACTAAAAATACAAAAATTAGCCGGGCATGGTGGCACGCACCTGTAATACGAGCTACTCGGGAGGCTGAGGCAGGAGAATCATTTGAACCTGGGAGGCAGAGGTTGCAGTGAGCCGAGATCATGCCACTGCACTCCAGCCTGGGCAATAGAGCAAGCCTCTGTCTCAAAAAAATAAATAAAATAATAATAATAAGGAAGGTTAAAGATAAAGGTATGATTTCCTTGACATGCAGTCTTAAGAAGGGAGCTTCAGTTTTGAATTTTTAACAGATGCTTCTGTATTTGGAAACCACTATTATGAGCTTCAGTGTGTACAAAGGTCAATAGAGAAAGTCATTCTACTCCCACTAGATGTCTGTTGCGTATGTGTGGCACCCAGACAAACTAAAGGCATCTATTAATAGAATATGCACCTTGGTATGGAATGCCAGCTGTATCTCAAGGCCAAGGATGAATGCAGTAGCAAAGACTATATTTTAATGTGCTGGCAAACTATAAGAGCTCAAACAGGCCAGGCACAGTGGCTCACGCCTGTAATCCCAGCACTTTGGGAGGCCAAAGTGGGTGGATCACCAGAGGTCAGGAGCTCAAGACCAGCCTGACCAACATGGTGAAACCCCATCTCTACTGAAAAAAAGAAAAATACAAAATTAGCCTGGCATGGTAGCACATGCCTGTAATCCCAGCTACTTGGGAGGCTGAGCCAGGAGAATCGCCTGAACCCCAGAGGTGGAGGTTGCAGTGAGCCAAGATCACACTATTGCACTCCAGCCTGGGCAACAAGAACAAAACTCCATTTAAAAAAAAAAAAAAAGCTCAAACAAAATCTGACTACTTCTAGACCTTGAAGAAATTACTGATTTTGAGTCTTTATTTATTTAGGAAATGAGCAGTATGGACCAGATTAATTTTCAAGTTACAACTAAGTCTAAAATTCTGAAGGTTTTTCTCAAAGACTAACCCTGTTACTGATAGAAAGTTCTTAAAGAATACATATTTTCTCTTGATTACCTGTTAGAATGGATTCAGTCCAATATCTGATCTCCGTTAAGGAAAACCTTGAAAATGTCAATGCACTTTAAGTTCCCAGGAGAAGGCAAGTCATTTATTTGAGCTTCTCTTCTCTCTTAACAGGTTTCTCCCAGCAGGGGTAAGGAGCAGAGCACTCTGTCTTCCGGAGAGGGGCTTGCAGCACAACCACCTGTGCAGGCTATAAAAAGCCATCGCTGGCGGAGCCGCTGCGCTCCATGTGGGGGAAGAGAGCCCAGCTTTCCAATCACTTCTCCACACTGTGCCCCTGGGTAAGCGTCCAACATGTGACCAAAGCCTCCGCAAACAGAGGCGGGTGCTTGGCTGAACTGTTTTGCTCAAGGATAACTCTACAAGTCACATTTGCTGAAAATAGACCCTCGTGGCATGAATTTCCTAAGAACTTGGCAGATCAGTCCAAGTTCAGGATGAGAGAGACAGAAGGAAAGAGAACTTGCTACTTTCTAGTTAGTTGGCAGAGAGAGAGCGCGCCGGTGAGTGAGCGCAGGCGCACGTGTCTTCTGCCTGGAATAGCCCTTCTCAGGGCACCTCTGTCTGGAATGGCCCGCGGGTGTTCTGACTGCTCCGGTCCACCGTGATCCTGAGACTCTAAGCTCAGCTCCTGGCCCTCTTGGAGTGGCACCACCATGCCTGGTCCCCAGCCTCCCAGAGCACCCAAGGGGGACAGCTGTGGTGTCCCTGCTACCAAGCACAGGGTAAGTAGGGAGATTTCAGCCTGAAGTAGGTTGAGCCCTCACAGGTAAAGGGAGATAGAGTATAGCAAACCTACATCCCAAAGGGGACAAAAATCGTCTCCAACTTAAAGACCGTTATTCAAAGAAAGTGTATTGGTTGATTAATTTATGTAGAGGTCTAGAAGAATATGTTTGTATGAATATCTGGAAAGAGCTGCATTGAAATGCTGACAGTGATTAGCTTTGATGTAGAAATTTTGGAGATTTTTTCTTTTCATCTATCTATATGTTTCTAAAATCAACATATAGTTTTTTTAAGTTCTTAAAGAAATATTTCTTTAGAAATCTCAAACTGAAGCAATAACAGGAGGAAGGGACATTTGTTGAGCCTGGGAGTTGGGATCTTGTGTTCTACGCAAGAATTTAAACCTTTCCTCCACTTTTCTGGCTTGGCGTCACATCTTCCAAGTGCTGGCAGTAAATCACACAGGATAGTATCATAAAGGGTTCTCAAAGTAATTTTATAGTTTCATTAGAAAGAAACATTGGTATAGAAGAAAAATAACAAGTCTTCATATTTTCGGGAACATAAGGATCCAAATTTAGTTTAGGATCAAGAACAATCACAACTCAGTATACAAGAGTAACGGCCCAGACAATAGTTGTTGATGTTAAATGTATTATAATTTGTTAATTCATTTACAAACGATGGTAAATTGAAATCGTCAGTATTTGTTGATGTTAAATGAATTCAACATTTGTCAAATGAAATGAAACGTTAATTTATTTAAGGGATGGACTTCTTTCCTTATAAGATCCCTGTAGTGTTTTCTGTGAAACCCTCCAGCCTGGAGCAAAGGAGAAGGAGGAAGGATGAGAGGGTTACATTTAAACCACACAGCCAAACTTAAAGGGGCAGCAACAACCTCTGGTGCATGCCCAAATTCAGAGTAGAAATTGTTGCAGAAAACCAAATCGCTCTTCAAGACTTAAGAAGGAGAAGGGTCTGTGTAACCAGCAGGAATAGCAAAAGCCTACCACTCACTTCAAACAGGCTCACTGAGAGGCTCCTGTCTCACGTCCTGCACTCTTGGAAACAGAAGTTTCATAAGTTGCTTTTTCTTTTTAATTACATTTAGCAACTTCCCTATCATTCAGATACGCATTCATGCCACAAGCACTGGTCAGATGTGTGCTGCATGTGGGACACAGAGCTGACCTTACGAAAGAGCTCGCGGCCAGTGGAGAAACCAATGTGGAATCAAAGCCAGTGCAGTGTGGTCAGCACTAACATGGAGGGCAAAGTGGCCAGGAAAGGACCGAGAAGGAGGCCTCCCTGCTGAGGAAACAGGGAAGTTTCTAGAAGAGATGACTCTGGGCCAGGTCTTCTAGGCAGAGAAGAGTATTGCAAGCCAGGGGAATATCCTGGCACAGAACTGGGGTCACAAAACAAAGGAGGTTCCAGGACAAAAGGCCTGTGTTCCCCTGTGAACTGCTGGGAACCTATGGCATGGGTGATGACAAGCCACTCCCCCACAGGAAGGTGACATGATTGGATTTGTGCTTTAAAATGAAAATCTGCCTGCCATTGAGAGGGTGGGGTGGAGGAAGCAGGGAGCTTGCTGTTTTGCAGTAAGCCACACAGGAGAGATGAGGGCCTGGGTGGTAGCCAAGAGAACTGGGAGGTTGTGAGATACTTCAGAGGAAGAAATCAACAAGGCTTGCTCTCAGATTAGACACAGTAGGTGAGAGAAATGGGTCATTTTACATGAACAAGGTTTTTTTGAAAAAAGTAGATAAATTGATTAGTGACTAACAACTAACTGCTTTGCAAAAAAAAATTTGCAAAAAAATCATTTGTTAGAGTTTACCATTTTTAATCTTATGAAACCAAGAGTAGTGATACGGTTTGGCTATGTCCCCACCCAAATCTCATCTTGGACTGTAGTTCCCATAATCCCCACATGTTATGGGAGGGACCTGCCAGGAGGTAAATTAATTATGGGGGCCGTTGCCTCCATGCTGTTCTCCTGATATTGAGTCAGTTCTCACAAGATCTGAGGGGTTTATTCTGGGTTTTTCCCCCGCTTCACCCTGTACTTCTCCTTGCCGCCGCCATGTGAAGAAGGATGTATTTGCTTCCCCTTCCGCCATGATTGTAAGTTTCCTGAGGCCTGCCCAGCCCCTGTGGAACTGTGATTCAATTAAAGCTCTTTCCTTTATAATTATGCAGTCTTAGGAAGTTCTTTATAGCAGCATGAGAACAGATAAATACATGTTGTATATGGCCTATGATATCAGGGGTATTCAGTTCAGACAGGCTTCATTGAAGAATCTTCTAAAATTTCAGGCAGAAGAAAAAGCAACCTAAATTTTTCCTTTTCCTGCAGTTTCTTTAAACAATTTCAAAGCTAAGGACAATGACCTAAAATTGCTACAGTATAAGATTTTGGAAGAGAAGATACAGCTAAAGGACACATGGGGGCTGGTCTAGTTTGTAGTTAGGAAGTTCATTTAACCTTCAGCCTTGGCCTCATGATCTGTCCCAAGGTGGGCATCCTCCTTCCTCTTTCACTGCTACATATCAGGGGAGAGATCCTTGCCCTGTCTTGCAGTATCTTTGTCATTTTAAATGTTTATCTCTGGCTTTTCCCTTCATAGTTAAGTTTCTTATCATGCACAGCCTATAATGCTTATAACAAAAAAGCCACAGCAACCACAAGGAGAGCCACTGGAGGGCCACCAGGGAGCATGGGTTTCCTGGGACGTGGCCTCTTCAGCACCTGATGGGCTTGGGGAGGGGATGAGAAGAAGCACAGAGAGGAATAGAATTGGGCAAGGGCCATAAACACTGAGAATGCCCCTGTCCCCTGTCCCACCCTGGTCTCTGCTAACACCCAAACTCAGAATTACCCCGTAATGAGTTATTTTCTTTTTAATCCTGATGAATTAAAAATAAGGGTTATTCCCAGGATCTAGAAGCAGGCAGAGACTCCTGGAGAAGGAGGAAATAATCTTATTTTCCAAGGGTGGCTCGGAGATGTTTTTGGTCATTTATCATTTGTGTAAAGATTGGGGATGGGATTGTTCTAGACTCCTCTATGAGGTCTGTCTCCCCCCAGGGAGACACAGGCAACCCTGAGACGGAAACTTGGTGTCTCCCCCTAGCCGCTCCCAGCGGCAGCAGTTTGAAAGATTAGGATTAGTGCTTTGCTCCCTTGGGAAGCCAAAAAGACAACGGGAGAGAGTTTCATGGGCTGGAGGTTGTCCAAGACCAGGTCTGTTGCCAAAGGATGGAATGATCTTGGCATGGCATCAATAGGGACGGTCCCTGAGCAGGAGTCAGTTTCCTCTTGGTAGCCAGGGCCCCTCCTCATTATTGCTAATCCCTGTGGGTCACATTATGACCCGCCCCTTGCTCTTTGTAACTCATTGAGGCCAGCATCCCTTCACCAAGTCAGGGCCACATGCAGTGCTTGATTCTGTTTCCTGCTTGGCCACCGGGGCACCATCCCACAAGGGACTGATATCAGCAATGCTTTTCCACTGTTGCGTAGCCACCCAGCCTCAGTGCAGGAGCTGGCTAGCTTGTGGCATTAAGTATGTAGTGATTTGCATAACAGAGAGGCCGTCACTGGTGACACCCTGATTTAGCAAACCCATCGTCACTTCTGATGGTTTGGGGCACAAGGTCAACCCAGTGACCCCCTGATTCCATGAATCAGTGAAGATTTCCCACATATTTAGAAAATCATTGTCCTGTTGTAGCATGACTTATTGATACATATCATATCTGCCAGAATATGGCTGTAATATAACTTAAAGGCCTGAAATATCAATAAAGAGGGCTCCTTGGGTGGTTGCCCGAAATCCAGTTGTTGCTGATTGAAATAGAATCAGCCTATGGTGCTTCAGAAAGATTGTTCCTGAATGAGAAAGATCCCCCAGGCTGTGTCTTCATGAAACGAAGCAATATTTTGCCAGAGGCTTTCTCACTGGAGACACAGGCTGATTTCAGAGCAATGCCATGCTCCATGGGGAACTGTTGCCAAATGACAGCTCAGGAATGTCTCTGCTCATCTCTCACTGCCAAGTTTCCAGAGTACAGAGCCCTGGCGTTCCTTCTTGAGTTGACTCCAATTGTCAAGGCACTGGCAAGCCATGGGATGTGCTCCTCAGCCCTTCCCACACACAGCAACCATCCCGCAGAACTGGGTGAAATACCTGCCCCGAGTACCTCAGAAGAGTCTCACGTCCCTGACTTACTGAGCTGGAGGTTGAAGTCACCTGCTCTCCCAACTCCTCTGAAGGAAACCGACTTGCATTTCCTAGATTTGGAATTATCTACTCACACCTGAGGTTAAACCTGGGCTCTCAGGCCAAAACTCTTGCTTCATAGAAATGGCTAACCGAGACTGAGAACTGCAGCCTTGCCCTCAGAATCACTTGTTCCTGTGTCCTCAACCCATGGAACTGTTTTTCTTAAAATGTGTTTAAAATTATTAAAGTGTTGCTCCTTTGGAAACTTTATTTCCATTGGGGCACAGAATTATGATATAATTTAAAGTAGAACGTATTTCTTTTGTTAGTTGTAAGAAATTTACTCAAAAGCAGTCTCTACCTAACAGACAAACATGGGGAACATGAAACTGAAACAGTAGAGTTCCCCAATTCCCCTTGGCAGGACGTGCAACAGGGGTGTGGCTTGCCTACAGCTCAGACCCCTAGGGGGAGCATGCAGATGGGCAAGTGCAGAGGCCAGGGAAAGCCCTTTTGGGCTCTGGCCCCACGGCACCATCTAGGAATGGGTGTCTGTGACTCCCCAAGCCCAAATGGGTGTGTGCTACACAGCTCTTCCAGATTTGCCATCTGGGCTTGTATCTTAGTCAGCTCAATGGAGCCTCTGCCTTATCGCAAGGGCAGGGGACCACTGGGACAACCTTCTGTATTCCAAGCTCTTGCCCAGTGTCCTGAAAGAATCAAATCACATATGGCCTCAAAGGATGAATGAAAGGTTTTACTGAGTGGTAGAGGTGGCTCTCAGGGAGATGGATGGGGAGCCAGAACAGGGGATGGAGTGGGAAGGTGGTCTTCCCCTGGAGTCGGGCCGCCCGGCGGCCAGACTTTTCTAGCTGCCCCTGGCCAAATTCCCCTTGGCATTCAGACATCCCTCTTCTTCTTTCTTTCTCTGCTGCGTTCTTCCATCGTTACTGGTCTGCTGGTCTGCTGGTCCACTGGTCTGCTAATCCCAACATTTGGCTGCTTGTATGTGTGTCCGCTAAGGTCTCAGATTTTTATGGGGGCAAGACGTTGGGCGTGGCAGGCCAAAAGGCAACTTTTGGGGCACAAAAACAGAAATGGCTGCCTTCATTTAGGGTCGTGGGTCTTCAGGCTTAAGGTTGGGGCCTTTTTCGGGAACCGCCCTCTTCTACCCAGTATTTTCCTGTCTCCTGTCCATATCAAAACGAGAGGCAATCTGAAAGAAAACAGAGAATGAATTTATTCCTTCCATGAGCTTTTTAAAAAGATGAACTGACCACTCAGAGTCTTCATAAAATGTCTTACAATTGCTAATAATATCAAGTACACAGCCCTCATGAAGTGGCCGGCAGGAATCTAAGCACTCCACCTAGAGTAACTTGTGTAATACTCTATCAACCAGCTCAACTGGGTAATAAGATCTATTATTACTGATATTTTACAGACAGGAAACTGAGGCACAGACAGGTTAAGTAACTCACCCATGAGCATGGCTGGTCCATGGCACAGCTGGATGCAAACTTCTCAAGACAGAGGACGCACTATGCTGTCCTGATCCCTAAAAGGGATAAATAACAAAAGAAGAGTCTATGATGAATTACTTTGTGACTTAGCAGAGGAAAAGCAGAAAGCTCAAAACAGCCAAACAATGCCCCTTGGGGATGACCCCATGGAACCCGTTGAGGTGAGGGCCGCCTGACCATTCCACCTCTAGGCCCAGATCCCAGAGCCCAGGCCACCGGCCTAGGTAGGGACAACAGGATTCCCACATTAGCCAAGCTAATGGCTCCCACTGGCTCCTTCCTCAGAGCTGGTTTCCAGCAGCTCATCCTCCTTCCCAAGCATCTTTCTCTCAGTGGTTGGGAGAAACAGAACCTCTCTGAACCGAATCACTCTAAGGTGCAAACGACTAACAGCTTTGGGAAGACATTTGCCTATTCAATGAGGCATTTCTCAACTCAAAGGCTCTCTAATGGGTAGAAATACAGACAATGTGGCAGAGAGTAGAGAATTCAATGTCATGCAAGGGATACAGGTTTTTGGTTTTGTCTTTTGTTTTACTTTTACTTTTTTCCTTCAGATAAAATTCACATATCAAAACATTGTGCAACCATCACTACTATCTAATTCCAGACCATTTTTCTCACCCCAGAAAGAAACCCTATACCTATTAGCAGTCTCTCTGCACTGCCTCCATGCTCGAGCCCTTGGCAACCACTAATCTGCCTTCTGTCTTCATAGATTTGCCTGTTCTATTTATATTTCACGTAAATGAAATCATATCACATGTGCCTTTTGTGTCCTGCTTTCTTCGGTTAGCATAATGGTTCGAGGTTCATCTATGTTGTGGCATAAATCAGTATTTCATCCCTTTTTACAACAGAATAATATTCCATTGTGTGGATAAACCACATTTTGCTTATCCACTCATTAGTTGATAGCCATTTGTATTATTTCCACTTTGGCTATTATGAATAAGGCTGCTGTGAATATTCATGCACAAGAGTCTTTGTGTGGATATACGTTCTTTTTTTTTTTTTTTTGAGACAGAGTCTTGCTCTGTTGCCAGGCTAGAGTGCAATGGCGTGATATTGGCTCACTGCAACCTCCATCTCCCAGGTTCAAGCAATTCTCCTGCCTCAGCTTCCCGAGTAAGCTGAGGTGCATGCCACCACACCCGGCTAATTTTTGTATTTTTAGTAGAGACGGTGTTTCACCATGTTGGCCAGATGGTCTCGATCTCTTGACCTCGTGATAAGCCCGCCTCGGCCTCCCAAAGTGCTGGGATTACAGGCGTGAGCCACCGCGCCTGGCCAGACATATGTTCTTAATTATCTTGGGGTATACCAAGGATAATTGCTGCTGGGTCATATGGAAATACAGGAAGTTTAGAAGAATCCATTAAATCATAGGACCTAGGTGACTGCCTACTTGCGCTGTGTGACCTCAGGCAATCCAAGTAACCTCTCTGAATCTCAGGCTGGCTTTTTGCTTAGTGTTATTGTTTTGTAGGTTGAATGTCTTAAATTAAAACATTTGTCTTTCAGTGTCCTTGTGAAGATTAAAATGATGTAAGTAAAGGCGTTTCTACACTAGGCGGGGGAGGCTCTTGAGCTCCTGTTGTGATAGGCCCTGTCAGATAGGCCCCGAGGGCAGGGTGGCCACTAACGCAGGTGGACTGGGGACACCACCCTGCAGCCAGAGCTCTGCCTGGTGATTCCTTCTCTTTCCCAGCTAGTGGCCCTGCTGGTAAATAAACTTGTGAGAGGCTTTAGCTGCGATCATGACTTGATGAGTTAGTTCATGAGGTGACTGGGAAAAGAAATTCTTCACATGGAAATTTCCAGTGCGGTTCGAAGCCAGAGTGGGTAATATTTTAGCTGCACACACTGTATGCACACGCACACTGCATGCACACACACTGCACACTACGCCTGCTGTATACACGGTGAGCACAAACACACCGCATACACACTGCTCACATGCCACACACAGGTTCTCAGATGAGGCCAGGTCAGGCCACGCTCCCTGGGAAGCTGGCCCAGGCTGACACAGGCAGGGAGCCTCTGCGCTCTGTGATTCACCCAGGACCTCACTCCCTTCAAAGAGCCTCCTCCTTTTCTGGACAGTCTCTGCCCACGTCCTGTGTCCTCAGGCCTTGCTTCCGCGGCTCCTCTATGGTTAGAGCTGAGCATCTGAGAAACTGGTCTGGGCATTAACCCACAGGACAGGTGCACAGACAACCTGGGAGTGAATTCCAGCTCTCCGCTTGTTAGCTGTGTGGCCTCGAGTAAGTCAATTGGCCTCTCTGGGCTTCAATGTCCTCCTCTGTCACACAGGGATGATGAGAGTCTCTGCCTTGAAGGGTTATGGCCAAGATAAAATGAGATCTGCCATAGAGCATGTCAAGAGCCGTGCCCAGCCCAGAGCAAGTGACTTAAGAGGTTTCAGCTGGTATTATCATTATTATCAATTGTCTGTGGCTCCTCTCTTCCCTCAAAGCAACTACAGCCATGGGCCGCACAATGACGTTTCAGTGGACAATGGGTCACATATACAACAGTGGCCCCATGAGATTACGACGGAGCTGAAAAATTCCCGCTCCCTACTCAGGCCTTGATGATCGTGACCCTGTGATGGCCTAGGACAACGTGCATGTTTGTGTCTTCGTTTTTAAATGAAAATGTTTAAAAAGTAAAACTAAATTTTAAAACATTTAAATATATAGAATAAGGATATAAAGAATAATTTTGTGCAGGAGTATCACGTGCTTGTGTTTTAAGCTAAGTGTTATCACAAAAGAGTCAAAAAGTGGAAAAAAAATGAAGTTTGTAAAGTAATAAATGTTACAGTAAACTAAGGTTAATTTACTATTGAAAAAAATTATAGATTTAGTGTAGCCTAAGTGTGTAGTGTTTATAAAGTCTACAGTAGTCCACAGTAGGGTGCAGTAGTGTACAGCAGTCTACAGTAGCGCACAGGAGTCTATAGTATTGTACAGTAGTGTACAGTAGTGTAGTGTACAGTACTCTACAGCAGTATACAGTAGTGTACAGTAGTGTGCAGTAGTCTATAGTAGTGTACGGTAGTGTACAGTAGTGTACAGTAGCCTACGGTAGTGTACAGTAGTGTGCAGTAGCCTACAGTAGTGTACAGTAGTGTACAGTGTGTACAGTCGTGTGCAGTAGTGCCCTAGGCCTTCCCAGTCACTCCCCGCTCACTCACTGGCTCATCCAGAGCCACTTCCAGACCTGCAAGCTCCATGTTAAGTGCCCCATGCAGGTGAACCATTTTTAATCTTTTCTACTGCATTTTGACCATATAGGTACAATTACAATTGCATTACAATTGCCCACAGTACTCGGCACAGTCATATGTTGTACAGGTTTGTAGCCTAGGAGCAATGGGTCTACGATACAGCCTAGGTGTGTAGTGGTCTGGCCCATCCAGATTTGTGCAAGTATACTCTGTGGTGTCTGCACAATGACAAAAATCACCTAAAGACACATTTCTCAGAATGTATCCCTGTTTTAAAGTGATGCATGGCTGTATATACAATTTAGTTGGGGCCTTCTTCATATCCAAGCCCTCGCCTCACCTGGTGTTTAATGTTGAAATACCAGCCCTGGGGGGTAGAAGGAGGTTTGGAGACAGGTAAGCTGTTCAGACTGGGCAGGCACCGGCAGGTGTGTGGGTGTTCTATTTACAGCACTCTTTGAGAGTCTTTGCAAATGTTACCTGATATGTAGGTACGTTGCCTTTCCCTAAAGCTGGTCCTGCTCACAATTTTGTTTGCACCAACAAATGTATCTATTGCTTTCTGGACCCTCCTTCCTGATCGAAAACTTTCACTATATGTAATATAATTTAAAATCCCTAACTCCTTAGTGGTCTGGCCCATCCTTAGGTTTAGTCTTCCCTAATCGCCCTCACTTAAGCTGCAAGCAGCCTCAATCCTCAATTGGCCTCCCAAGCACCACTCTGCTGTCCTGCCTCACTGCCTCTGCCAGCACTACACCCTCCACCAAAACACACCTTCCCTTGCCCCTCCCAACCATCTCCACCATCAGCCCAGCTCAAAAGTCACCCTTCCAGGAAGTCCTCTAAGATCTGCAGTACAGCCTCTGCCTTGTGTTTCCATAGCATTAATAGCATTCTTCTAGAACATTCTCTCGTATTATGATTATTTCTGTACATGTCTTATCACTGACACCACACTGTGAGTTATTTTAACTTTGTTATTTGTAACACTCTCTTTCATTTTTGTAGTATCCTGCCAGGAACTTACAGGTAGTAAGTATTTAAATTTTGATGAGTCAAATGATGTGCACCCTTCAAAATGATTGAGTTTTAACATTAACTCTCTAAATAACCAGGATCACCATGTTACAATTTATATCAGTAAGAACTCCTAGAACTCTAGAATCTAGACAGGCAGTCGAATGCTAAAAGTCAGTGCTGTGACAGCAGGCACACTCTGCCTTTCCCTAAAGCGGGTCCTCCTCACAATTTTGTTTGCAACAACAAACGTGTGTATTGCCTTCCCTGATCCTGGGAATCTTAGGCACATTTTTAGCCTCTCCGCGTTTCAGTTTCCTCATGGATTAAAAAAAGACAACAACAGTACTGACTTCATAGGATTGCTATGAGGAGAAAATGCGTTCGCCTTTGCAAGCCTGTAGGAAAGTGCCTGGCATGCAGGAAACACCCAGTAAATATTAGCTGGAATTCCACCTCAGGACCAGCTCCCCACAGGCTCTTACCCTGTAGAGGTCTGGAAAAAGGACAATTAGACGCTGTAGTTACCAACTCTCACCAGTAGGAGACACCCAATCGCCACGGTTGTGATCATTTCCCTTCAAGATGGAGCCCAGGGATGGAGAATTCAGTTTGGGAATGGAGGCAAAGGTGCTTTTATAAATATCAAGAAAATCTTGAGCTCTAAAGATCACACATGGCCCTCTGCAAGAGGTTGCATGGGGAGGACATTTGGCAAGTTCCACTGTACCTCTTTCCCTACCCAGCACCTGCTTAGAAAGGGCAAAGGTTGTGGCAGTGGCGGGGAGGTGAGGGATGGCCCCCAAGAAGGGTGGGCACAGAGACCCAGGAAGAAGGAACTGGATCTGTAGCTGGCAATGCATATATTTAATTTTATTCCGTGATTTCTTCCAGGATTAGCTAAATCTATCCACCCATCCTGGCTTGTGTGGTCACCTCCTGAACGTGGGGTGCAGTCCACATGAAATCACCCTCCTATCAGCTTGTTCCTCCATTCCTTCCTCCAGCCAGATTGTTACTCTATGCCCTGGGACCTGAGCATGCCTAGCCCATTCCCAAGCCTGCCCTGGGCTTCCTGGTATTTCTAGTTCCAGCTCATACCTCACTTCCTCCAAGAAGCCTTCCCTGACCTCTCTAGTCCAGCAAGCTCCTCCTCCACCGAGCCTGTCCCAGTGGCCTTTCCACAGTTAGGCACTTTCTCCAATGCTGCCTGTTGGGTCACCTGCCTTTTCATGTAGCACCATGAGGACAGGGACACTACTTGTCTGTACCTCCTCAGGAGTCTGCAAGGGATTCTGCATGGAATCTGGGCGATGTTGACTGCAGAATGACTGGACAAGTGCCAGGTAATTTGTAGGTGTGCAAGAATGAATGGAAAAATTTTAAATCTCCACTGTAGACAGAGGGAAAAAAATCCTATTTGAAATAAGTTACCTTGCCCCTCGGTTTGAATTTAAGAGCTATTTTTTCCAATTTGGTCATCAAAATATGACAAGTGAATGCTGTTGCCATGAAGTCTTGTGAAGATCTTGCATGTTATCCAAGCCTCAGGTCCCCTCTTCTCTAACAAAATATAGTTTAAAATTTTCACTTGTGGGCTGGGCGCAGTGGCTCACACTGGTAATCTTAGCACTTAGGGAGGCCAAGGTGGGCAGATCGCTTGAGCCTAGGAGTTCAAGATCAGCCTGGGAAACATGGCAAAACTCCATTTATTAAAAAAAAAATTAGCCTGGCACGGTAGCGTGTGCCTGTACTCCCAGCTACTCCAGAGGCAGAGACAGGAGGATCGCTTGAGCCAAGGAGGTCGAGGCTGCAGTGAGCCTTGATTGCGCCACTGCACTCCAGCCTAGGAGACAGAACGAGACCCTGTCTCAAAATAAGAAAATCACTTGTGATTTTGTTTATTTAGTATTTAGTGAATGAACTCATTAGAAGTCACATTATCAGCCACCCACTCCGGTCAGCCGTGGGCTGGGAGACAAAGGGAGAGCAGAGCAGATGCAGCTCCCGCCTTCCTTGGGACATGACATCATCTAATTTGTTCATTCAGCAGAAACTTCGCACACACTTACAAAGCACCCTGCCCTGCACTAGGTGGGCTCTGGGGATAGAAAACTGAATAAGAGAATGCGGTCCCTGTCCTTAGGCACACATTATCCATTGGAGAAGACAGCTGAACCAGGCACAAGTCACTAAGTTCCCAGTTTCTCAGAGGGTTTGATGAAGGTGTTAGATAGATAGAATCACTCTAATACTAGGTCTGAAACAAAAATACTTCCCATTAAAGGGCAAGGTTGTAGGAACATTTTGAGGGCAGGAAAGGAAGAGCAACCCTTCACTCTACGCCCAAAAAAATCTCCTGCCTGGTCTCTGATAGATTCATTTCTTTTCACGAGAAAATAAAGCATTACATTTCATAAAAGACAAAGCTTAGAAAGCTGACTTCAACTACTGTCATATTCCCGAGGAGAGCAAGGAAACGCAGGAGAAAACACAAAGTATACCCATTTTACAGATAAGGAGACTGAGGCTCTGTGGGGAAGGTTTGGCAGATTGGCTGGGCTCTCGGGTGAGTTAGAGGAGGTGGCACGGCTCCAGCCCACATCCCTGGTTCTCAGGCATCCCTCTCTCCCGGTCTCCTCCATTAAACTCTGCGTGCCAGCCCAGGGCACCAGTCATGGGCAGAGTGGGCTCTCTGCTGCGTCGTGGGGTCCCAGCAGAATTAACTTTCATGGAGCCAGGTAGAGAAAAGTTAAGGAAGAGCAGCCTCAATGCAGGTTGCTAAGGCTCAGCCCCACTGAGCGGGTGCACGGAGCCAGCCTGCTGTTCTGCAAGCACAGCCCGCTAGATGCCACACCAGTGTGTTGCAGGCGGTCTGAGCCAGGAAGTAGATCTGAAGCTTCAGGGTAGCTGTGAGTGAAAAAAAAAAAGAACGTAATTCCTATCTGACCGACGACTCAGAAGTATGAACTGGGGGACCTTTCCTTCCTAACCCACCTGACAGCCATGGCAGACACAGCCAAGTGTACACCAGTGAGCCTGTCACATCGCGGGCCTGCTGTCGCAGCCTTTGTCGAGCCTGAGACAGAATCCAGTGTGAGCAGATTTCTCACACTCCAGGCTTCCCTCACAAAGCTGCGTTTCCCTCAGCCACTCCTTTACCTATTTGGAAAGAACAGCAGGAAAAGGAAAGATGGATCTTGGTGAATCTTCCAAAAATCCTCTACTGGATTCCAGAGCTGGACTACTCAAAGGTGTGAAATTGGATCTTCTCCTCTTTAAAAACTCTTTTCCTGGGGTCTTCATACTCCCCACTTCCTCTCCCATAAAATCCTGGTTTTAGGGAAGACATCAAATCATTCACCTGGAGGGGTACATGAATAAGAGCACCTTACCATGGTACTTGCCTTTTAACAGGGATCAAGAAACCTTTTGCAAAGGAATGAGTGTTACCAGATGGGAAGCCGTGACTGTGAGTTGTCCACGTTCTTGGCGTGTTGGATAAAGAATTTAATAAAATGCACAAAGCAACAAAAGAACGAAGCAACAAAAGTGCAGATTTATTGAAGTGAAAGTACACTCTATAGAGACAGAAAGTACACTCTACAGAGTGAGAGTTGGCTCGATCAACCAAGCAGCTCATTTATAATGTTCTTTGGGGTTTTTGTTAAGCTGAAATAATTTGGTAACACCCCTAGATGCCCTTTAGAGGCCTCCAATTGGTTACCCGCTATGATGGATGGGCCCCCGACCAATCAGAGGCTGAAGTGGAAACTTCCGTTTTGTTATCACAGGAGTGAGGATGTGGCCTGTATGCTGCCTAATCTTGCCTAGAACTGGCTGCACCTGCTGTTCCTTTGCTTCTGCTTTAACCCTTGGTTACCTTAATTCCCTATTCTCCTGCCTCATAAGGGTGGTGCTAGGCATTAGCTAGGACACAGATGGGGCATCTTAGACAGAAGAGGCTCATTCGTCACTCAAAAAGCCACACCTGGTTGTCTTTCTTTTTTCTAGTTCAATCACCCAGCTTTGTCCTGGACCTGGTCCGGGCGCATCATGCTGGAGAGAGACCTGGCCCAGCCCACCAGCACGGCTTCTTCAGAGGACCTTTCTGGTCTACCTGATTCACCACAGCTTGATCATTTGCAGCCTGATTTTGCAATTCATCTCTTTATATTCATATGAATTCTGACTCCTCGTTTACCCTATAAGATCATCTGAGGGGTAATACCTGACCATCTTCCTTGTTCTTTCCTATCCTGGAAGGTCCATATGATTTTTGACAATGAATATGATTTCTGCTTGACCTTGGAATTAGTTTTTGCATTTGATTATCAGGAGGTTCGATGTTTAGGGATTTCTACTCACAGTGAAATCTAATGCCACACCTGGCAGGAATTGGGTCCTTTTAACATGAGACTAAAATCCAACGAGCCCAAGCCAGGAAGACCTGATTCGCAGGGGCCAGGGAGGGTGCTCACTTCTCCACTTCCACACGAAGCCACCTCCAGTCTGGAAAGAAGCAACTCTTCCATTATCTGTTGGAGATTCCTTATTGCCTGTAAAGTAGGAGTAAACAGAGTGTGTGAGATGTTGACCAAGCACGATGGGATGGAACAGATGCCCTCTCATTAACGCAGAGCATATGGCAGAGTTCTGTAGCCATTCTCAATAAAATGGAAAACAAGGTACTTTAAAATAAACACAGCTGGACAGTCAAGAAAACAATGGCGATCTTTATTTTGCAGAAATGAAGTCAAAGCGCTGCTTACTGGTTGTCAGATTGCCACATATGAAAGGGGCTGGAAACACAGCCAATGTTCAGAGTTAGAGTTGCTGCATTGGAGACCCAGAAATCAAGAGTCCTGATCACACCGAGCAGGCTAAGAGAGGGCTGGGGGGGAGATTTTCTGCCCTGTCCCTTTCAGCCCCTGGTGGTTCCTTTGCCAGTGTGAGTACAATGATTTGCACAACTACTGCTTTCACTTAGTGCAAAAATGGACTGATGTTTTAAGTTGAATCCAGTAGTTCAACCACTGGAGCTTCAGAAGGGTCCACAGCCCACCCCTTTCTGCCAGAACTGTTTTATGTTATCATCAAATCAGGCATCCCTGGCCATTCACCAGTGGTCCGAGAGTTGGGACCTCGTTGATAAATGTATTTATTCCAAATTTAGGTGTAAGTCCCTTCCAGGCAGTGCAGCAGAGCAGAGGATAACAAGGAGACGATTCGGTGTTCTCCGTTTTGTTTAGGAACACACTTCTCACATGAGTGCCCTAAGTGCAGCCGCCGTTTCCTACCAAGCAAGACAATGATCAGCCCTGCTTTGTTTGTTCCCACAGCTCAGGAACCTGGCTCAGAGCTGCTCCTCAGCGCCAGCTGCTGGACTGGACAAGATTTTAGGCAAGGCACGGCCACACACCAGGTAGGTGAAAACCCACCACAGTGAACCGCTGCCAGGGAGCCCACTAAGGCACTGAGCGTCTCCATGAACGGAGGCCTAACCTCAGCCTGCCTGGCTGATCTCATCTCTAGGGTGCTTTACATGACAGCAGCAGACTGTGAGCCTGCTGCCCGGAGGAACTATGCAGGTGTAAGTAGCACCCAGCTTGTCCTCGGACACGTGGCAGCCCAGGGGCAAAACATCAGGTTGTTCACGAATCACCAAGGTATTTTTGGCATCATGTTAGTATACTCCAAAAACAACCAAAGAGCAGGGGAAAAAAATAACCCAGTTCACAAAAGTAAAATGTAGTCCATCTAAGAGGGTTGTTTAAGTTTAAAGTTTTCTTTACTGAATTGGCCCAAACTGGATAAGCGTTAATATCCCTCCCTAAGGCTCCCAGTCAGGCGGGACCAGACAGAACGAAAGCCTGAGCCAGTTACTGGGCATTTGCCACAGGCCAGACGCCCTCACCATAGCCGCATTGCATCATTCATCAAACCCACCTCAGGAAGTGGATGTGGTGATTCTCCCAGGGAGACTCTGGGAGGCGGTAGCACAGATAATGAGAAAGACTAGGGATCCCAGGTCAGATCTGGGGAATGCCAGAGCTTCGGGTCCTTGCATGAGTGAGGTTAGATAAGCCCGAAAGAGCACAACCAAGGGTCCTCAGAGAGCAGCAAATCAGAGCCACGCCAGGCAGTGGTCAAGCCCAAAGTGACCTCCAGGAAAGGAGGACATCCCTGTAATGACACTGCAGCCTCTCCTTTGCCCCAGACCCCACTCCCAGGGCACAATTCCAGGCTTTCTTAGACACCAGAGCTCACATCCACCCAGGCATGGGCAGGAGAGTCACCGACTCGCGCTGGAGGCTCCGCTGCTGCAGCAGAACCACCGACTCCCTGCAGAGAGAGCCCTGACCCCTTCGGAGGCAGCAAATACCAGCTGTGCTCAGACCTCCCTCCTGAGTGAACGGCTCTGCAGTGTAGACAGGTTGTTTGTGCTGGAAGCATTTCCACGGAGCCACAGCAGTGGATGGCTGACACGAAATTCCCTGGCTGTCTCCCACCCTCTGAGAATTAAGGTTATATAGCTGTTATACGCACATCCTATCAGCCTTTGAGTTACAGGCTGTGATGTTGTGACTTTTGTGGAAGAAGCAGGGAGCGATGGGAGAGGGAGAAAGGCCTGAGGGGGCTGTTTGCAGACACAGCCCTGTCCTCACCCGAGCCACCGTCACCCCAGAGTGGGGTAGCTGATCCCCGGCAGGTTGCTCTTGGTAACTGAGCAGGTGTCGGGGGATCTAGATCCAGAAGAGAGGAAGGTGGGGAAGGAACAGGAGTGCGGAGAGGGCTTAGCCTGCAGCGCTGTGCACTTAGGGGGCTTGATTGAAGCCTCATTATCTGGGACATAACTGCGGTCAGACAGACTAGGGGGCTCCAGGAGGCTGATGATGTGAAAGGTGATGACAGATTTTCGTTTTCCATTAGGAGATGAAACCCGCTTTCCCAACCTCTCCAAACAGAAGAGAGACTTGGCTGAAGGTCTAAGTAATGCCTGAGGCCTCCAGGAGGGCCAGCGTGTCTGGTCAGGACCACGGTGCCCCACGCAGTATTTGTTCGCCCGGGAAGCCACTCCTCTGCTACTGCACTCTGGAAGAGACTCCTAGGTCTCACAAGGGGGTGGAGGTGTCCCCAGAGGCCCTTTAAGATGTGTGGTTAGAGAAGGCTTAAATTTGCTATCTGGGAACCTCATATCTGAATGATTTTAACAATCATTTTTAGCAGTTATAACTTCAAATAAAGATTTCAAATTCTATATGGACACTAATGATCTATTCTAAGCTAATATCCACAGTAGAGGAGAATGAGAAAATCTTGAATGGGAATCCAGTTTATAGAAGAGTCTAATGATTGTGAGTCTTCGAGTAAAGATGCTGCTGTGGTACACAGTATTCAAGACAGCACGTGAAATTAAAATGTGTCTAACTTCTGCTCCCGTCGATGAATTTCCAACCTTTTCCCCCGTGTTAGGGCCCAGGTCTCTCCAGTGCTTTCCAGGGCCACTATCTATAATTGGCAGATGATCCCCTCATACTATCCAATTGTTCTCCTTCCAAAGACCTACAAAAAGAAACCTGATTATCTTGCCAATTGCTCTGTGTTACCAGATGTTTAGTTTGAGAACACGAAGTGTACCTGTGAGAGTATCCAAGCACAAAACACTTCTGGCCCAAGCTGGCTAGTCTGACCACGGGACCAAGCCTCAAAACCTTGAATTTTATATGATCTTGACCCAATCAAATAGAACTTAGACATCTCCTGGAAGAAGGGCCAATGTCTTCATCCTCTTTGAGACTTCCTCCTACCCATGGGATTCCGCAGAGTGCTTTGCATACAGCAAGTGCGGAATAATTGAATTTTCTGCCCTGTGGTCACAGAGACCACACCATCCAAATGCCAGTGATAATCTTCAATGACATTTACAGAGTCTGTGTGAATCAGACTAACCACATCTTTAAATCCTGACCCAGTTTCACTCAGATTTGGCTGGACAACTGCCCTTAATAGCCCAGCTTCCAGACTGTCAATCACACAGCGATCTCCTGGACACCTTCTGTGAACCTGGCACAGAGATCGATGCTGGGGATGGGAAGATGAATACAGCAAGGTGTTCCAACATAGTGACAGGTGAGCAAGTCACTACAGGACAGGGAGACAGGCGTTAGAGACAGAGAGGGTGCTGGGAGGCTTAGAGGAGTACCCAGGTCTTCCCAGGGGTCTAAGGAGGCACCACCCAGAGGTGAGATTTAAGTCGGATCCTGGTTAACATGGGAGTTTGCTGTGCCAGGCGAGGACCCTTCCAAGCAGAGAATAGCAGTGTCCTGAATGCCAGGGCAAGTTTGAAGGGTGCAAGGGACACCATTTGATTTTGTGAGGCTACCTTGAAAACAAACAGGATAATAAGGGACAGCCCCACTTCGGAAGTCGTACGTTATTCTTTTATTCATGGAATTCCTACTAAAGAGTGAGTCCTCAATATTTGGGGGGACATGAATGAAGCCCTCTGAGAATCTGTTTCTTTAAAAACACAATCTCTGCCCCTCTCCCCCCTGAAGCAATCCTCGGACTCCTGTTTAAGAAATCCTGGTATAGACTATAAAGTGCTTCGAAGCCAGCTGGCACCACACTGCACCCTCAGCTACACTCGCAGATGCACTGGGGCTCTATTTCCCTGCCTCTGCCTCCACTGCCTGGTTTCCCTTCAGAACCACCCAAGTCCTTTTTCCCAAGAGATGTGTTGAGACGTGAAATTTCCCAGCGCCGAGCCTACCACGATGCTCGGAGACTGGAACCCGCCACACGCCTGGCCCTGCGGACGAGCTAACACGTGGGCAGCATGGTCCTGCCTCCTGCCCTGCAGCGGCGTTTCCCTTGAGCCCGGAGGCACCCCCTTAGCTCACTGTGTCCACAAACAGAACATTCTGGCATGGCCTGAATGTAACTTTAGATGATGGTCTCTGATGAGATCAACCAAATCAATAAATGTAATGAAAAGATGAGGATTGTTGATGTGCACAACAGGACAAATTCAGAATCTGGAGGCTGATTTACGTCCTTCTGCTGCCATTGATTCCTTCAGTTTGCCCCTTCTTTCTCTGAGCTTCTGGTCCCCCCTTCTGTACACAGGGGGTGAGGATTCCTGCCCTATTCATGAGGTAGACAAGAATTAAAATCAAGTGAGATGATGAGGGGGAAAGTGCTCTGAACTCTACACCTTCTAAAATACCAAATATTATTATTATTAAAGAAAATATTGGGGAACTAATGATAGAATCACAGAGGGAAAATGGCATTTTACTACCACTCAAGAGCAAAATCTCAATAGAAAAACCAAAACAGCCAGCCAGTAGACAGGGAATACATAGCGTCTGGCATTTGTTATAAGATATTGTAAATATTTTTTACATTTATGCGTCTATTATACAGTTTTAGAAAGGAAAAGGAAAGAAAAGGACCCAAGAACTCTCTGCTTTGTTGGATCAAGTGCAGGTTCTTCTAGAACACCGGCGAGTACAGAGTCGGGGCTCAGCAATGTCCGCTCTTATCGCGAAAGAGCGTGCTGACCGTGGAAAGACGCTGCTAAGACAAAGAGGCTGCCTAAGAAGGGGCCAGCCAGGCCACTATGGAACAGCTGGGCAGGGCCCTCAAGGGGGAGTCATGTCCCCCACCACTCCCCCAACCCCCACTTGTTCCACCACCGACTGCTTTTTCCAACACTCCACAACTTTGCCACCTGACTTCAGACTGGCTATGGTGAGAGCCAGGATAGGATGAGAGAAATGCAGGTGACCTCAGTGGAAAGCAAATCAAGCAAGGCACATAAAAGATCAAATGTCGTTCAACAGATCTGTGAAGGCTTCATTCATTCACTGGGGTTCTATTTCCCTGCCTCTGCCTCCACTGCCTCATTTCCCTTCTGAACCACCCAAGTCCTTTTTCCATAGTGCCTGCACGTCCCACTTCCAGGCACTGTGCTGGGGCTGTGGAAATGAAAGAGACCGCGTGTGTTACAATAGACGAGACAGGCAGATGAGCCAGACAAGTAGGTGACACAGGTTTGCAGGGAGACAGCCACTCTAGGCTGCAAGTGGTCCCTGGGTTGAAGTGCAGAGAGGGCCTCATGGCAAGCAGCAGAGAGGGTCAAGGGTTAGTACACAGAGCCTGGCGAGATCGATCAAAGGGATTGGGGAGTCCTGTGGGCTCTGACGCCTGGCAGTGATTGAGGCATACTTATTTGAGAGAATTCCTCGGGCAGTGACAGGGAGGATGGAGGGGGACAGAGAGTTGAGGGAATTAAGGTCTGATGCAAGGAAAATAGCAGAAACTATTGAAGTAATGCAGACAACATGCCACAGGAGTGTGGAACGTCAGTGGGTGAAAAAGAAGTAAATGAAAAATATCCAGAAGGCAACATTTGATCATGTGGAGAAGGGAAAGTCCCTGGAGCCAGACAGGCCTGACTCCAGCTCACAGCCCTGCCACTTGCTAGCTGAGTGGTCTGCAGATTGCTTAACATCACGGAGCCTCAGTTACTTCATCTATAAAATGGCCCTAATTGTATAGGAGTGTTGTAAGGATTGAGAAAGAATGAGGGTAAAGAGATTAGCCTGGCACATGGCAGGCAGTCAATGTTAGCCCTGTTGAAGAAAATCGTAATTCATGCCATAGGTTGAGGACCGAGTTTGAAATTTTTTTTTTTTTTTTTGGAGACAGGGTCTTACTCTGTCACCCAGGCTGGAGTGCAGTGGTGCTATCACAGCTCATTGAAGCCTCAAACTCCTGAGGGAAGTCCTCTCTCCTCAGTCTGCCAAGCAGTTAGGACTACAGGCCCAGCTAATTTAAACTTTTTTTTTTTTTTTTTTTTTGAGACTGGGTCTTACTTTGTTGCCCAGGCTGGTCTCAAACTCCTGGCCTCAAGTGATCCTCCCACTTCGGCCTCCCAAAGTGCTGGGATAACAGGTGTAAGCCACCACGCCTGGCTTGAAAAAGAAACCTGATTATCTTGCCAATCAAAACCTGATTATCTTGCCAGAAACGAGATGAGATGCTGTGGGTGCTTAGCAGTGGATGACAGGCTTGTACATACACCTCAGGGCAACTGCATCCACACAACGTGACTTTGGAGAGCTGTATGCACCATGACTTTGTGCAGGGGGCCTCCAATGCAGGTTAACCCAGGCTGTGTGGAATGGAGGACCCACAGCTGTGCTGCCTCGAAACCCCAGATGCCCAGGAAATGATGGTTTCCAGGTCAGGCTTCTTATGGCTGAAATCCCTTTAACTGCACTTTTTTCTTTTGCAAAGTCACCAGTAATTCAAAGAGCCCCCAAATACTGAACCACTCTCCATCCCTTTATGCCAAATCTACAGTCAAATACTGGGAGTTCAGATCGGAGGAGCACACATTTGGGCAAACTGACCTAAGAGGCCTTGCCACCCACTCTCAGGGTGCACCTGTGACCACCCTTCCTTCTCCCTCTTCCAGCAGGCTCCTGAAGTCGATTCAGGCTGGGAGCTGATGCTGAACTGAGCAGGGCCCCAGTTGACTAGATCATTTCCCATGTGAAGTTCTGGGGAGAGAAGGTCAGGTCTCCATGCAGCAGGGCCCGGCGGCACTTTTCGCTGTGCGAAGCCACCAGCAGGCCCCACTCCGCTGGAAATTCATCAGTGCATGGAAAGGCAAAGGGCAGAGTTGTTT
Source organism: Hylobates moloch (assembly GCF_009828535.3). Lineage (NCBI taxonomy): Eukaryota > Metazoa > Chordata > Mammalia > Primates > Hylobatidae > Hylobates > Hylobates moloch. The sequence continues at coordinate 167,301,661 of NW_026652277.1, read as the reverse complement.
CCGTTCACCAGGTATTTGCCACGTCACTTGTTTCCTATTTCAGTGCATTAAAAAAAATTTCCCCTCGGGTGAGAGCGCTGAGGTGCCTTTGTTGTGAAATATGGTTAACACGAGTGCTTTTTTTTAATGACATCACCAAATTAGGTCTCTGTGTGTGTCAGAAAAATTAACCCCGGCCAGTGTACAGTTCTCCTGGGATCACAAGGAAGTGCAAAATAGGGCAGGAGGGTAGGGGACTGGCCGGGGAGCATGAGGAGGAACAGCGTTCAAAGGAGAGGGGAAAGAAAGCAAAAATCGTGGGCAGACCAAGACTGACATTCGGACAGGCACCTGGCAAGCAGAATACTCAGGCAAGAAACTTGACCTACTTCACTTGACTGGACGTGGATCATCTACACGTGCACGCTTCTTCAAGCTCAAATGAATAATTATCTGACAAATACAGATCTGTTCCTCTCAATTTGGTTCATAACATCTTATTTTAAATATTCAAATACTTCACCCACATCGCCAGAGGCTCTGTATAGGTCGCATATTTTCATGTGCTCTAAATCCGCAGATGGTTGGAATGGCTGGGGCGAAAGGTCCGAGCTTTGACCCACATTGTGTTTAAATAAATGTTTAGGGCCAGGCGCGGTGACTCATGTCTGTAATCCCAGCACTTTGGGAGGCCGAGGTGGGCGGATCACGAGATCAGGAGATCGAGACCATCCTGGCTAACACGGTGAAACCTCATCTCTACTAAAAAAAAAAAAAAATACCAAAAAGTAGCCGGAAGTGGTGGCACATGCCTGTAGTCCCAGCTACTCGTGAAGCTGAGGCAGGAGAATTGCCTGAACCCGGGAGGCGGAGGTTGCCATAAGCCAAGATTGTGCCACTGCACTCCAGCCTGGGTGACAGAGCGAGACTCCATCTCAAAAAAAAAAAAAAGAAAGAAAGAAATATTTAGAATGAATGGACATTTAATAGAATGTCGTCTTACTGGCGTTTTAAATCATTGGCAGTAACACTGGGCCCGCATTTCTATGTGGCCCTCATGGGCTCTCCCTTTGGACCCAGCACAACTTCTACCATTTTCTACGGTCCCACTGCTCCCAAGCACTCACTTCACCCATTGACTTTCCCCTCAGGCATTTGAGGGTGGCCTCTGGGCTAGGCAGTGAAGCAGGCTCTGATGGGTATAGACAGAAAGACAACGTTTGCTCCATACCTGGGAGTTATATATCCCTCAAATATATGGAAATAAACAGGCATTTTTCCAAATAAATTCAAAGAGAAGCAGAAGCCATTTAAAAACAGAGCAGAGAGTTCTAGTTCCCATGCCTTACGGTTTGAAACCCAATTTCTCTATCGTATTCCCTCCCTAAATAGCAAACTAACCACCAGCAAGACTTAAAACACCACCACTTCAGAGCCGCCCAGGCTTTCCTTTGGGCTGTATCATTTATAGACGCCCACCCCCGCTTGATGGAGAGGAAGCTCTGAATTATTCACGAGGCTGTGGGAGGTGTCTGCAGGGTGGAAAGGCCAGGAGAGTCCCACTCCAGAACGGGAACCCATTATCAGGGCACGAAATCCAAGATTCATGCCACTTAATTGATTTTTGGAAAACACTGAGTATTGCTTTCTTTTTTTTTTTGAGACAGGGTCTCATATGCAGGCTGTATTGCTATGGTGCAATCCCCACTCACTGCAGCCTCACCCTCTGAGCTCAAGCTATCCTCTCACCTCGGCCTCCTAAGTAGCTGAGACTATAGGAACGTGCTACCCAGCTAATTTGTGTATTTTTTTGTGGAGACAAATACACAAATAATTTCTTTAAACACAATGTGGGTCAAAGCTCTGAACTGTCACCCCAGCCATCCCAACCATCTGCAGATTTAGAGCACATGAAAACATGCGGCCTTTACAGAGCCTCTGGTGATGTGGGCGAAATATTTGAACATGGGGATCTCCCCATGTTGCCCAGGCTGGTCTCAAACTCCTGGCCTCAGGTGATCCACCTGCCTCGGCCTCCCAAAGCGCTGGGATTACAGGCGTGAGCCACTGCACGCAGCCGAGTATCAAAATGTTTTAATGTTTGCCTTTTAAATAACAGAAACGTATCCCAACTCATCTTTATTCAAATATCACATTTGATTCGCTGGGTAAAAGATGTGCCTGCAAGAGTTAGTACTGCTGTGTTTAGAATGGAAAGGAGTGGCTGTAAAGCAACTGGAAAAGCAGGCCACGGGACAGACCCCTCATGGCCTAAATTCACCATCGGCCCCAGACACAGGGTAGAGGACCAGGAAGAGAACATGTTTCAAGGGCAACAGGAGCTGGGTGACTCTAGCATTGTAGGAAGCACAAGGAAAAGATGCTGGAGTCCAGATGAATGAATGATGACCGCTGGAGTCTCACAGGTAACGTTTAATCTGCTCTGCTGCTAAATTACTCTATGGAAGAAAACCATGAATTTAGAGACATTTGTTTAGACTCAGCAGCAGGGAAACCCTGACCTTTTTAACCTTTAGGGAAAACTCCTGCTAATCAAATGAATACGTCAGAGCTTCCTAAGCCACGTGCCACAGATGAGTTACAGCAAAGCCACGGCATTGACCCTCTCCGTTCTGTGTGTGGGCTGGCCTGGGTGGGCCGGTAGGCCTTTGGCTACCTCAGTTTCCCTCAGAGTGTGATATAAATGCTATCTTTGCTGTGTATGCTATGGCATGAAAATATTTGGAAAGTATTGCCTTCGGTTAAAATTCTCACAGAAATCCTTAACATTGACATTACTAGCAGTGATTAGCTATAACCTGAATCAGGTCCAACAATTTGACTCAATTTGCTGTGCTTTATTGTAAATTCATTTTGTTTAAGTTCAAATTTTAAGAAAAAAGTCTGTACTTTTTTCCTGCTGATTTCCACTCTGACTAAGCCACACTAGTGGCGACTTGGTGTTTGGAGACATCGCAGGCGTTGCACGCCAGCTCCCAGTGGAACCCTCTTCCCTCAGGACTGATCCCACTCTCCCCCACCCTCAGGAAGAGCCTGGCATCCGCAGTGACCCTCGAGCAGCTCTCCCTGCAGCTGGGCCTGCCCCTCAAGCACGCTGAGCCTGTCCTTCACAGCCCCGTGGTGCTGACCCAGGGCCCCGAGACCACCAGGAGGCACCTCTTCCTCTTCAGGGACTGGTTGGTCATTGCCAAGCAGAGGTGAGTTGGTGGCAGTCATCGCCTTGCTCTCTCCTAAAACTCAATCTCTTTCCAAGATCCTAGCAACACCCAAGGGCACTCGCAAGGGGCCCCAGAGCTTGGGACCCAGCCTGGCCCACGTTACCGGCGCTCCCAGCCTGCACAGGCTTAGGTGGCTCCGTCCTTCCTCCCTGTTCATTGACAAGCAAAGCACCCAGAGGCTGAATCCCTGGGACAACATCACACAGTTAGTGGGTAGAAAACTAGGACAAGAAAAGTAAAGAAAATCCATCATTTAAAAAAAAAAAAAAGCCCTATGCAAACTTGACTTTTTGGTTTGACTAAAAGTGAATCATGTGTTTATAGCAATAAAGTTGAAATCAGAAATTGAGAAAGTCAATAACTGAGTTAACATGACCTGCACCATTTTTCTCTTTGGAAAGCTCTGCAATGAACACTTCCTCAATGTGCGTATTAGAGCAGCCTCTGGACTGGAGCCACATCTCCCAGGACATGGTATATTTTTCACAAAGAAACCTATAGGCCCAAGGAACATGTGACAGCCTCCAAAAAATCCCACACTGGTTTAAAAACAAAAACAAAAACAAAAAAAAAGCAAAACAGGAGATAAACACAGACATTAGGCACATAGAACGCATCAGAGAAATAGTGGGGTCCCCTGGGGGAAGTGTTGATGTCCCTGGTCAGAGTCAATATAGGGAGAAACCCAGAGCCATGGGCCGTATTTGGCACGGCTGGTGCTGACTACGGAGGGGCCTGGGGCCGGGGGTGATGCCTGTAACATTATTTCTGTTTTGTAGGAAGGAAGAGCATTTGCATATTTTTATACTTCCATTTAATTTCCCTTGAAAAGCTCTATTTTAAGCTTTGGGGGAAATGTGCCACATTTTAAAGAGCTTCTCACACCTACCCACCGTGATTATTTTTTTAGGTGCTTGGAGATTTCAAAGAATTCAAAACCCATCTGGCGTCCTCCCCCCGTATCCCAGCCCGGGATGTGTTGTTTTCAGAGACCAGAGAAAGCCCCGGGGAGACACAAACAGCAGCTGGGGAAATCCTGCCATGGCTCAGAACGCACACTTGTCACAGTCTCCGCGAGCGCCCCAGCTGAGCTCCTGAGCCAGGCTCTGGTCCGCGGGCTGGTACCCAGGGCACTCACAGGTGTGTGGCCTGAACCACCCCTCACTTTGCATTCAGGAACTCCCCGAGTCGCCCCTCTAAACAGGCTCAGCATGCTCACCAGCAGCCAGGGGTACAGGGAGTCAGGGGTCACCAGCAGCCAGGGGTACAGGGAGTCAGGGGTCACCAGCAGCCAGGGGGACAGGGAGTCAGGGGTCACCAGCAGCCAGGGGGACAGGGTCAGTGCGGGGTGTTGGGGAAACGCGCAGAGTTGACATGGACGGTTAGCGTCAAACACACCACCAAGCCCTGGCCACGGCGGCCTGGCTAGAGGCACACACGGGCCACCGCGCCCGGAGATCTCGCTAGGCCTGGCCACTTGGCTTCCCACTGGGCACAGGGCACTAGCAGCGGCCGGGAACTGAACACTCACTGGGGTGCTTAGGAAGGATGACGATCCCAGGAACCCTTCCCCGCCCCTTCCCGGAGAATGAGGGTGGCGGCACACTCGAAGGAGCCAGTTTAGATGTGCACACACCCTATGAACCGCCTTCGCCATCAAAGAGACCAGCTCCTTCTTGCCTCTGCGCCTCCGCCTGCGCTGCTCCGACCACCCGGGAGGCTGCGCCCGCTCCTCCTGAGCCAGCTCTTCCCCATGCTGGGGGACACGGCCCCAGGGAACTGGATTAAAGCGCAGACTCTGGAACCCAGGGGGGGTTGAATCTCCCCTCCGCCATTTACCAACTGTGACTAATCTCTGTGTGTCTCCGTCTTCTCGTCTGTAAAATGGAGATAAAAATAGCATCTTCCTCACAGGATGGATTGGGGTGGGGATTGAAAGAATTAACTACAAGATCAGAGCTTAGAACCGGCTGGCACGTGTGTGCAGTGTTTCCTATGAAGTAGAGTCGCTTTCTGATGTGCTTTCCAAGAAGGGTTGAGGCCCCACCCGCTCACAAAAAGAGAAGAGATCTCAGTCTCCTCCACCAGCCTGAAATGAATCTCAATCACTTATTAGCTAATGGCTCCCGGCACATGGAGGGTCTGCTCCACTCAAGCCGTTTTGCCATACGCTGGAGTCAGAGTCCAAGCTCTCAAAGAGTTTATAACGTAGCAGAAAGGTTTAAAATCCACCAGCCTCGGCTGGGCGCGGTGGCTCACGCCTGTAATCCCAGCACTTTGGGAGGTCGACGCGGGCAGATCACCTGAGGTCAGGAGTTCGAGACCAACCTGGCCAACATGGTGAAACCCCGTCTCTACTAAAAATACCAAAATTAGCCAGGCTTGTGTGGTGGGCACCTGTAATCCCAGCTACTCGGGAGGCTGAGGCAGGAGAATGGCTTGAACCCAGGAGGTGGAGGTTCAGCGAGCTGAGATCCAACCATAGCACTCCAACCTGGGTGACAGAGCGAGACTCCATCTCAAAAAAAAAATTAATTAATTAATTAATTTTTAAAAAATCTGCCAGCCTTCATGGACAAAGGGAAGGAATCATGATTGACTCTTTACTTTGTGTGGTGTTTTGGTTTTGTTGAATTCAAAGAGTGAGACTCCTATGTGTTTGGAAAATTTATTTAATTTTTCTATTTTTAGTGTAGAGTAATCTTCAACTGTAAGTTTTCAAGATATGCTTGGTACCATATTCCAATATATGTAATGAGGAACTATCTTAAAGAAGTTTTACTGTTTTTTATAGGACTAGATACCTGATTTTTAAAGCCTTGTGAATTATGACCACATGGTTGTTTTCAGATCTGTGCAATTAGGTTCAGCAAATAAACATCCAAGAGAGCCTTGGCAATCCGTTGACAAGAATAGCACAGCCAGTGACTCCACAGGCAAAGGGAAGTGTTTTCAGTTGCATTTTACTATAAACAGTATGACATACAAAGGCATATTTCATAATTTGCCCAAGTGGTTTTGAAATATTCTTTTCCACTGAGGCAATAGCCATTCATAATTGATAATAACCACCCCCAGGACCGGCTACACAATCTGCAAGACAGTGCCCTTTTTTCAAAGAGTAATAGGAATTTTAACACAGCAGGAGCAGAACGATAAGCCAACTACATGGGTCTCCAAGCCTGGGGACCCAGGGACTGCACAGGTCACCTGTTCACGGAGCTGGCCCTGGCTGCCCCCTCTGATGGATTTAATATATTTCAAATCATCAGACATATTTAAGGAACATCCAAGCTTAAGACCTTTACTGGATATATTTACCATCATTTACCAATATTTAACAACATTCACTTTGCTCCACAAAAGGTCTTATTTCTTTGCCAAAACTCATGTTTTAGAATAAAATAGACACAACTTCAACATTATTTTTTAAAATAAAAGTTGCAAAAGTACATCTCCCACATCTGTGAATTTAAATAAATCTCTTTATTTGTTTTAGGCTGAAAGTGTAAATTCAGTGTGAATTTCACACCACGCTCTCATTCACATGTGGACATAACCTGACTTTCTCATTTCACAAAGGCTGAACTATCCAACAACCTGATTTTTGAAGAATTTAGGGTAACACTGGCCTCATAGAATAAGTCTGGAAGTATTCCCTCCTCCTCTATTTTTCAGAATCGTTTGAGTGGGAATGGTATTAGTTCTTCTTTAAATGTTTGGTAGCATTCAGCAGTGAAGCCATCAGGTCCTGGCCTTTTCTTTACTGGCCGACTTTTGATTATGGCTTCCATCTCATTACTTGTTATTGGTCTATTCAGGTTTTGGATTTCTTCCTGGTTCAATCTTGGTAGGTTGTGCGTATCTAGGAATTTGTCCATTTCTTCTAGATTTTCCAATTTATCAACATACAGTTGCTCATAGTGGCCACTAATGATCCTTTCAATTTATGCAGTATCAGTTGTAAAGTCTCCTTTTTCATTTCTGATTTTATTTATTTGGATCTCTTTTTTTCTTAGTCTGGCTAAAGTTTTGTCAATTTTGTTTAACTTTTCAAAAAAAAACCAACTTTTGGCTTCATTGATCTTTTGTATTTTTTTCATTTCAATTTTATTTATTTCTGCTGTCAGCTTTATTATTTCTTTTCTTCTACTAATTTTGAGTTCATTTGCTCTTGCTTTTCTAGTTCTCTAAGATGTATCATTATATTACTTATCTGAAGTTTTTCCTCCTTTTTGAGGTAGGCACTTAGTAGCTATAAGCTTCCCTCTTAGTACTGCTTTTGCTATATTCCACAGGTTTTGGTATACTGTCAGGCACTATTCTAGGCACTTGGGATAAAATAGAAAAGGAGTCCTGCTCTTGTGGAACTTATGTGCCAGCCAGGGGAGGTAGAAAATAGATGAGAAACACAGTAAATGATCTAGTCTGTTAGAACGTGGTACGTGCCATGGGGGGAAAGGAGAGTTGGGCAAGGGGAATTGGCAACTCACAGCAAGAGAGTGGTTAGTTGCAATGTTAGAGTGGCCTATGTGGGCCTCAGTGCAAAAGGGAGTTTTGAGCAAAAATATGGAGTTGGCCAAGCAGATATCCAGAGGAAGAGCATTCACGGCAGAGGAAACAGCAAGAGCAGAAGCCCAGAGCGTGGAGCGTGCCAAGCACATCGGGGAATTGCAGGCGGGCCTGCAGGGATGGAGGGGAGGGAGAAAGAGGAGGAGGTCAGCAGGTGGCAGGTGGCAGATCAAACAGAGCTTCATGGGCCCTTGGTGGGACTTTGGCTTGTCTTCCTTGCTGAGTGAGATGGAAAGCCATTGAAAAAATGACAGCAGAGTAATAATATGATCTCACTTCTGTATTAAAAGATTCGGTCTGGCTGCTTTGCTGAAAACAGTGTAGGGCTCAGGGAGATGCTAGGGGTAGGAAGAAGGGGAAGTGTTAGAAGATGACTGCAGGTAATCCAGACATGGGATGATGGTGGCTCACACAGGAGAAACTGCAGCCGAGGCGGTAAGACGGGACTGGATTCTGAGTTCGTTTTGAAGGGGAGACCAACCTGCCAAATTGGAGGTGGGGCTTTCTCTCCTTTGGGAGAAATCAAAGAGGACTGAAATTCCCTGGCCTGGAATTCACATCTTGATGTATTTAGTAGCCAACAGCAGCTCTGTGAAGTTGGGATCACTTCTTCGTCGCACCTTGCATGCTTGCCCAAATCACAGAGTTATAATATAACAAAGGATGAAGTTGCCATCCACTGAGATGAGAAAGGCTAGAGTGGAGCAGGTTCTGGAGCTGTGAGATCAGCAGTTCAGTGTTGGACATGTGGGCTCGGGATGCTGTTAGACGTCTGAAGGAAAATGGTTGGAGGCAGTTGGATATGGGAGTCGATCGTATTAGTTTTCTATTGCTGGACAAGTTTGCTCCAAAATTCGGCAGCTTACAAAAAGGATCATTTATTAACCCACAGTTTCTGTGAGTTGGGTGTCTGAGAGCCATGTAGCTGAGTGGTTCTGGCTTAGAGGCTACCGTCAAGGTGTTAGACAGGGCTGCAGTCCTGTCTAACAGGTAGTCTAATAGGTAATGAGGATGACTTCATTACCTCATTTGAAGGCGAGTTTGAGGAAGGATCAGCTTCCAAGTTCACTCACACAGTTGGTGCAGGCCTTGGAAGATCCACTTCCACACCCACTTGTGTGGCTGTTAATAAGCCTCAGATCCTCATCCTGTGAACCTCACATGGCCCCTGGCTTACCCCAGAATGAGTGAGCCAAAAGAGAATGAAAGAGTACCCAACATAAAAACCACAATCGTTTTATAACCTCATCTTGGAAATGATATTCCATCATTTCTGCCGTCATCTACTCACTAAAACCAGTCAACAAGGTTGGTGGACATATTTTTTTAAAGCATCTCATTGACATACAGATTATATTTAAAGCCCTGAATGTAATGAAAAATGAAAAGGGGACCAAGGACCATATCTTGGATATTTCAACATTAAAAGGTTAGGGAGAAGAGGAGAAACCATCAAAGGAGGCCAAGAATGAGAGGCTTGCGAGTGGGAGGACAATCATGAGACTGCGGCATTTTGGAACCAAGTAAAGAAAGTGTATCAAGGAGGGGAGGGTGAGTAACTTCAGCAAATGCTGCTGTGAGATAGGGTTAGTCATTTATACTGGCTTGCCCAGGAAGGTCCCAGCTCACATCTGCTTTCGTCCTGGTGTTATTACTAATCATGCTCCCTTTCACTCTCAAAAGGAGCCAGATTTGACAAAGAATCCTATGGACATCCCATACCCAAGTCAGGTAATGTGAGCACTGAGATTTGGGGATTGGTTCAGGCATCATAGAGGTCACTGGTGATAATGAGGGATCAGTGTCTAATTGTGTCTTATTGTGGGACATACATCAGCATACCTTTGCATTCAAAACACTTTTCCTACTAAAAGCTATTACAGAGCTAAGTAAACTATTAGCTAATATTAGTGTAAGTATAACATAAAATAACTTTCAAATTAAAGTAAGATTTTAAAAAACATAAGCTCAATTCATTCACTAAATTTTAACTCTTCTCAATCACTATTTAATGTAATCGCAGATGATGTGAAAGTTTGAGTACTTCTAAATTCATTTTACGGAGCTGAATGTGGTGGTTCACACCTGCAATCCCAGAACTTTGGGAAGCTGAGGTGGGCAGATCACTTGAGGTCAGGAGTTCAAGACTAGCCTGGCCAACATGGTGAAACCTCATCTCTACTGAAAAATACGAAAATTAGCCAGGCATGGTGGTGCACGCCTGTAATCCCAGCTATTTAGGAGGCTGAGGATTGAAACTGGGAGGTGGAGGTTGCAGTGAGCTGAGATCATACCACTGCACTCCAGCCAGGACAACAGAGCAATATTTTGTCTCAAAAATAAATAAATAAACAAATTCATTTTATGAGTTACCTATTTTGAAAAAAATTGTCACAATTGCAATGCTATAAAATTGTTTTCAAAACAAAATAATTTGGCAAAGAGGCAAAAAGAACATCTTTAATAGTGATCCAAGTAGATAAAATAGAAACAGACCTAACAAGATTCGTATTTATTCCTAATTATTCATGAAACGCTTTACATGTGATAAAATGTATAAAAGCTCTCATCATGGCTTGTTCCCTGGTGTCATAGTCATCCAAATGTCCATGGCTGTCCTGACTCTTGTCTTCCCCGCTGGACACTTATGAAGGATGACCTCATTACCACCCATCTCCACTTAGCCTACGCCAAATTTTAATACCAAGGTCGATCATTCCTATGGCCCAGGCACCAGGTTTATCGCTTCATACGTCTTGATGTATTTGGTAGCCAACAGCAGCTCTGCAAAGTTGGTATCTCTTCTTCATCGCACCTTGCATGCCTGCCCAAGTCTCAGAGTTATAATACTGCCTCATGGTATGTTGCCATTTGTCAAGTGACAACTTACTTAGATGAATTATTAACCTTTGTGTAAAAAATTCTGGCTTATTTTTGACACTTTAAGGCGGTAGAAAGTTGATGTTAACTTTCATTTTACATATTATTTAACAATTTTTTTCTTGAGATTGTTGGCTTCATGGAAAAAGTCACCTCCATCCACAGGAACAGTAGATTACATTAAAAAAAATTTTCTTATTTGTACAAATATATGGGATACATGTGAAATTTTGTTACGTGTATATAATGTATACTGATCAAGTCAGGGTATTTAGGATATCCATCACCCACATACAATACATTTTTGTTTAACCATACTCATCCTGCTCTGCTACCAAACAATGAATTTAGGCCCAGTATGGTGGCTCACACCTATAATCCCAACACTTTGAGAGGCCAGGGTGGGAGGATTGCTTGCACCCAGGAGTTTAAGGCCAGCCTGGACAACACAGCAAGATCCCATCTCTAATTTTTTTAAATTATTTTTTAAAACTTGAATTTATTTCTTCTATCTAATTTTATGTGTGTCCTTTAACCCAGTTCTCTTCATCTTCACCCCTTTACCCCAATCACCCTTCCCATCTCTGTTGTCTATCTTTCCACTTTCTACCACCATGTGATCAAATGTTTCAGCTCCCACATCTAAGTGGGAGAACATGTGGTATTTGTCTTTTTGTGCTTGGCTTATTTCACTTACAATAATGACCTCCAGTTCCAGCTACATTGCTGCAAGTGACTTGATTTCATTTTTCTTTATGGCTGACTAGGGTTCCACTGTGTATATATACCACGTTTTCTTTATCCATTCTTCTGTTGATGGGCATTTAGTTGATTCCATATCATTGTCTTGTAAATAGTGCTGTAATAGACATAGGAGTGCAAGAATCCCTTTATATATTGATTTCTTTTCCTTTGGGTAAAAACCCAGTTGTGGAATTGCTGGATAGAATGGTAATTCTATTTTCAGTTTTTTGAGAGATGTCCATACTCTTTTCCATAATGGCTGTACTAGTTTACATTCCCACCAACAGTGTATAAGAGTTTCCTTTTCTCCACATCCTTGCCAACATATCTTATTTTTTCTTTTTAATAACAGCCATTCTAACTGGGGTAAAATGATATCTCATTGTTGTTTTGATTTGCTTTTCTCTGATGATTAGTGATGTTGAGCATTTTTTTTCATATATCTTTGGCCATTTGTATACTTTCTTTTGAGAAATATCTATACATGTCCTTTGCCCCCTTTTTAATGGGATTATTTGATTCTTCCTGTCGAGTTGTTTGAGTTCCTTGTATATTCTGGATATTAGTCCCCTGTCAGAAGAATAGTTTGCAAATTTTTTTTCTCATTCAACTGATTGTCTCTTTACTCTGTTGATTATTTCTTTTGCTGTGTAGAAGCTTTTTAGTTTAGCTAGGTCCCATTTGTCTATTTTTGTTTTTGTTGCCTGTGCTTTTGTGGTCTTAGTCATAAATTATTCTCCTAGACCAATCTCCACGAGAGTTTTCCTAAGTTTTCTTCTAGTATTTTTACAGTTTTGGGTCTTCGGATGGTTTTAACCCATTTTGAGTTGATTTTTTTTATATGGTGAGAGATACAGGTCCAGTTTCATTCTTCGGCATGTGGATATCCAATTCTCCCAACACCATTTATTGAAAAGGGTGTCCTTTCCCCAATGAAAGTTCTTGTCAGCTTTGTTGAGGATAAGTTAGTTGTAAACATGTGGCTTTATTTCTGGGTTCTCTAGGAAGCAGAGATTGTCTTCACTGCTCAGGTGAATACCGGCAAGGGAAAAAAATGGTAGAAAGAAAATTATTTCTAGAATCTTTCTAAGTGTTTCTGATATGAGTAGTGTTCTCACTTTAACTATCTGAAACTATGAAATGATTGTATCCATAGAGAATCTCATCCACAGGCATCTGCCCTCTGACTCTGGGGCTGTGTGTGAGGAGAGGCTGGTCCCAGGAATCAGGCCAGGTGCATTGCCACCATAGCTGCAATGTGTGCCTTTCACAAGAGAGTCTCAAGGTGGAAGAATCAGCCCACTGGGAGGAAACAGTTAGGGAGGCAGGACATGACACAGCGGTTTGGAAACTGAGCTCAAAAACCCAACACTCACTAAGCTGTGACTTTGTGATAAGCTCTGAAGTACTTTAGACACAGTGCCTAATTACCTTTATAATACCTCTACGCAGCAGGTACTATTTTAATTGGCTAGTGTCACAAAAATGACACAGAACAAACCATCTCAAAACACAGTAGCTCATGAAAACAAGCATTTGCATCTTATTCTGGCATCTCCAGGTTGTCTAGCATTCTGCTGATCTAAGCTGGACCCAGAGGGCTTGGGTGCCCAACACAGGTTAAGTTCAGGCATTCTCTAGTGTCTGTTATTCTTCTAGGACCAGTAGGATGGATACTCAGGGCATGTGTTTCTAATGACAACTGAAATGCAAGAGGACAAACCTAGCCTCACAAGGATGTGTCAGGCCTTTGCCTCGTGTGCACGAACATCCTATTGCCCAGACTCGTCAAATGATGAGTTAAATACAGCACACTGCTATTCTTACAATCATCTTACAGATGAGGGTACCAGCAGAGGTTAGAAGACTTGCCCAATGTCCCACTAAGGTTAAGTGGAGAAACTGACACTTAACCCCAAGTAGACCAGCCCCAGAATGCAAGCTCTTATGCAGGGCAGCTCGACAGGGACCAAGCAAAAACTCATGTAGGCCAGGAAAGACACATTAGGGTCAAACATGGATGGAAAAAAAGACCAGAGGAAGGAGCAGGCTAGGATCAGCCTAAGGGGAATCTGGCCCATGCTAGACCTCACACTCTAGGCCAAGGGTGGAATCATAAATTTTCAAGTTTATACCCACAAACAGAGAAGTTATTCTCAAAATCTTTTCAAAATTCTCATGAATTACCCAAAAGTTTGCTTTTTTCTTTTTTTGTATTTTCAAATTGTCTACATTGAACAAAAGTATAACTTTTATAAATAAAAAATGGTTTGAGATTTTGTTCATGGAATTTTTCTGTTATATATTGAATATGTTTAAATATATTTTGAAGATTTTTAAAATTCATGGAATTCCAAAGATTCTTCCCTTTACAAATATTGAGTCTAAGGCTTCAGAATTTTTATTTGAACCTAAAAATCTACTCCATTGACATGTGTGAGACAGGAATAAATTTCAATTACTTCAAAAACTGTTTTCCAAGTATTGTAACAAATTTGGTATGCAATGGATGAAAAAGTAATAAGATCAATTTAAATTGACTTAAAATTTTAGTATCTATTCATTAAGTAACCACTTAAAACAAAAATAAGTACAATTAAGATTGATGAGAAAAGTTTTTTAAATTTTAAATTTTTAACATTTTAATGTTCTATTATAGCAAAATGATACCAACATGGGCAATATTTCTTAAAATTTCAGCGAAATATAAGCACTTGTCTTCTTCTGTTGATCAGTTGCTTATTCCAAATCAAATCCACATTAGGCTAACAGATGATGAAACAGTAATTCAATGTGAAAAACCATCCAAGGAGAGACGGCAATCTTGTTTTAACCCAAAAATAGATTTTTTAAAAAAAAGAACAATTACTTAATAAGCAGATGATGCAACATCAGTACTTTCATAGAAACAAAAAAGATTCTCATGTACTGATGTCACTGCGCAAGTGATACATACCACCCTGGTTTGTAAAACCACTACCTTAATTTTTTTTCAGCTACAGATACTTGCATGCACAAACTTTATCTTGGTTTTCAAAACCTTTAAATACAATTATGGCAAAACTTTTAATCATGTTATTAAAATAAATTTACTATCTAAAATGGAATCTCTTGTTTTGCTATTAAGTATAAAACTTCAAAACTAGCCCAGGTTATAAAATACTATACACTTTATATGCAATTATTACAAAACAAGAGAGATTAATACATAAATCAATCACTAAATTTAAAAATAGAGAAAAGCAGGCTGGGCGTGGTGGCGGGCGTCTGTAGTCCCAGCTCCTCGGGAGGCTGAAGCAGGAGAATGGCATGAACCCCGGAGGTGGAGCTTGCAGTGAGCCAAGATTGCACCATTGCGCTGCAGCCTGGGTGACGGAGCAAGACTCTGTCTCAAAAAAAAAAAAAAAAAAAATAGAGAAAAGCAGAATTAAAATATACCCAAACAAGTAGAAACTTTTTTAATTTAAAAATTGGAAATAACAAAAGTTGTTAAATGTAAAAATAAGGTCTAGTTTGCAATTGCAAAAAATTAAAAATAGGAATAAATCTAAGAAAAATCTTCATGACCTTTATAGAGAAAGTTTTAATTAAATATGAAATGAGAGATGACTTGAAGAGCTGTACCACATTCATGGATGGCAAGACTCAATTTCTTCTCAAATTACTGTATAACTGCTATGTCAATCAAAATCATCAAGAGATTTTTTTTAAAACATCATTGATTATTAAATTCTTAAATGTGCCAAAAAGCCAAGGCAACTGTGTGAAGATAAACAAAGAAAGAAGACAGATGTTATCATTTACCAAAATAAAATATAAAGCCATAGACATTAAAACAGATACCAGTGGGTAGTGGCTTTATGAATTATTGCTTTTTTGTTATTTATATTTTTTCTGTGTTTTTAAAAATTAGCCTCCTTCTAAAAAGAAAATATACAAAACAAATATGTACCTAGCTACAGCAAGAACAAGGAGAAGGAATTTTAAAAATCTCAAGTGTTCTTTAAATAGCATTTAGGAAAATCAGCATGAAGACAGAGCTCACAACTAGCCCACATTATATGGTTCAGCAAGCTGAATATGTAATCCTCTATCTAGTCACTAAGTTACCTAGCAATGTTTTGCATCATCATGGATTATATTTTCAGATATAGAAATGTATGTACATGCATACATTTTCTATCAGTCTATCAGCAGATTCCAATTTTATTATTTTCAGAGAAATAAAATGTTATATTCATGTTAGTTGTAATAAATCTAAAAGAAATTTCCTTTACTAAAAATCCTATTTTTTCAATTTTATTTATTTTATTTTACTTTATTTTACTCTTTTGAGATGAAATTTTGCTCTTGTTGCCCAGGCTGGAGTGCAATGGCGCATTCTCAGCTCACTGCAATCTCCGCCTCCCAGGTTCAAGCAATTCTCCTGCCTCAGCCTCCTGAGTAGCTGGGATTACAGGTATACACCACCACGCCCGGCTAATTCTTTGTATTTAGTAGAGATGGGGTTTTATCATGTTGGTCAGGCTGATCTCAAACTCCTGACCTCAGGTGATCCACCCGCCTCAGCCTCCCAAAGTGCTGGGATTACAGGCATGAACCACTGCGCCTGGCCCAAGTTTATTGTTTAATATTCATTATAATCTCAAAAATCCTTTTTTTAATAAAGCATATGACTAGTTAAGTAGAAGTAAGATATTTTGTTTTCTATCATTTTCCAGTGTGATTCTGTGGAATGTCAACACCTGCAGAAAGGCCCTGCATTTCCAGCCCTGCTCTGAGACGAGCTCATTATTAAAAGTAATTTGCATAATGACTTCTTTTCCTCTGGGTAGATATCCAGTAGTGAGATTGCTGGACCAAATGGTAGTTCTACTTTTAGTTCTTTAAGGAATCTCTGCACTGTTTTCTATAGTGGTTGTACTCGTTTATATTCCCACCAGCAGTGTAAAAGTGTTCCCTTTTCACCGCATCCCCACCAATATCCATTATTTTTTGATTATGGCTATTCTTGCAGGAGTAAGGGGGTGTGGCATTGTGGTTTTGATTTGCATTTCCCTGATCGCTAGTGATGTAGAGCATTTTGTCGTATGTTTTTTAGCCATTTGCGTATCTTCTTTTGGAATTGTCTATTCATGTCCTTAGCGCATTTTTTGATAGGATTGTTTGGGTTTTTTTCTTGCTAATTTGTTTGAGTTTCTTGTAGATTCTGGATATTAGTCCTTTGTCTGATGTACAGACCATGAAGAGTTTTCTCCTACTCTGCCAGTTGTCTGTTTACTCTGCTAATTGTTTCTTTTGCTCTTCAGAAACTTTTTAGTTTAGTTAAGTCTCACCTATTTATATCATTGTTTCCATCTAACCTGGATGGAATTGGAGACCATTATTCTAAGTGAAGTAACTCAGGAATGGAAAATCAAACATTTTATGTTCTCACTCATAAGTGGGAGCTAAGCTATGAGGATGTAAAGGCATAAGATGATACAATGGACTTTGGGGACTTTGGAGAAAGTGTGGGAGGGGGATGAGGGATAAAAGACTACAAATTGGGTAGTGTATACTGCTCTGGTGGTGGGTGCACCAAAATCTCACAAATCACCACTAAAGAACTTACTCTTGTAACCCAACACCTCCTGTTCCCCAAATACCTATGGAAATTTTTTTTAAAAGCAATTTGCTTTATCTGCTTTTTCTTGGGAGATGAAACTTCTGACCAAGCGTGCTGGATTATCTCACTTAGTTGAGGCTGTTAGGTTTAGTGATGAGCCGGGCAGAGTTTGGAAATGAGTGTGAGCATTGGACACAGATGGTTTCAAATCCCTGTCTTTTTATTTTGGAGCTCTGTTAAGCTTGGCCACACATTTCCTCACCTATGAAATTAGGAAAATAGAGCTCACTTACAGAGCATTACTAAAGATTTGATGTTAATGGATCAAGTCCTTGATGCTCAACAAATATTAGTTATTTTCCTTAAATGTTGATTTAAAAACTGAAATGGACTGAATTTACAGGATAGTGTGAGGATGTAATTACTTGTAATTACTGCTAAATTCCTATAAGTTCGTTTTCTGTTTTTTTTTTTTTGTTTGTTTTTTTTTTTTTTTTTTTTTTAGATGGAATCTCGCTCTGTCACCCAGGCTGGAGTGCAGTGGCGCAATCTCGGCTCACTGCAAGCTCTGCCTACCGGGTTCACGCCATTCTCCTGCCTCAGCCACCCCAGCAGCTGGGACTATAGGCGCCCACCACCACGCCCGGCTAAATTTTTTGTATTTTTATTAGAGAGGATGGTCTCGATCTCCTGACCTCGTGATCCACCCGCCTTGGTCTCCCAAAGTGCGGGGATTACAGGCGTGAGCCACCATGCCTGGCCTTGTTTTTTCTTTTAAGGATGTATATTCCCTTGTTCCTGGTCTACTTTTTACAGTAACTCCTAATTGTAAGGATGATGGAAAGTTGGTTGTAAGGCAGATTAGCAGGACTGCCTCACCACAGAGTGTGGGACCTAAGTGAGGGACTGGGGAAGACCAGACAGGAAGGAGGGCTCTGCTAAAAATAAAACAAAAAGACCCTTGTGGCTCTTCCTTCCCTTTGATGGGTATTGTTAGATTAACCCATAGACCACGGAGAGAAAGAAAGAAAGGGACTGGTCATTTCTCTAAACTCAGGGTGTGAGCTCCACCGTCCTTTCTGCAGAAGGGGAAGCCCCTGAGACCATTCCTCTGCCAGGCCACCTTGCCCATTAGCAGATGTGCGCAGTTACGTTACCCCACTGTCAACAAAGCACACCTTCCAGTCTGTGCACAAAGGTGGGACAGGCCCAGAGCTTAGTAGGAGGTGGAGGATGTGAGGAAGGTTATGGGCTATTTCAAGTTTCTTACAGACTTAGTGTCTCTTACATTGTGCTGTTAACACAGGAGCTAGAATGGACCCCTGCCTGGAGTTCACTTCTGACAGGAAGACCTGTGCTGTCATAGACCTTGGCCAACCTCTGTTTCATTAACACGATGAAGGCTGCCCCACACCTCTGTCTCTAGAGAGAAGCTAAGTAAGGCAATTCTGCTGGGCCATGAGACTTCCTGTGTGCCTGCTGGTATGCCCAAATGCCACTACACGTGACTTTGGTCTCTTTGGATTAAATGATATAATAAAGAGCTAACATTTTATTCTGTGTTGCCTGTGGACCAGGTAGTAGACTAACATTTTCATATTATTTCTATAATTTGGTCCTCAGAGCAACCTATCCTTGGTGTTTTTATTCTCAGCTTGAGGATCGAAATGCTGATGCTTGGGTTACCTCCTTGCCTAAAGTCACAGCACGAGTACGCAGTGAAGTTGGGATTTGAACCTGGATTTTCTTGTGCTCTAGACAGCTATGTGGGGGCCTCATAGTTCTGAGCCCAGATGTTTCAGTAGTTTATTTGGTCTAGGCTTTCTTGATATAGTGAAAAAAATTGCAAAACAAAATTTAAGGAAAAGTTATAAAATAAAACAATTGGTCCCAGGAGGCTCTAACCCAATTTCACCAAGATATTCTAATTAAAGAAATCATTTAAACTTGCCTTCCTTCTTCCTCATTTTATAGCCCAAATGTTAAATTATCCCAACTCTTGATGGTTCAAATATCCCAGAAGATATTTTCTCCATGAATTGTTCAGGGTTAAGATTCCTCATTGCAGATCTCTGTTTATTTTTACTATATGACAAATGTTTTTATTTTCTGCCAAACTGTTCTTCCCTGGAATGCTGTACTCTGTAACCAGGGAGAGACCCAGTGCAAGGCTGGAAGCTGCCGGGAGACAAAAAGGACAGCAACTTTACACAATGTGCCCCCTGTGACTTCGAACCTCCTCCACCACAGTTTCCACCGGGACTGGTTCTGCTTGCAGATTCATGCTAGGGGCGTGAATAATAGAAGTGAACAAATGAAGCAGAGGAACTTAAAAACCCATCCCCCTTTACTTAGATAATAGCCACCCTGAAACCCCCTTTTTTTTTTTTCGCTGAAGTGCAGTGGCGTGACCTTGGCTCACCACAACCTCCACCTCCTGGGTTCAAGTGATTCTCCTGCCTCAGTCTACTGAGTAGCTGAGATCACAGGCGCCCACCACCACACCCAACTAATTTTTGTATTTTTAGTAGAGACAGGATTTCACCATGTTGGCCAGACTGGTCTCAAACTCCTGACCTCAAGTAAGCCATCTGCCTTGGCCTCCCAAAGTGCTGGAATTACAGGCATGAGCCACCACGCCCAGCCTGAAACCCCATTTTCGAGTATGCACCCACTAAGTCAAGACAGAGAGTCCCCTTTAGCACGAGACTGAGACAATGGGGTGAGGCAGAAGCCAAAATGTTCTCCTTCTCTTCCTTCCCCCAAATCCATTCAATGACCAAGACCATGTCATTCTAACCCATCCCCTCTGCCTCATCCCAGGCCCTCATCATCTCGCATCTGACTATTGCACCTGTCTCCTTACCTGCTCGGCCCATTTCATCCTTCATGCCACCACAGAGGAGCAGTGGCTTCAAGACTGATCTCATCTAGCACCCACCTCACCTCACTGCCATCTTTTCCAATCCTCAATGGCAAACATCAGCTCAATAAAACATCAGTAACGTCACCTGCCTTCTTATGAAGCCCCTCCAGCTAGTGTGGCATTAAGAAGGTTTACTCTCTCCTACTTCCTCCCTCTCCTCCCATTGTGCAGGGAAATAGTTGGAGTTTCCCAAACTCCCCACCCTCCCATTCCCGGGTCACCTTGCTGAGTCCTCTCCAAGTCTCTTGCCCCTTCTTCTCCTCTTTGGAATAGCCCACTTCAGCGTCAATATCACCATGTCATGGAAGTCCACTCCAGCTGCCACAGGTAGAGTGAGTTGTTCTTTCCTCAAGGTTCCCACTGCCTTTGGCATTGCCTCCCTATAATTGAGCCAGCCCAGGTGCCTTCCAGATGGGGCAAACCGTATCCACCTTGGGCTCTCACCAGCAGGGTCTCAACAGAAGTTCTCTGGATAAATGAAGAAATGCTGAACCAATAGTAGTAGTTCATTTCTATCAAGTAGTTATTTTAGCCAGAAATTTCCAAAATGGCCATACAGGGCAGCAGCATGATAGAGAGCAGGCTGGTGATTTAGCTGAACTTTAATTTGGTCCCAGCTGTCTGTGGGGGTCTTAAACTTCCAGATGCCAGTTTCCTCCTCTGTAAAATGTGGATAGTAATAGTACCACAGCCTAGTGGTGACAGGGAGATTAAAAAAGATCGTCATTAGGCTGGGTGTGGTGGTTCACACTTGTAATCCCAGCACTTTGGGAGGTCGAGGCAGGAGGATTGCTTGAGCCCAGGAGTTTAAAACCAGCCTGGTCAACACAGCAAAACCCTGTATCTACAAAAGAAAAAAAAAAAATAGCCAGGGCTGGTAGCTCATGCCTCTAGTCCCAGCTACTCAGGAGGCTGAGGCAGGAGGATTGCTTGAGCCCAGGAGTTCAATGCTGCAGTGAGCCATGATTGCACTACTGCACTCCAGCCTGGGAGACAGAGTGAGACCTCGTCTCAAAAAACAAAACAAAACAAAATAGTTATTGAAAAATGTTTATCACAGTACCAGGCACAATGAAAGTGCCCCGGAATGCCAACTTTTTTTAAAAAGTGCCTGGATCCACTAATCTCTAGTTTTATTATTCCGTTGTTCCTGAATCTCTCAGAAATCAAAATCCAATTTCATAAGTGCTTTCTCTCTTCAGTGAAAAGGAGCCAGATGTCTGCTTCCTCACTAGAAGGGCACTGGGAGAGAGACTTCACTTGAGCCGGTCCAGAGGGGCTGGCAGATGGCAATCACAGTGTGGTGGGCCTGGAATCTGAAGACCTGGAAAACCCATGGTTTACCACGGAAACCATGACAGGACCTCACGTTAACACCCAGCATTCCCTTTCCTCCCTGGGCCTCCCAAGCCCCCTCGCAGTGAAAGGACAGAGGCCACCGTGCTGAGCTGGAAGCCCACTCTGTGGTTTGACCTTTATTGTCCTCCCACTTACTGCAGAGTGAGCTGCACTGCTATTACTCACCGGCCGCCTCGCTCGCAGCACCTAGGGCTGGGGAAATCACAGGCGCTGGCAGCTTCTGACTGGCCCCAGAGGAGCCTGGGCTAGCATCAGCTGCAAACCAAAGCATTTCCCATTCACACCTTCACTTCTCTTCTGAACACAGGGATCTCTCCTGCAATTGCTTTTGAGAAGAAAAGGACTTCATGGCAGCCTCTCTTTTCTCCCCAACAACCACACTTTTTAAGAAACTATTGTCGCGATCCTACTTTGAAGACATTCAAAAAGTTTTCTAATAGCTGCAGATGTGGCAAAGGTTTGTTTTTAGCAAAGGCTTTAATACTGCATGTCTGCTGCAGAGTGACACTTGACCAGTTTACAGCATCAGAATCTTATTGATTTACCTTCATCACCTCTTCTGGAAATAAGCTTCTCACATAGCTCTTTGCCTCCCAGGCGCTGCCCCAGAAGGGAGCACTTGTAGAAGTCAGTAGTAGTGGCCAGACGTGGTGGCTCACACCTGTAATCCCAACACTTTGGGAGGCCGAGGCAGGCGGATCACTTGAGGTCGGGAGTTCGAGACCAGCTGGCCAACATGGTGAAACCATCTCTCTACTAAAAATACAGAAAAGTTAGCCAGGTGTGGTGGCGCACACCTGTAGTCCCTGTTACTTGGTAGGCTGAGGTGGAAAGATCACTTGAACCCAGGAGGTGGAGGTTGCAGTGAGCCAAGATCACACCACTGTGCACCAGCCTGGGTGACAAAGCAAGACTCTGTCTCAAAAAATAAATAAATAGAAAGAAGTCAATGGTAGTTCCATGGGCCAGACAGGGCCTCATATGACATAAGCAGGATGCACTGACTGCTTAACTTTGTTCACGAAGCAGGAAACAGGTATTATAAATAAATCTTTCAGCATGGGGTGGGCATGGAGGTGGCAGGAAAGGATGAAATTTTTTTATCAACAAGTTTGTTGAACTCTGTGTTGGATAGTATGCTACTCTACTGAGGGGCTTTCAATCTCATTGGAAGAAGATGACTCATGCACAGAACACACGCAGCCATTTATCCCATTAACTTCTTTGGAACAGCAGTTCAAGTCCCAATAGATGATTTCATTAAGAAAGTCTTGGGCATTAAGACCGAGAAAAGCGATATACCTCCTTCCCATTTTAAAGATTCACACAGCACAGCAGCCTTCCGGAGGGTCTGGGAAATCCTGCCAAACAGAAATTGTTGTACAGCTGTCGGGATAGGATAGGTCATGCTCTAACAAACAACTCAAAAACCTCCATGGCTTAGGACCACGAAAGTTTATTTCTTGCTTGCACTAACACATCGTGGGTCTGCTGCAACTCTGCTCCACGTTACCTTCATCCCAGGACCCCGGCTGATGGAACAGGCTCTGTTGAAGAGAGAAGAGGCATAGTAAAACATTCCTGGGCTCTTAAAGCTTGAATTGCAGGCAATATGTGCCTTATGCCGGGCACAAACAGAGCAGAGAGGGTATTGCACCTGGATGCAAGCAGCCCCACAGGATGGAGCTAGGTAACAGAGCAGGACTCCCATCACCCAGGAAGGGCCTGGCAACAAGCCCAGACCCAGAGCAGCAGTTCCTTTAGGAAGGGGCAAGTAGGCGCTGTGGGTCAGAAACAAAACAAAACAAAAAGAAAATCTATACCCCTTCAAAGTAGACTGGAGAAAGCAGGTGAAATGGATCCAGTTCAAATCCAGAGGCATAGAAAGTTGACTAAGTCAGAGAGGAAGCTGCTGTTTCATAGGGGATTTCCAAAAGGTTCTCTGCCTGGGTTTAGGGAGTCCTTAGGCATGGCAGGTAAGAACAGTTGGGTGTGTTTCTGCAGGGGCTGGAAGACTCCAATTTCAACAAGGAGTATGGGGTGTGGTTTTATGCCCATAGCAAGCAATAAACTCTCCCATCTTCTGAGACAGGCCTATACAAACCGAGAGTCTATGACCACTCTGCACCCCAGGGGGACATTTTATAGTTTACATATTTATCACAAAGGAAGATAGGAAATCATCATGATACACCAACCCCAAATAAGTCTGACAGAGCAGGGTCTCTGTTTGCAGAGAGCCAAAGAAGTGATTCTATATAAAGGCAGCTTTGTCTTCCCCCAGGGTGGATATCAGCATCCCTGAGATTAATTCACTGACAGCATGACCAGATGGCCCCGGAGAATCGAGGAGACCTGGCTCACCTACATGGGAATCTTATGCGTTTCCATTCAGATGGTGTTAAGGTTATTCTTGTGAACTATAAAGAGGGTGGGATAGCCAGGCCTGCCTTATCAGAAGATTTTATGGCTTACTCTCTTCTGATTAAAAAGTAGTCAGCAAGCTAAAATTAGAAGAAAACTTCCTTAAATTGACAAAGGATCTCTGAGAGAAATCTACTATAACCATACTTAAAAGTGAACCAAGGCCGGGCGCGGTGGCTCATGCCTGTAATCCCAGCACTTTGGGAGGCCGAGGCAGGCAGATCATGAGGTCAGGAGATCGAGACCATCCTGGCTCACATGGTGAAACCCCATCTCTGCTAAAAATACAAAAAATTAGCTGGGTGTGGTGGGCGCCTGTAGTCCCAGCTACTTGGGAGGCTGAGGCAGGAGAATGGCGTGAACCCAGGAGGCGGACCTTGCAGTGAGCTGAGATTGTGCCACTGCACTCCAGCCTGGGTGACAGAGCGAGACTCTGTCTCAAAAAAAAAAAAAAAAAAAGTGAACCATTAGCATCATTCCTATTAAACAAGAAAAGAGTGCTCATTAGTTAATATCATATTAGCAATAACAAAAATAAAATTTAGTTACTGAATTTTCTACTGAAATTCAGTTAATGAAAGAATTAAGAAGCGTGTGTGTTGGGAACCTCCCAATATCCATTTTCCCTTTCTTTCACAGTAACAGAATTCTGAGCCAGGCAAATCACCATTCAGAGTAAGAACCACATTTCCCAGAGTCTCTTGCAGTTAGGCCAGTAGCCATGTGACTGAGCCTGACCAACAGGATGAAAGAGGAAGTATCATCTGACAGGTTCTGGGACTTTCCCCGAAGGGTCAGTTCTTTCCATGGAAGAAAAGCTTCATTGGCTTTTCTTCCATCCTGCTGCCTGGAACTGGATACTGCCATCTCAGATCTAAGGATGAGGCCACACTCTGGATGGGAGAGTGGTGAGCTGGACAGACTATGAGGACTTCCCAGAACAGAGATGCCATACTAGCCTGAGACTGCTCATCTCTGGGCATTTTATGAGACAGAAATAAACATCTATCTTGTTTAGGCCACTATTATCTGGAGGATTTGTTATTCAGAGTTGAAACAAATCCTAACTGATATGAGGAATAAAGATAAGACAATATTTATCACTCATCTAGATCATTTATCTTAAACAAGGGTCAGCAAACTACAGCCCAGGGGATGAATCCCACCAGCCATGTGTTTTTTGTAAGTTTGTTTACACATTGTCTATGTCCACTTTTGTGCTACAGTGGAAGAGTTGAGAGGTTGTGCAAGCCCAAAATATTTACTATGTAGTCCTTTACAGAAGAAGTTTGTCAACTCCTGATCTAGAAAATATAGAGAATCAACTAAACAAAAAGTTGTCTGAGCAAATACAAGTAACCCTAGTTCTGCTGGGTTGACTAGGGGTGGGGGATAAAATTGAGTTGCATAATCTGTTCTGTCGACGCCATCTAAAAGGATAATTGATCTAAATACAGATCCAATCTCCAAAAATCAATTGAGCCTCTGAATCCTACTCAACATAAGCTGTGTGTAAGAGATCCTGTAATTATTTAAGTTAAATCTGCAGTCTCTATTTAGGGCAATGATATCATTTGTGAAAAAGGCAAAGAAGTGATTTGGGAGGAACACTAGATTTGGAGTCCAAAGACCTGGATCTGTCTGAGCTCTATTGTTTATTAGTTTTTAGATTTTAACAAAGTCCTTCTTGGGGCCTTGGTTTCCTCATGAGAACACCTCCTTGACAGGTTGGGGTTGGAATTCAATAAGACATGTGTAAAACCCCCCTTGCAAACATGATGGACAAATGGATATTCTTTCACAGGGCTTATATATGAAATTGTTCCAAGTTTACATTATGGTGTTTGAAAGCTGCCTTACAGAAAAGCCAGCAGGATTCAAAGCATGTTCATAGACTCAAAAGATTTCAAAGTGTACACAATAACATTATGACCAGAAAACAACCAAACGTCAAGCAGACTTAAAGTTCAAGGATGAAATGATAAGAACATAGAAAAGGGGTGAGGTGAGGACGACACACGAAAGGACGAAAGGGGAAAAAGCAAAGGAGATAGGAAGGAGAAAGCCACTGTTCCCGGGTCTAAGATGGGAATGCTAGAGGGAGCAAGGGACATAGGGGCTGGGGTAGCCAATGGCTTTAATGCGAGAAGGAAATAGTGGTTCCTAGTGGTTCCTCATCCTCATAAGCTCTTTCCCAGCTGAGGTTCTTTACATGTGCTGCTCTTTTCCTTTCTCTGGAAACATTCTTCTTGCCTCAGCCAATCTCTACGGTCACTCCCACCAACACCACCATTCCTCCCCCACATCGTCAGGTTTCAGCCTAATTGTCACCTTTGCCGAGAAGTCTTTCTGCCATCTAACATCTAACGTCTCTTGAGAAAATGCAGGAGTGAATGGCAGGACGAAGTCACACAAGCAAATGGAGAGGCTAGATACATCTAGAATGCTAAATGTTGGGTATTTTAGCACCTATTACTAGGATCAATAATGCCTTTACTTTTCAACAAGGTGGCAAATATGCCCATAAATAATGAAGAATTGAAATGTCCATAGATTTAAATATGTATAAAGTCTGATACAATGTTCTCATCTCCTCAGAGATTTGGTCCTCAATAAGCTCCAATGAAGGCAGAGACTTTGTTGATTCCCTGTCACGTCTTTGACACAGCACAGTGCCTGACACACAGTGGATGCTCATCAAATATTGACAGGACAAAAGGGAGTGGACCAATCTTAGCAAAACTTCATAAAGCATTGGCGGCACCCCTGAGGCTTTTGTTACTGCTATAGGAACTTTGCTTGTCAAATCACAGAAGAGATGTTGCCAAAATTGTGTGGCTGGTGATAGTGTTAGACCCAGATAGACCCACAGTCAGACACTGTGTTCCCTATCATGTTACTTAACTACTATGTTGTGTAAGCAGAGTAAAGCGTAGCTCTGCGTCAATACTGAAAATATAACTAACTTTCTACAAGTTACTTTGAACCCATCAAAGGATCACAGTGTACTCACAGATTAATTCAAACTGTTCTTAGTACTAAATTTTTGTTTTGCCATATCTGAAATTTAGAGATCACTTTATTTACATTTTCTTCATTGGAGTGCTTTTGTTTTTATTTTCCTGTAAATAGAAGGGAAAAAAAGACAAAAGAAAAACAGAATGGTATGTATAGTGCTACTCCACACCCAACAACAAAAGCCAAAGTCGCCTTTCAGAAAAATGTGAGTCACTTCTAGAGAACACATAAATGCTACTCCACCAGAATGTGTCTCATCAAAAAATTGCTCTTGCTGTGTTTGTTTCCATTTTTACTCTCCGACTCTCCCTTCCCCTTCCATATCCCTTGGAAGATTTTGTCTACTGGATAGTTCACTGGTGATTCTTTGCAAATCGGAACATCTCTAGGAGTGCTGAAGTTTCAAATGTACGTTTCTCCTTCACAGAACCCTGATTTGGTTCAGGTGTCCACCCTCCCTCTCAGCCTATGTTTCTGAGGGGAAGATTGAAACACCCTCAGCTTGATTAGGGTGGACTTGATTGATCTAAGGGTAATTCCCTCCCCCTTACAATCAATTGGCCTAGGAAAAACATGTGACTCCACTCTGGCCAATGAGATGCCAGGAAAAGTTTCCTGGAGGCTTCTGGGAAATATAAACAGCTCTGTAGGAACAGTTCCATAAAACAACAGTATGGGAGACTCCTGTAGAAAATAGCACTTTTAAAAAAATAAATTCAGACTCTAAATCACATTAGGAAACAGACTACCAAAGGGGCAAATAGCAAACACAATAAATGGGAATATTTGCAATTTCAAGAACTAAAAATAAAATAATCTGGCCAGGCATGGTGGCTCATACCTGTAATCCCAGAACTTCAGGAGGCTGAGGCAAGAGGATCCCTTGAGCCCAAGAGGTGAAGGCTGCAGTAAGCCATGATTTTGCCACTGCACTCCAGCCCAAAAACCAGAGCGGACTCTGTCTCAAAAAATAAAATAAGAAAAATAAAACAATCTGAAAAGATCCTAAATATATCTAAAATATGTAATGTAAAGATGTACATAGCATAAAGAAAGAGCATGGGAGAGAAAAAGAGAGATTAACCTCCAAAAAAAAAAAAAAAAACAAATTATACAAAAAGCCTCAATAGGTGGGTTTAATAGTTGAAGAGAAGAATAGTGAATTAGCATAGAGAACTAGGAAAAATAATCTAGAATGTAGTTCAGAAAGATAAAATGTAACATATGAAAGTTACAAGGGTGGCCAGGCGCGGTGACTCATGCCTGTAATCCCAGCACTTTGGGAGGCCGAGGGGGGGCAGATCACCAGGTCAGGAGTTAGAGACAAGCCTGGCCAATATGGTGAAACTCCATCTGTACTAAAAATACAAAAAAAAAATTAGCCGGGTGTGGTGGCACACGCCTGTAGTCCCGGCTACTCGGGAGGCTGAGGCAGAAGAATCACTTGAACCCAGGAGGCGAAGGTTGCAATGAGCCAAGATTGTGCCACTGCACTCCAGCCTGGGTGACAGAGTGAGACTCCATCTCGGAAAAAAAAAAAGAAAAAAGAAAGAAAGTTACAAGGGTAGAGTGAGAAAAGTCAACATGTGTCTAATTAGAGTTCTAGAATAAGTGCATAAAATAGAAAGTTAGAGAGGCAATAGTCAAGTCATAATGGCTGAAGACTTTTCCAGAAGAGAGGAAAAACATCACTTTTCAAATTGTGTAAGTAGACTGAAACCAGGACAGTATAAATAAAAGCTCCAAGGCACATGGTTATAAACCTGCAGAATATCAAAAGTAAAGAGAAAAAAACTGGATGTTATAAGAAAACAAAACAGAGAGCTAAAATGAATAATAACTAACCTGACAGTAGATTTCCAAGAAGCAATAACAGATACCAGGAGCCATGAATAATATCTTTTAAATACTCAGGGAAAAACAATTTTCATCAGAGAGATCTAAATTCCAGCTAAATTATTATTCCAAGTTAAAAGCTAAATAAAGACAATTTCTGGCAACAAAAACTGAGAGTTGAATGCCCACAGACTCTTGGTGAAAAAAAAAAAGTTATTATTTTGCACATTGGCAAGAAGGAAGTTGAATCCAAAGGGAAAAATGATTATCCAAAAAGACAATGGTAACCAAAGAAATCAATCAAATGCACTGATCAGTCTACATAGTTGACTGGTACAGATCACAATTACAGCTAGTTAGAGATTGCTTAAAAATCAGGATGGAGGCCAGATACAGTGGCTCACATCTGTAATCCCAGGATTTTGGGAGACTGAGGCGGGTGGATTGCTTGGGGCCAGGAGCTCAAGATCGGCCTTGGCAACATGGCGAAACCCAGTCTCTACAAAAAAATATAAAAATTGGCCAGGCATGGTAGCACACACCTGTAGTCCCAGCTACTCAAGAAGCTGAGGTGGGAGAATCACTCAAGCCCAGGAGGTCAAGCTGGCAGCAAGTGGTGATCGTGCCACTGCACTCCAGCCTGGGTGACAAAATGAGACCTGTCTCAAAAAAAAAAAAAAAAAAAAAAAGTCAGGATAGTGGAACTGATATAACAGACAATATCATAAAAGATGGAAGAGAAGACTTCAGAAGAAAGTAAACCATTCTTGACTTGTTCAAGAAGAGAGTAGAAATATTAACCATCTCTAGATTTTGTTAGAAAAAAATAAGGTCGAGTAAGCATTAAGAATTAAGAATTAATGGATGATTTCTAAAATAGTAAAAGTAGAATGTGTGTTTTTACCTTCTAAAAGGAGGCAAAAGAAAATTCTCAAAGCAGGTAAAAGAAAATTTGACCAATTCCACATGAGTGAGGAAGAGAGATAAAAAAAAAAAGAAGCAAAGTTTAAAAATGCAGACAAGAGGCAGAAACCAAACTGGTTAGTCTGACAGCGAGAATGTAATGCATAGAATTGCTAACCACCTGGAGAAATGAAAAGGCAAAATGGAAACAGTGAGGGATCGTGGATGTAGCAAAGGCGGGAAGCAGCTGTCACACCTCGGCTAGGAGAACAAAGGGAAGAAGTTGGAATTCTTAACAGTTTGGGGGAAAGCCTTGCAGAGCAAAACCCGTGAGAATCAAGTGATGCTCAGCCCGGTTGGGATCCCAGAGATCAGAGCGGGGTCCCTGTGAGGCTGAGTCCCTGACCTCTGAAGAGGGGAGGGACGCTGGGCAACAGGCACTCATGGCCCTAAGAGAGTGTGATGAGACCAGTTCTGAGAATCTTGGAAAAAACTGATCTCAATTCCTGCTACTGGATGGGACTGCCACTGCCAACCTGAAGACACGGACAAGTGTCTGACCGGAACTGAATGAGAGAAAGCAGAACTAGGACAAACCAGGAAGGAGCAAGTCCCTTCCCCCTCCTCCAGCCTGCAGGGGTCCAATCAGCGGAGCCCACAGGGAGCCAGGCAGCAAGGCAGGCATTGGTTGGCAACGTCCCAGCCCAGCGTCTCAGGGTGGAGGATGGCAGGTTTGGGACTGAGAAACCAAAGCTCCATACCTGGCACAGCCTGCCCTGGGCTTTGCTTCCACACACTCCCCTCTGTGAGCATTGGAACTCCCAAGACATCCATGTTTCAACTTAACAAGATGGGGGGCCGCTTTCATAAGAAATGGAGGCATTCCCATTCTCTCCCTTGAATGAGAAGATACAACGTCCCAGTCATCAATGCTGCCATCTCCTGAAAACAGGCCACTGTCCATCTCTGGGGTGGGTGCGTTGTTCCTCAAATTCAGTCGCAGCCCATTCAAATAACGTGATACCTGAAGACAAAATTGTCAGTTAGTCTCCAACAATACTTGCTCAAAGAAATAAAGAGAGGGAGAAGGGAGAAGACAAAATATGTTCATGTGTAAGCACACTCATGCACACATTTATGACGAATGTGAGAGAGTACACAGAGTGGCTTTGGTCCCCCTTTCTCTAACTGATCATGAGGCTGTCGTTGATGTGTACAGCTTCTTTCTGCACTGGCCATTCTGTTTCCTTTGTCCTCAGCCATGGCTTCAGCTTGTGAGGGTTCTCTACACAGTGACTGGAACCTTCATTCCTAAGGGGTCAGTGACCCTGCATTTTTGTTGTTACTATAGTTTTCCCTTAACGTTTATTATTAGACATGGAAGAGCTAAGGGACAGCTCAGAGAGTCCCCTGGGCTCCAGAGAATCCTCCCTTGCCCCACTGTATGGCAACAACCGCATTTCCTCTTGGTGGTTGCATGTCCACCCCAGCCAGTGGGGTAATGCCCTTCTCTTCTGTGCGGTTCAGTGGTGTGAGGAGCCCCGAATGGTCAGATAGAAGTCTCAACTGGCAATCAATGGAACCACTGTTGGTGCCCTGCTGGAAGTACTCTTCCATTGCAAAACAAAATGTCCTAGAAGAGCTCAAATGCAGGACAACAGAAGCCAAAAATTCTAGAAGTATGTTACTAGGTAGAATAGTGAGATTTCTGATCAATGAACACTGGTTAAAGGAGACGCACATCCATTAACTGGAGAAGCTGACTTCAACTCACTTTTATTTGTTTTTCTCCCCAGCTACAGAGGCATTCCTCCCCACCCCCGCCACCATCATTTAATCAGCCTCACCTGGTAAAATCTTGCTAAAAATCCAACTTTTAAAATAATAACTCCCCAGTTTGAAGGACTCTCAACTGTGGCCTCTCCGAATGTATCCACCTCTTCTGAGGCATCAGAGCCAGCCAGTTGCCATCTGTTCTCAGCAGCCAGCCCCACACATCTCTACGGGCAGGACAGCCCGTTGCACATCCACTACTCTTTGGAGTAAAAGAACACGTCCCCAGCAGAACAATGTGGTGCTTTCCATAAGCACGGGAAAACCTGCCTCCTGGTGCTCCCAGCTGCTTCATGATGGAAGATCCCACACATCGTATTGAGTCAGCTCTGCATCGTTTCATCACCATCCCCAGGTGAAGCAAGATACCAGCGCTGAGGGCCCATGTGCTTCCGTATGAAGCAAGTCATGTGGAGCCATCTCCCAGGGAAAGGCCCTGCTTTGCGCTCTTCCCCTGACCTGGCCCATCACGTTTCTCCCATTTGATGCCACGTTTCAATGACCACATACGAAGTGTGGATCCAGAACAAGGAGACGTTTCCTCCGTGATTTCTGGCACTCATGTCACTACTTTATAATCATATTTTACAGCTTTTTTTTGTCTTCTTTCTTGGTGACACTCTGTCCTATCTCCTAAGAGAGAAAACATTAACAATTTATTCCTTTTCATTTTCTTTCACAAGGACAAAAAAAAAATGGCGTCTTACTGGGTTGAAGTGTCCTTTTGTCCTGCTGTCTACTGGGTTCGTAGAAAAGGCAAAAATTCTGTGTTTGGCTTATAGTCTACACAGCCACCCAAAATAAATGACACAATCTACTTAGTTGACAGTAACACAAATAAGAATAAGACGAATGAGCATGCAACAACCCAGGCTGCTGTATCCCTCGAGAAGACAAAAATCCTTCATGAAGATCAGAAAACACAGAGGGGAGGTATGTGGGGAGAGAGAGAGATGGGCAGGAGAAGGGCGAAGAGAGAACAAGTATTGAGTATCAAGGGAACATTTTTTTAAATTTTCAAAATTTAGAAGGATGGGGCCGTCTCTGGAGTTTGAGTTAAAGAACACCTGGCCTCACTTACTGCTTTTTGGCAGCGAGGGAGAGGTGTGTCACTTGCAAAATGTACATCGTGCCAAAACACAGCACCGTGGGAAACAGAAATGTGCCAAGGAGAAGGCTCTGAAGACAGTCATCCGAGCAAACTCTGGGTCCTTGATGGATTCCAGCTCTCACAAAAAGAAGTTTTGCAGGAAGGATTTAGATTTCTATTTGCTTCCAAAGAACAGTCCGTGATTGCACAGTGTGGATGACATATTTAAAGAGTATGAAGTTACACAGTAGTATGATCCATTAGACAAATGCATGTCATCTTCATTGGTGCCTAAGTAGGGGACACCACTGGCCATTTGCCCTTAATCTTGGCAGTCTAAAGAATCTGAAGTGCCCTGGTGGCGATATGAGAGATGAAAACAAAATGCAACCTCATTTCTTATTTATTATAAGCAGAAAACTGTTGTTAGAAACATATATATTTAGGATTGACAGTTCAGCCTGCCCCACAGAGTAACTGGGCTTTTTCAAGACAGCCAACAGAATCCCTTCTGCTCGTCTTTGGAGAAGGAGGGAACTGCTATGATGCCCTGCCTCAACCCTTCCTCCGTCCTCCACAGCTCCCCCTGCACTCCCCACCCCCACCACCAACCACCAGAAGGCCTCCTGAGGCCCTGGTGTTGTCCATGTTCACTGTCATGCGTTAGGATCAGCATGTGCTTCTGGGAGGGTTGAGATGTTTTGAAAACATGCTGAGGCTAAATGATATTTATGGGTCTCTTGTTTTGCCCTCTCTGTTTGTTCCATTTCTCTTATTCAGCTCAGATCTACTCATGAAAATAAAGCTGCCTTCCCCTCCTAAATCAAGGGACAGTGAAGGCCACCCCCACTCAACTTCTTAATTCCTGCCAAAGCCACAGTTGTTTTCTGTCCACAATTCTCATATTGAATTGAAGCTAGGAGGTTCCTAGGAAAAAGAGCTGGAGGAGAGTCCTGAAGTCAAGAAATATACTCCTTCTAGGGCTTCTCTTCTTCCTGCATTTCAGAATTTGTCTTTTCCCTGACTTAAAACAATTTTGTTATGGTACCTTGTGGTGGCCGCTAAGACTGGAAGGGAAACTTACAAGTTTGTCCTTGTTAAAAAGGAATGTCTCAACCCCCCTGCATACCCATGAGTTTTTATTCAACCTTCAAACTCCCGACACATTCTGAGCTTTTTGTAAATTTTTCTTTTCATTATGAAGTGCCTATGATCTGCCTGGCCTTCTGCTTTTCTTTTGATCTGTTAAATTACACTTTTTATTTATACCTACAACAAAGCTGAGAAGGTGGGGGGAGCGGGAATGTCTTTTCGCTGGCTTTTGATGCTTTCAAAACAAAGTCATGGAGAAAATAGTGGCTATCATTTATTGTTACTGTTTTATTATCAAAACACTTGGCCACGACTTGGCTCTTGCCAGTGATGGGGGCTGGGTGGGAGCCATGCTGAGACATCAGCTCTGTGAAGGAAGCCGTGTCACCTAGCTGGCCCATATCTCAACACAGGTTCCTTCTGCCCTTGGAGACAGGACCCGGTAGAAAGCTGAGGTCATGTGTGCCAGGGAATGCTTTGTCACACCAAGGCCACCTAATGGTTCCTTCACAAGTGCCTCACACTTTCAGATCCAGGTATGTTTGTGGTGTGTCTTCCTTTACAGATGCTGTCTGGAAACTGAAGAGAAGGCTAATCAAAGACCGATCTGGATAGAAAGGGACACACAAGGACCAAGCATCTAATTGGGGGCTGCCCAGGTCTCACTGGTGCCTGGCTTCCCTTGAAGCATTTCCATTGCAGTTCACAGTCAATCCAAGAATCAGCGAAATTCTCATTTTCTTTTTTCCAGATCTTCCAAGAGCTACAGATTCGAACAGAAGCTGCATCTGTCTGGCGTGCAGGTTGTCACCTGTGACAGAGAGGAAAGGCAGGATGGGGACAAAGACCAGGATCTCGCGATCAGTCGAGGAAATTCTCTGGTCTTCCTGCTGGCCTCTGACCCTTGTGTCGCCGAGTTTCCGTGAGTGCCAACAGTTTCAATTACAGGTGTACAAAGCTAAGATCTTCAGGAAGCCGCTGGGCCTTTCACTAACTCATGACTGTTACAACAAACAGAACGTGACAATGTCATCTAGACACTCGACCAAGACGTGTCACTTGCAAAGAATACATTATGCCAAAGCACAGCACCCTTGAAAATAGGAATGTGCCAGGGAGAAGGCTCTGAAGACAGTCATCCTAGCAAAGTCTGGGTCCTTGACAGATTCCAGCTCTCACAAAAATAAGTTTTGGAGGAAGGATTTAGATTTCCATTTACTTCCATTATTGTTACCAGACGGCCTCATAGCCTATTTTTGCTTTTTCTAGTATTTCATGCAGATTAGTTTTTAAAGAAAGAATTGTGTTGTGTGCAGAGATATGAAGGGAAGAGAAACAGTTGAATTTTAGTAATTCGCTACCAATTCCCAGACTCAAGCTATTAGTTTTGTTTCCCTCTAAAGATTGTATTACACAAACAATGGCATTTCTTTTCCTTATAGCACATTTGTGACCACGTAACCCAATAAGTCAGTTTATCACGTAGGAAATTGGACACAGGAAAGAGAGCTGCTCTGTCTCCATCTTTCACGAGAAGGTTCAGAGCAACTCTAGGCTCCCGCCAAGAACAGAGTTGAAATGGAGTGTTTATTTCTCTATTACACACCCTGCTTCCCCTTCGCAGATCGTAGGGTTCTTCTGTGGGCAAAGGGCTGCCGGGATGATGAGATGTACACATCATTATGAGAATGACCTCTTCTTTGCTTTGGGAAGTGTTGCCTGGGTCACCTGTGTCAAAGGAACAAAACTTCCTAAAGTTCAGCCTTCAATATGAGACACGAAGGTCATAGAAACATAGCTTGAGTTTGCCTTCAATATTCTTTCCCGTTGACGCTCGTGACCCACACGCTGCTGTAGACGCGCTCCACCTTCCTCCCTCGCAGACCAGGTCCCTCCAGCCCACAGCCTGCAATCAGCCCAGAGCCTGGCTCCCAGTAACACCCACAGTACCTGTTGCATTGACTCTTCCTGCTCTTCTGGCCTCTTCTTGAAGCCTCTTCATCCCCTCCTGCCACCCATACTCACCTTTGCCCTCTGTTGGCTGGTGGTGCCATCTGATCTAGAGACCCACTGGAACAGGGGGCTGTGTGCCCCCCAGGTCAGTACTGAGAGCCTCTGCTGCCCCTTTGTAAACGCACCTTAGCCGAAAACAGAGATTCTGACTGAGGAATTCCAGACATCTCTGGAGAGACCTCATATGTGGAACCTTCTCAGTGTATTTCATCAACCGTATCCTTTCCAGCCTAAATGGTCTCCCTGACTCAGGCACTCCCAAACTGAGAAGCTTCAGGGGATTTGGAAATAGCCTAGAACCTGAAGCCAAGAAGACCAACATTGGAATCCTAAATCTGTCTTTTCCTGAGTATTTCACCCAGGCAAATTTCACTGGGTTTCCTCATCCATTAAGGAAGTAGCTTTATCTGCACTACAGAATTTTGAGGAAGAATAAATGAGTTGCTGTCACACATAATTTAGAGAACTAAGAATGAGGCAGCTTAAATAGAAATAACTAACACAGAGTTTCTCGCACTTAGCAGGTGTGTGATGCAAGTGCTGGCTGCTAACTGGTTTTTTGTTTTGGTTGGGGGGAGGAAGATCCAGGCCAGTGAAGATGGTCTTCACAGCCAAGATGATTGATAAGGTTAGAATTACTAAGTTTCTGATCTCAGTCCATCTCTGAGGGGTGACTTGGGAACTCTCCCACAACCTCCCTGTTTGCTTCAAATTGTTCTGGCAAACTGCTTAATGGCAAAGTGTGGAGAAGGGCTTTCTACTGGAGAGCAGATATAAACATCTGCAAAAGGAGGGGCCGTGAAGAAGGCTCACTCTCCAGCCTTAAAGAGGCCCAAATGATAACAGAGAAGCTTGCAGCCACACATAAGAACTGAGAGAGTCACTGAGCATCACAATAAAAAACCAGCTCCGCAAAGTTTGTAGCCACAGATGTAGGGCTTTGGCAGGAAATGGTTGGGGTTGTGTCACCTTCTTTTACTTTCTGAAATATTCTTGAAAAATGGCCTCTATTTTATCCTTGCAGTAGATAACTGTGGTCCTATAAACTTCATAGGATCAGCTCATAGTGTACAAGGTAGAAGCCATCATTAATGTTTGTGACACTCTTTCTTGACAGAGAAACTTTAGAATACTGCTAATAATAGTGGTCCACAGTTACCCAGAACACACTACGTGCCCGTCACTCTTCTGAGCACTTGATATACAATAAGTCACCCACTTCCTATCTGACACAGATGCCCTAGTCACATGTGAGGTAAGGGTCTTTCAAACTGAGCATCACAAATGAATTTTCTCCTTGCAGAATGGCTTCTTCCAAGTTAGAAAAAATTCTTTCTCTTAATAATATGGGAAGTTCCACCCTCTCTAATATCAGATGACCACAAGAAGCCCTGGCATCTCCACTCACGCTGGCCCGAGCATGGCCATGCCCTTTGAACTGTCCCTCCCTTTGTAGTCTCTGGGATATCATGCAATCCTGTGACTGCTGTTTTTGGTTCATTCAGATGGGTTCGTTTACAATGTCAGCACAGGCCAACCAGCACAGACAACACTTCTTTTCATAAAAAGGAACTTCAGATACTGTGTTTTTAAGAGAATTAAATGAGATAGTGCAGGTAAACCTCTGAGCATGGCGCCTGCCCCCAGGGAAGGGGTTGGATGGTTTGAGAACTACTAGAGTGCTCGCCTGCGAGGGCTGCCATAACAAGGGACCACAGACTGGGTGGGTTAAATGGCAGAAATGTACGTCTCCCAGTTCTGGAGGTTGGAAGTCCAAGATCAACGTGTCAGCAGGGTTGGTTCCTTCTGAGGCTGTGAGAGAAGAGTTTGTTCCAGGACTCTCTCCTCAGCTGGTAGATGGCTGGTTTCTCCCTGCGTCTTCGCATCCGCTGCGTCTTCACATCCTCTTCCCTGTATGCATATTTGTGCTCAAATTTCTATTTTTTGTGAGTATATCAGTCATCCTGGATTGCCCACCCTAAAGACCTCATTTTAACCTGATTCCTTCTGTAACGATCCTATCTCCAAGTAAGGCCACAATCTGAGGTACTGGGGACTCCAACAGATAAATAAGGTTGGGGGCAGGTGGGCACGCAAATCAACCCACTGCTAAGGGGCTGGTATCACTGCACTGCAGTCAGAGAGTTCGCTGCAGGGACGAGGGGCTGGGGGACCGGCCAAGCAAACAGATAAGACAAACTGAGCCTGAAATCTGGCTGGAGACCAAGTCCTCAAGAGCTCTAAGTGCTGATGAGGACAACGAGGGTGCGAAGAGGATAAGCCCCTCACCCGGTGCTGTCTGAAGTCTGCCGGGGAGATTGGGTGAGGACATCCTAAGACTTGAAGCAACAAAGAAGTCTCAGGGCTGAGCCAGAATCGGGCTGACCCAGCCATGGAGGGGAGGGGCTGCCATGGAGGCCAAGGAAGTGCTCCAGCTCCCTCTGAGTCGGTCAAGTCCCTTCAGGGGCATTAACTCAATGGTGCTCCAGCTTCCTCATGCAGTACCATGCAGACGTTGCCAGAGTACCACCCCTTCAGGAATCCTCAAGAGAGGTGGCATGAGGGCAGTCAAGTGGGATCCTGCCCTCTGGGGGTTGTGATCTGGTAGAAGGCAAATGTGTGTGTGAAAAAATAAAACATGGTGTCAGAGCTGATGGATCTCAAGAGAAAATCAGATAGAATAATAGGAGGGTTCAAGAAAAGGCAGCGTATTCATTTCCAGGGGCGCTGTAACATATTACCACAAACAGCTCTGAGGTTAGAAGTCCAAAGTCAATGCTTCCGCTGGGTGGGTGCCCCTGGGAGGCTCTGAGGGGCCTTTTCCTGGCTTCCAGTGGTCCTGGCATCCCCCGTGCTCCTTGGCTTGTAGACATATCATTTCAGTCTCTACCTCCGTCCTCACACAGCCTCTCCTCTGTGAATCTTCTCCTTTTTTTATTTTAAAGACACCCATCATTGGATTTGGGGCCCGCCCTGATCTAGGATGATCTCATCTCAAAATTCTTACCTTAATTACATCAGCAAAGATTCTATTTCCAGATGAGATCACCTGCACAGGTACTGTAGGTTAGGACTTAGACATATCTTTCTGAGGGACACAGTTCAAGCCACTGTAGGCAATTAACCTCATTGAGAGAAACAGGGGAGGATTTGGGGGGGAGGGGCAGGGGGCATTCTGAGCTGGGCCTTGTGGGGAGAGGCAGGATTGGGCCTTTGGAGAAGAGTGGAAAGGACATTTCAGTAGAGGGACAAAAGGGATGAAGGCCCAGAGATGCAAAGCACTCTTCACCCACAGAAGGCAGCAGGCATAGCAGAGGAGGGCTGAACAGGATTTGGTATCTGCCCGTCCCTTCCTTTCTGCCCCATAAGCTACTCCCATCATCCCCACTCTCATGGCCATGACCGACACTGAGTTATGCAACACAACAGAAAAGTTGAACAAGGAATGCCCATCCCCTCCATTCCTGCAGAGCAATTCCAGCTTGGCCTACTCCTGAGTTATTTCACTCCAGTTCACTTGCAAACATGTGTGCTCAGTCAAAAGCATCCAAGAGATTAGCATGACCCAGGAGTAAGCATCTCCCTGCACCTCAACTTTGGTGATTTGAGAGTGAAAAAGCACTCTCTTTATTATGAAGACAAACCCTGGTATAGTAAGAAGGAGACTTCAGCAGTGACATGGGATCGTAAGTAAAAAGAGAATAATAATTCCCACTTCTCAGGTTTACGGTTAGGCACAAAGAAGATCAATTTGTAAAATGTGTAACAGAGAATCTGACCTAGGGGAAGACCCCAATAATAGTAGAGGAGGAAAACAGAGGGCTTGGGAAACTCTCTTACACTCTCATTTGTCACTGTGTCTCTTCACTAGAAAGATTTTAGGAAGACTGGCCCAAAAAAAGGCACCAGAGAGGTACAGGGATGGAAAGGCACAGTGTGACCTCATCACGGAAGGGCTTAAACATCAGCCTGAGGAATTTCTACTTGTCCTGTAGCTAATGGGAAGCTGATGTCACAAAAATCAGTGAACTCAATGTCTTGTGCCAGATTAATATAATGCAAAGAGTTAACAATTACTTGGTACAGTTGTGCCATGTCAATAACTGATGTATTACATGCCACTTTTTCTGCTCTTTGCAGAGTAGTCTAGAGCCTTGCAGAATGTAGTATTATTATCTAACTAATTGGAAACATGCATTTCTTTTGCCACCAAAAGATAAGGCTGACATGGTATTTAGAAAAGTTGTGTTTGCAAAATGAACCATCCATCCTGGCTGGCAAGATAATCCTTTTCAACCAGTCATTTTGTTGCTAGTCTTTTTGTCGCCCACTTGTGCTCTTACTGTTAAAATTTGTTAATTTCTTTTTTTAAAACCCACATTGAGTCAGACTGAGTTAACTCTGTCGTGGGCATTTCCATCACTCGACACAGAGCTTCTTAGCACCACCAGAGGTGGGACTTTTGGCAAATGCTGTTTATCCACCTTTGAAATTAGACATTCATTGCAAATGAATTTAAAATGAAATTCCTGTAAAAAGCATTTTTTTTCAGTGATAGTTTTTGCCTTTTTTTTCACTTGCCCATAACTTTCTGGAAATTTCTACTTTGGGCTGAATTTTCTCATAATTGTTTTCAGTATAAGTTTGCTTTGTTTTTTATTAATGGAAAGTTTAAGAGGAAAAATCCCTTTGGTAACTTTTGAGTTATGAGATTATTTTTTAAAATACACTTTTTCCAAGTAAAAGAAACCTTTGAACATTTTTTAAAAATCGAAACCTTTGCATTTGAGGACTATAGTGGACTCCAGGCAGTGGTTCCCAGTATTGTCTGCACTTTGGAACCCCTTGACAAACTTTTAAAATACTGATGCCTGAGTCAAAGATTCTGAAGCAATTGGACTGGGTCCAGCCCAGGCCTTGGGATCACTGGGAGCTCCCCAGGTGATTCTCATGTTCCAGATTCACTGAGTAGTATCCTTGGACACAACCACCCCAATATCCAAGCTCTAAAAAGGATGCAGAGGTCTTCAAGG
Organism: Hylobates moloch; assembly: GCF_009828535.3. Classification (NCBI taxonomy): domain Eukaryota; kingdom Metazoa; phylum Chordata; class Mammalia; order Primates; family Hylobatidae; genus Hylobates; species Hylobates moloch. Next base: position 167,261,112 of record NW_026652277.1, on the reverse strand, counting down.
GTGCAGAAAGGAAAATCAATTCTTACTGGAGAAAAATAGTTGGCCAGGCAAGGTGGCTCACGCTGGTAATCCCAGCACTTTGGGAGGCCGAGGCAGGCAGATCACGAGGTCAAGAGATTGAGGCCATCCTGGCCAACCTGGTGAAACTCCGTCTCTACTAAACATACAAAAAATTAGCCAGGCATGGTGGCACGTGCCTGTAGTCCCAGCTATGGGAGGCTGAGGAAGGAGAATCACTTGAACCCGGGAGGCAGAGGTTGTGGTGAGCCAAGATTGTGCCACTGCACTCCAGCCTGGTGACAGAGCGAGACTCCGTCAAAAAAAAGAAGAAAGAAAGAAAAAAATAGTTATACTTTTTACTATGTGAAATATACAGCTCTGAGAAAGACATGAAAAAAATTTGACTCTTAAGTCTTTATATAACCCGCACCCAACTAGTCAACTGTCACCAGGCCCATCACTTTCTGTTCCTTAGGGAGAGATTCACTTTTCACCACCAGTCATAGTGAGGAACCTCCTTCCTGGCTTTGGACAAAGGGTTTATCTGTATTCTTGTGGCCATCAAAGAAAAAGAGAGAAACTCTGGGGAACCAGCCATTGTCCTGGTTCTGTGGTCACCTTTTCCCATCATTCGGGGTCTTTTCCTGAGCTTTTGTAAAAGTTTTTAAGAAATTCTTCCACCAAGGGCAGCTAGGATAGAGTTCCAAAATGGAAGTATGACTTCCAAAATGGACCACAGAGAAAACCATACTCACTACCACAGAGGAAATATGTCCTCCCTCCCCATCTATGTAGAGCCTGGTACATAAAGTCCCAGAAACCAGAAGGTAACTCTGCCTCCTCCTCTCTTCTGACTCTTGGGGCTCATGGATCCCCTGCCCTTTAATGACATTTTGTCACCGTCAGCTGCAGAGCCAGAGCCACACATGCTTCATGCTCAAAGATGGACCCTACCAGAATTCATCTAGTCCATGAGCCTTTACTGAATGCCGACTATATGCGAGCTCTGCGGAGAAGATATCAACATTAACAGGACACAGCCCTGCCCTCATGGAAAGACAGTCAAGCAGACCACCGCAGAGGACACCCTTGTTCAAGGACCAGAGTGTCTGAAAGTCACAGGAAAGTTTTTTTGATTACTATGAAAGTTTAACACGTTCGCCGTAAAATAACTTGGCAATTTTATGCCAAAGCAAATAGTACCATGGAGTACATTCCAACATAGACAAATGTGAGTTGCACATTTGTTGTAAATATGGGAAGAAAATGTAAAACTAAGCAAGTTTTATCTACCAAGTTAAATTGGCCTGTGAATTGGGAAGAGACTGCCATTTTTGTGTTTCGCAGCAGAACACTGCAGACCAGCTGAGGGACACCAGGCAGGGCTCCCAGGAAGACATCTGAGGACCCTCTGCTCTTAGACTGTCACACTTATGCCAAGCAGGTCCCTTCATTGCCACAGAAGAAACTCAGGCTCCTGTGTGATTGTGTGTCTCAGACACGGCTCCTTTTTCAGGGGAAAAAGTGGTTTCCCTGTTGAGAAAAAGCAGTACAGGAAATGTTTACATATTTTACTAATTTAATGAGCTCTGAGTAAAATGTATAAATCCTGGCATCCAGAGACCATTGCAGAAATTCGTGCAAGCTCTTGGAATCTGCCTTCTTTAAAGCTTTCAATCCCAACATGACCAAAACACAACAAACAAAAGTGTGCAGAAAGGCAGACTAACAATAGGGCTGAAAACCAGCAGGAAGCTGTCCCACTCAGGACTCTCGGGGGACCTAGGCAGCATCCCCCAGTCTCCTCATGTTGACTTCTGCCCATGGGATGCAGAGTCTCCAGGATTTGATGTTTTCATCTGGCCATTTTTGCTGACGATTCCACTTTCAGGACTGCGATGTTAACGTTGTCTCCCTGTTTGTTCCTGGGTTAGGCTTTTCATGTTGCCTTTTAAAAACCCTGTCTTCTCTCATCTATGGCCATCAGGAGCGCTTCACCTCCTGCTGTGATGGCTCCAGCCCTTCTTGGGGAAGGCTGTGGGAAGTCTCCCCTCTGGCTGGCTTCAAAAGCTTCTCCCATAAAAGCTGAGCAAAGGTCTTTGTCAGACTCATTTGGAAAAAGGCTCCTCGCACATGAGTAGTGAGTAAATCCTAGAAAACAATCTGTTGAGTTTGTAAATTAATACATGTTTTTGGACCTAATGCAAACATCCTCAATCCCTGTTCTCAGATGTCTTAGTTATCTGCAGAATTCTCCTTCAGTTAGGAAGTAGGTTTTTCATGCCTATCTGATAATCTGGCTGTTTATTTGAAATGCCTCCAATGAAAGAAAACAGGAACTAAGTGGCTTTCATTTAAGGAAGCAAAACTCCTATCTGCCTATCACAGTCTAGAGAGTTTAAAAATGAGAAGAAGGAAAAGAGCCGCCAAAAAAATGTAATTTCCTCTTTGACGATTATTTCTGAATAGGAACTTGAACAATCACGCTCGAGAAGGTGAGGTTTTTGTCCCACTTAAGTTGCTCAGAAGTGTGCAAACCGATGCCCTCCTGATGCTGTGGGGCTGGCCCATGGCTTTGTGTGGTCCCTGGATGCAAAGATTTGAGTTTCTGTCACTACTGCCAGCTCCAGACTTCCTGGAGCTTTCCTGGTCTCTGCCTTCAGCAATTCTGACATGAGTCTGACTTGAGTGTCTATTGCTTTCAAACCACCCTCCTGCCCCTTCCCTTTGTCTGTATCTGTCACATCGTAGGGTGGTCCACAAGGTGGAGAACTGATACCAACCCCCTGACAGAGAACCAAAGGCAGGCATACTTCTGGTCAACTTAAAAGTATATATATGTACACCTATATGTGTATTCATAGATACATATGTGTATTTATAAGCTGAATTGTGTCTCCCCAAAATTCCTATGTGGAAGCCCTAGCCCTCAGCACCTCCAAATGTGACTGTGTTCGGAGGGAGGCTCTTAAAGAGGTGGTGAAGTTAAAGTGAGGCAGTTAGGGTGTGTCCTACTCCAGTCTGACTGGCGCCCCTATGAGAGGGAATGTGGTCAAGAGAGACCCCAGGAACGTGCACATGGAGGGAAGACTAAGGCGGGGTGCAGTGAGGCTGGCCATCTGCAAGCCGAGGAGAGAGGCCTCGGAGAAAGCAACCCTGCCCACACCTTGGTCACTCCTAGACCCCAGGACAGGAAGGAACACATTCCTGTTGTTTAAGCCATCCAGTCTGTGGTATTTTGTTATGGCAGCCCCAGCAGACGTGTGTGTGTGTGTGTGTGTGTGTGTGTGTGTGTGTGTGTGTGTGTGTAATATGAGGAATTGATAAAAGGTGGAGTGGCCAGTCACGAGGCAAAGCCTCCTCCCTGAATTAATTCTAGATCGCTGAATCACATGGCTGTTGCCCAGTAGAAACCCCTTGTCTACACTGTCAAATGAAACGTGCCACCTCTCCTGACTCCGTTCTGAACGGTGTGACAGGGCCCTTCCTGGTCACAGCCCAACACACGCTCCACAGCATCCTCCTGGGAGCCTTGGCTCCCTCTTTGCACTGAAGAACCATGAACATTTCCAGAAGAGCTAAACGTGAATCCCAACTGTTAGGATTGAGAAATGCCTGTTGACAGCAGCTAATAACTCAGAAAACTGAAAGGACGAGATAGGAACGTGAAACACACCTTGAGTTTGGGAGCCATGTCCATTTTCCAACTCAATACCCAGTAAAGCTCCATGCACCTTGTGGGGACTCAAAAAGTATTTATTGACTGAGTGCAAATAATAATGAAATTAAGTTTCCAGAAGTATCTCAGTTCAACTTTTCGAGTACCCAAAGAATGTCAGTCTTTTTTTGGAATTTCTGAAAGTTCTATCCAAAGTTCTGCATACTCCACCCTTTAGTTTTGCATCTTGAAAATTCCCTTGTATGCCATTTGTATCCATAAGCACAGATTTTTTTTAGCATCCACCACTGATTGATTTTTATTTTACAGCTCTCTGGTCTATTTTAAACTTTATTATCTTAAACACACTAAAAAATACATCATGGGCTCACTGTGAGAAATACCGTATCAGTAGCTCACTAAGATGCTTTAAAATGGAGCTGGATTGCTTCCACCGAGGACGAGGCTAAATCAGTGCTTTTTAAAGTTGCATTTGCGATGCATTGCAATGTTACCCTGGGGGTACATGTGCAAAAGCCATGGTAACAATTTATGGAGTCACTATTTGTTTCAGGCACCTATTGCTGAATAATAACCACCCCAAAAACTCAGTCTCCTAAAACAGCATCAATTTCTGATTTAGCAGGATTCTGTGGGTTGGCTGGGCAGTTCTACTGTTGGTTTCACACAGTCTCACTTAGATGACATTCAGGATCGCCCAAGACGGCCTTACACACACATCTGAGAGTTGGTGTTGGCTGTGGGCTGGGCACCTTGTCTCTCCTCCACATAGTCTCTCATCCTCCAGGAAGTTGTATGGCTTCCTCACATGGCTATCTCAAGGCTGCATTCAAGAGGGGAAAGGTGGAAGCGTTGAGGCCACTGGAGCACAGTATCCTTTTTTCTGCATTCTACAAGTTATGAGGGCAGCCTCACATAAAGTGGTGAAGTAGACTCCGTGTCTTGATAGAAGCTACCACGAAGAATTATGGCCACATTTCATTAACCACAAGATTGCAGCAGATTCGAAGTCACCTCAGCTCTCTCACTTTGTGGGTGAGAAGGGGTAAGTTAGGGAAGTAGTGCTCCTGAGACGACACTGCTCAATGGAGGGACACTGAGGCTCAGCTTCCCACCCAGGCGGAGAACATACCTGCTGCTTCTCAGATTGCCCAGTGCCTGTGGTTACAGTGGAAAAGGATCCCATTATCAAACTGACAGATCAGTTGACCCCAAAAACTGTGGCTGAGATCACTGGTTGAGCTGCATGTTGGAATTCTCTGGAGGATTTTTTTAAATCCTGAAATCCCATCTCCAGAAATTTCCATTTTATTGGTAAAAGATTAGGTGTGGGCGTTGATTATTCCTAAAAAGCTTCCCAGGGGATTCTCATGTGCAGCCAAGTTTGAGAAGGACTGATATTTAAACTTTAAACTGCCTTTTTTCAATTGGCAGAGAGATTTAACTAACGCCTTATTTACTCTGTCGACCTGGTCATTTGTGCATGGTAAACATGCATCATGAAAGGATAATGTTGCGCACACACACACACACACACACCCTGAGTGTTCTTGTAGGTGGTGGTCAAGGAAGCTCACCTTCAAGTGTTTAGGGATCTTCCAGGGGGTATCTGTGGAGAGCTGAGCACTCTCACAAAAAGCAGACGCCCTGTGGACATACAGCTGGCTCTTAGGTTCAAGACAAGCTTGTGCACCTGGTGGTCTGTTTGGCTTCCTTAACCCAGGCCATTGGAAGTGAGTTGCCAATAGGGAAACACCACATGTATTTGAAAAAATTAAGTAAAATTAGCAAAGCCTCTGTTGAGTTAGATCTCGGGGCTCTAACTAAGTGAGCCAAGCAGTAGATGCCTTATCTCTTCCGTTTAGCCACCTAGTAAAAGATCTTGGGCTTAGTCTCAACATAAAAGTGTAAATGATTCCTTTGGAGTAGCCCTCAGCTTTTGTCTGGGAAAACAGGGTTGAGCATCGCAATCAGAAGCAGAAATGTGTCCAAATATCCAAAAAAGCATAAGTACAGCTTCGGGCTGGGTGCCTGTTTTACTCATTCTTAAAAATGGGTATTTGTGTACTTCATACTGTGCGCCCTGGGCTTGTCTGGGAGTGTAAGAATGAATTTCTTCAATTTAAGGACCTGCAGTCTAATTTCAAGGGGCAAGATAGAATGTGAAAGCTAGCAAAGAATCATGGAATAACCTAGTGATTATAAAAATGCCGTTAAATAAACTACTCCAAAGCCAGGAAGCAGGAATATATTAAATGCATTTTACTTTTTACTTTTTCATGATATAGCAGGTCCTCAAATAACATCATTTTGTTCAATGTCATTTCATTATCACATGGATGAAGAAAAACAATTTCTTCCTGGCTAGGGCCACCCTCAGTGTGGAATTTCCATGCTCCCCCAACGTACACGTGGGTTTCCTCTGGGTCCTCTGGTTTCCTCCCACATCCCAAAGCTGTGCCGTTAGGTGAACTGGCGTGTCTACATGGTCCCAGGGTGAGTGAGCTTGGGTGTGTGTGTGAGTGTGCCCTGTGATGGGGTGGCAGCTGAACTGCCAGAATGGTCTCTTGTCACCCCAGACCCTGAACTGGAATGAGCGGGTAAATAATGATCCTCTTTGTTTTTATTCATCTTTCCTAAATGTACGTATAGCTCACACTTATTTCAATGTTTAATATTTGAAGTGTTCTGGGTCTTTATTGAGAAGTTCAGTGATCCTTTTGTGACCAGAAATATGCCACAGGAACTCAACTCTTGTTTACATCATCAGTTAGCCTATGGGAAAATTATTTTCATTATATGTTGATTTGCTTAGAGTCACAGTTTCCAAGAACCTATGGATGACATTAAATGAGGTCTTACTGTGCTTCCACAGTCATCCTTCAGAGTGTGGCCCTCAGATCAGCTGCATCAGCGTCACTGGGTACTCATTACAAATGCACATTTTCAGGCCTCTCCCCAGACCTGCCGAATCAGACGCTGCAAGGTGGAGGCCACAGTCTAGGTCTGAATGAACCTCCAGGTGATTCTGATACACGATCAACTTGGAGCAGCACTGAACTGCACATTTGAGAAATGTTTGCTGTTTGAGATTTATGGAAGATCTCACAAAGGCTACAACTCAGAGAAAGGGCTTCTGGGCTCAGTTTTCCAGTTAACATATGCAAACTTAGGAAAGATATGGAAATTTTTAAAAATATGTATCATGGCTGGGTGTGGTGGCTCACGCCTGTAATCCCAACACTTTGGGAGGCCGAGGCAGGTGGATCACGAGGTCAGGAGTTCAAGACCAGCCTGGCCAAGATGGTGAAACCTCGTCTCTACTAAAAATACAAAAATTGCCTGTAATCCAGTATCGGAGTTAAGGCAGAGTTGTTGGACCCGAGGCAGGGTTGCAGTGAGCCAAGTCACACCATGATCCAGATGGCAACAGAGTGAGATCCATCTCAAAAAAAAAAAAAAAAAAAATATATATATATATATATATATATAATGTTTCTAGTGTTTTATAATTTTTATGACCAAAAACAGAAGAGAATTTATGTTTTTTTTCTGTAAGAAGAGCCCAGAGGCATCAGTTTGCACAATTATGTGGAAAGTCTTTTCACACAGAAGATGACACTAGCTTTAAACCCTTCCCCGGGACTGGTCCTAGAGTCTAAATCAGAACCAGTCTGGACTAGTGCATCAGGAAGGCTACAATTGCCAGGAAAAGAAAGCACTCAACAGATCCAGCCACAAAGGGTTAGGACTTGCTAAATGGTTGCTAGCTGAACCTGGGCGAAAAGGTGAAAATCAGATGTGAAGCCACCAATGAGCACAGTGTCCTGAGCACTGGCAAGCCCGCTCCGGCCAGGTGAGAGTTTGTCTTCAGGTTGGAGACCCCCTTACTGCTTCCCCTGGTGGGAGCTGCGTGCCTAGTGGCCACACTCCCCAATCCCAAGGAGCAGGGGCCGCCTTGGGAGGGCATCACGAAAAGATTTTCTTAGGAGACACCAAATAAGGCACATATTTGAGAAGGGGACCACACACATTCAAAATAACAAATACTTTTCTTTTTTAAAATTTACACAGGGAGGTAAAAGCCCTGGATAATTTTTTTCATATGACAAATGAAAAAAAGTGCTCAGTAAAAAAACCAAAGTCAACTACAGTAAATATATCTTTAAAAGGCATTTTAAAAGCATGGAGCAAACTAAACATTTTTCCACCATTTCTACTTTTTTGGTTCAGATTTTTACAAATGCCGCACATGAATTTTGTAGACTGCTAACAAAGAACCTCAGCTTTCATAGTTCTCTCTTTGTTTCTTCAAAAAAATAACCTACCAAATCATATTGTAGTTCAGGGTTGCTGACATGCCTTTTTTGACATCATGTTTTCTTTGTGCAATTTTTCAGGCCAAAATATCAACAGAAAGAAAAGATTCTTTAGTTTTTTTGCTTTTTGTTTTTTGGTTTTTTTGAAACGGAGTCTCGCTCTGTTGCCAGGCTGGAGTGCAGCAGCGTGATCTGGGCTCACTGCAACCTCCGCCTCCCGGGTTCAAGTGATTCACCTGCCTCAGCCTCCTGAGTAGCTGGGACTACAGGCATGTGCCACCATGCTCAGATTTTTTTTTGTATTTTTAGTAGAGACAGTGTTTCACCACGTTGGCCAGAAAGATCTCAAACTCCAGACCTCGTGATCTGCCCACCTCGGCCTCCCAAAGTGCTGGGATTACAGGCATGAGCCACCGCCCCCAGCCAGATTCTTTAGTTCTCAAAGTGATAAACACAGCTAAGCTGAAGCCCTACCTGGGCCCCACAGCAGTGATAATGCAGCTAAGGTGAGGCCCTGCCTGGGTCCCATAACAGTTTGTGTCATCAGCCATACAGCTTCTAATCACCTAATCTCAGGATGCCTTATTTTTAATTCTTCATCTTGATCTCAATAAGTGGAGAAGGCAGTTTAAAAAGAACATTTTGTTTGAGACTTTCTTAGTTTTCAAGCCAGCTTTTGAAAACACAGAGTTCTTCAAATATTATTTTATGCTGAGCCTATTTTGTATTCCAACACAAAGATAAATTCATAATTGCAAATATCTGAGGGGGCAAATTTGAAATGTCTCCTTCCACTACTGCAGAAATGCAGGCATTTGTGGAGACGGCAAATTATTTTGCAAGATGCAATGATGCTTGACATTATTTCAGGGATGCCAGGGTCCCAGGAAACCTCTGAGAAGTTCCCTGGAAGGCAGCCCTTTTCCTGCCAGGAAAAAAAAAAATAAAAATAAAATGACCTTAAAGGACTGAATTGTATTTACTATAGCAGAGACTGAGTCCTTGCCTGCATCTGTGAGCCCGGGGCCTGCAGAGAGGTGAGAACGTCTCTTCCAGGCATATCTTCCCCACCCACAGACTTTCCTAGAAGTTTCTTAGAGGAGAGGCAGGCAAGGAGTTTTATTGCTAATTCACTATAACCAAAGTCACCGCATAAAAGATTCTGCAGGTTGGGTACTTTGCAGATTAGTGAATCCAAGACTGTCATTCAAAGTGAGCACCAACTCCCCAGCCCCCGGAGTCCTTTATGCTAAGTCCTTCTCTGCCTCCAGACAGTGAGGAGCATGGCTCTGGGGACGTCCACACCTCCCAGAGCACACAGAACTAGGGAGTCTAAGGTGAGAACACTGGTAAGGCTTTGGTCCTTGGAGGGTGGGAGGTGAGAGGCTGGACAGGTGTGGTCGCGCCCTCCTGACAGATTCACTGACAGAAGCTGCCACTCAAGTCCACCTAAAGCGAGGCCTCCTTCCTCACCACAGAGCTAGAGAATCCATGTGTCTAATCCCACAACACTGGTATTGACGTAAGCCCGCGGTGTGTGCAAGGAGAGGCTGTCTCCAGCTCAATCAAATTCTGCAACGATGGTCACTGTTACAGCGTGACAAAGAGGTAGTCTTTCTCCATGAAACAAAACAGCCCAAGAGGCTAAGTGACGAAAAGTCTGAGTAACAAATTGCAATACCAGCAAACGTACGGTGAGATTTAAATGTTTTATTTTATCACACAATTTTAGTAGTAATTAAAGTATAGCAAATGCCTACTGTGTGCAAAATATGAGGCCAGGCACTCGTAAGAATAAAAGATGAAAAAGTAGACTCACAGTCTACTGGGTGCGGCCACTATGCAGGGCCAGGGAAGGAAGTTTAATTCAATCTAGAAAAGTCCCTTCTTAGAGTAGATGGGACTTGGGCTAGATTCCGAGGGAAGGGCAGAATTCCAAAAGGCAGATGGGGTGAATGGCATTCCAGGAGGAGGGAACAATTTATCAAAGGCCTGGAGACTCGGAAGCACACTTTTAGGGGATGACAATAGACTGTGTGGCTAAAACATATGACAAGTGGGAGATGGGGTGGAGGGATAATCAGAGAAAAGGCTGGATTGCCCTTTTTTAAAAAAAAGAAATTGTAATTTGAGCTTTCTAGAAGATCAACCCATTAATCAATCATTAGGTAGCCAGACACTGGGGTGATGGAGAAGTCCTGAAGGAAACTGTGAACTCTTTGGGAAAATAATCTTCAACGCAGGAAACTGTTGACATTAATCTCATTACAGAATGCAGGGCTCTGAATCACTGGGTGGTCCCAGGAAAAGAAAGGGAGAGTGAGTTCAAAATGAAGAGCCGGACTCTGATCCTCCAGTTGGTGTTTCCCAGGCAAGCTGGGTAAACAATGTGGAGAAAATGACTTCCATATTCTGGTGGTTCACAACAGTCCAGACTGAAGTGGTAACTGAGCCTGAAAGTATGGGAAGGAATGATGGTGCTTCCAGTCACCCTCCAAAGCACACATGTACACAGCATAGAAGTCACAGTCCCCAGAACGGAACTCACTGTCCTTAGAGACTCACCACAAGAAAAGCAAAGCCAATTCTTTGCAGAAAAATTGATTTGACCAGGACCCAAGCGATAAAAGTGCCACTGTGAGAAGCATCTTTACAGGTGTGGGTTCCACCGGGGTTTCCTTCAGCCCAACCCAGCAAAAGCCGTTGAAGTTCCTTTCCACGTTCTGAAGACTCTTACCATGCAGGACGAGGCGAGCTTGCTTTTCAAAGAGATGTGTGGGAGACAAGAATATGGAAAAAGTGAAACTGACATTTCCATCTTTTTTTCTAACTTTTGGCATGACTGCTTCCAAATTTTACACTGTATTTATAAATGTTTCTCGTAGTGTTTGGGAAACTGCAATCAAAATTACTGTGAGATTTTCAGAGTTGAGGGTGCAGCACCTGCCCTTCACAACTCTTTCTCTTTCCACAGTAGGGGCCATATGTAGGCGGGGCCACAGTCATGAAGGAGAACGTCTCCTCAGTCTCCCACCAGCACAAGCCAACAATGGTGGCTTTCCTTCAGTCACAAAATGTACCTATTCATTAGATGTTGACTGTCAAAATCTCCCAGGGACCCCAAAGGATGGCACCTCCCTCTGGGCTTTCCCACCATCAGTTGGGTCAATAAGAAGAGCCAAAACATATTTCTGCTTCAAAAAATGGAGGGGCCCTAACTTTTTTCTGTGGCCGTATTTGCTACTAACTTTTCATCCTAGATAGTTCCCTGGTTGCTTAACTAGGCATGGTAGGTCCCAGAAGAAAAAGAAAAGTCTGTCGATGTAACCATTTCTGCAGGTCATCAAACCATTCATGTTATGTATTTTTAAAAGATGCTGAGGCTGGGCGCAGTGGCTCACACCTGTAATCCCAGCACTTTGGGAGGCCAAGGTGGGTGGATCACCTGAGGTCAGGATTTCCAGATCAGCCTGGCCAACATGGCGACACCCCATCTCTACTAAAAATACAAAAACTAGCCAGGCCTGGTGGTGCATGCCTGTAATTCCAGCTACTTGAGAGGGTGAGACAGGAGAATCACTTGAAGCCGGGAGGCAGAGGTTGCAGTGAGCTGAGATCGCGCCATTGCACTCCAGCCTGAGTGACAAGAGCGAAACTACATCCAAAAAGAAAAAAAAAAGAAAGAACAGTAAGTACATTAAGTTTCTTACAAAAATTCGAAAAGTCCGTTTGTCAGGAAAAAAAAACAGTTTAGAAAATACATACTAGCAATGAATATACATCACAATATATATTATATGATATATAGAACATTATAGTAATATTCTATTTTGACTATTTTATAAGGAAATGTATATATTCAAAAATTATTTATTTAGTACCTATTATATGCCTGGCACTAGGCTGGGCACAGTGTAAATGCCCTTTTTCAATTAAAAAGACCAGTGAGTTCACTTTGGAGGTTTATAAAGGTGAGAGAGGGATGCTGAAAGAGTGGTGGCCTCTACAGCTGCCCTGGGAACACTGGGTGAACTCTGGCACTGTGGTGGATTTAAGAGAGGGAGCGCCCAGCTGGAAGCCTGAAAACCAGGATCTGTCCCTAGGTACCCACTGAGCCACTGAGTTACAGAGCAAATTTCGACCTCTCTGTGCTTCAGTTTCCCAAAGCCTGCCGCATAATCACCTCCTTTCAGTAAAATGACAAAAGAACTGACAATGTGGAAAAGTCTTAAAATTAAAGATGCTGATGATAAAAGAAGCCAAGTTATTTTAAAACTTTTTATTGAAAAATAACATAAATAGGGAAGTGTGCACATAAGCCTAGCACCACCCAGATCAAGAATGGACCATCACTAAGCCCCCGCTGGGCCCTGGAAGTCGCTACCATCCCCTCTGGGAAACTGCTACTCTTGCTTCCAACAGCACAGACGACTTTTGCTAGTTTTGTGCTTTGCATTAATGGGAGCTGGCAGGATATACACTTTCACGTCTGGCTTCTTTTGCTCGTCATATTGTGAGATCCAACCATATTGTTGGCTATAGTCATAGGCTGTTCATTGTCAGTGCTATATAACATTCATTCCCTATGTGAATGGATCACAATGTACGCATCCATTCTCGTGTCGAGGCATTTGAGTGGTTTCATATATAGCCCTTGATCTACAGAAAAGATCAGAAACTCTCTTATGCAGAAGGAGTGATCCACAAATGAAATTCACCATCTCTTTCCTACTTTAAATTGGTCTGATCAAAGGAATTTTTTGTTTGTTTTCCTTCCGTGTCAGAACGACAGCTGCTCTGACTGTAAATTAAGCATCAATACTTTTGACCAGGAGTTACAGAAAGGAGAAGAGGGTTACTATATTGACCACTGACTCGAGGGAGTTTTCTTCCTACTTCCAGAGGAAACTAACCTGGCTTTGGACGGTGATTGTTCCTCAAGGAAGGGACTGTCTTGGGTTTCTTTCTGGTTCTGTAACAGTGTCCCACATCCAGGGGTGCTCATCAACGTGTGGTGCTGGTGGACAGAGCAGATGGCACGTGGGAGGGGAAACAGCACCCAAACAGGATGCAAAAAAAGGCACTTGAAATTACCACTTTAGAAAATAAAGTGATGTTTATGCACAGAATAACACAATTTCTTGTTCACACATCCCACCTATGACATTAATCAGAGCCTTCACCTATGGGCTGAATGTCATCTTTTCCACTCTTAGTAGTTTACAGATTTTTTACTTTGAAGTAGAAGAGAAAAAAAAAAAAGAAGACATAGCTGCCCTAAAAGGAATGAGGAAGTGAGAGCTCTCCAGTGTCTGGCTGGCTCCATCCGTGTGACAGCCCATGATGTTCTTTCCGGTCTCTGTAATATTCTGAATTTCCACCTGCCCACCCCCTCGCTTATAATGCAGAGCATGTGAAGGGAGACCGGCTCAGTCTCTCTCTCTCCCAGTGGACTAGAAGGAGCAGAGTGTTATGCTGTTTCTCCCATTCTTTACAGCTCAGCGGATGTAAAAGAACTCTGGCTAGAGACCCTCCAAGGGTAAGTACTATATATTAACATGCCTAGAAATTACAAGCTGCCTCGCAAGCCACAGGTCACTCAGATCACAGGCAACAGAAAACAGCTGTCCCGTGGAATATGCTCTCACTTTATAAAGTCTCAGGACAAAGAAAGCTTTGCTTCAACGTGAAGGCTGCACCTTTTTGGTGTAGGAATTCTGTAAATGTTATCTTTGTTTCTGTTTACTATTTTAGCATCCTGGGGTATGTTTTTTTTTCCTTTTTGGATTAGGTGAGAAAATCCATGCAAAGCACCTACTATGATAGCTGCCATATAGTCATCACTCACCCAAAAAAGTTAATGTTAATGTTAATTTAAAATGTTAATGTAATTGATATCCAGATTATCTCTTGATGGGAATGGAATAAATTGGTAACAACGTTTAGAGTGGTAAAGATAGTTGGCTTAAATAATTTAGAAATAATTGTGTTCAGATGCTATTCTTAACAACATACGACATCTGGTAACACAGAACTGACTTTAAATGAAAACTTGTCTATGTAATAGTTTTTTTTCCAAAGTAAAGGCAATTGAAAAAATAGCAAAATAGAAAAATAAATAAACAAACAGTTTCAAACTCTGTGCTTTGGCAAAGCGGCACGGAAAGTGGCCAACCTACTATGTGTGTCCCTCCTAACTCCTTTCCGTATGATTCGTTGTAGACAGAGCTACAGCCACGCGGGAGTGAAATCCACCTCTGGACAGTCAGCCCCAATACTGATGAAGCTGAGAAGCAGCCACAATGCTGTGAGTGACCCTCTCACATTTATTCATTCACGTCTCCTAGAGGCAAGGGCCAAGAGATATTTACCTAATTTTATGTTTTCTCTTTCAGTCAAAAACACTAAATGCCAATAATATGGAGACACTAATCGAATGTCAATCAGAGGTAAGAGAGCAATTTTTAAAGCTTTTTATCTGTACTGTGAGAAGGTGGAAAACTTTCTGTTTTAATTGAATATTATTTGGGTTGAATATTAATTATCAGAGTAGTAAATTAACATCACACATGTAGTAAATTAAACACATTAATTAGGATCTTATATGATGCCAATCTTTAATATTGCTTCTAGAAGCTAGAAAAAACATCAATGCACTCTACTGACTTCATTTTTAACATGAATAAAATGTTGTATGTGTGTTTTGTGGGGAAAGACTCGATAGGTTTCTTCAGTCACTATATGTAACTGAAATAAAAATGTTTTTAGGGTGATTTCAAGGAACATCCCCTGTTGGCATCATGTGAGAGTGAAGACAGTATTTGCCAGCTCATTGGTGAGTTTTAAAAACATACTGATCTTTTATGTAAGTGCTAACAACCAGTGTTCTTGGTTTGCAAAACCACAGCGCTTTTACTCTACTAGGAATTTTTTTTGTATAAGTGTTCTGTTAAAGACCGCAGAACATTAACCCTTAAATGGCAGGTGTGCTCCAACTCACTAGAGCAGGGAGTGCTGGGAGAGGAAAGAGACTCTCCATAAAGAATCCCCAGTTCTGCCAAGGGTTTTTAATGCAGTTCATCTCCTGGCCATGTATGTTTCGACAATTAGCATGCACACATTTGAAAAACACACAGTGTCTTTTCCATTTTCTTCCTTCACTTATGGAGAATGCATCCAAGAGCCTATGAAGCAACTGTTGCTGATCTCAAATCCCAAACGACCCACCATTCACTCTCAATTTTTTTCATAATGCGTTTCATTATAGTGTAACCCTGACCCAGTTCTCCTGAACCATAAAGACAGGCCACTTCTTTCCCATCATGCTTCCACTTGCCAATCTAAAATGTATACAAACAGATGCCAATGCATTTAGAAAATATAGCCTTTATAATTAGTAAAAAGAGAAGGAAGGAAGGAAAAGAAAAGAAAGAAGGAAATTTTTAAGATTGCAATATCCATTGCACACACATCTTGTGGATTTCGGAAGGACAGAATATCTTGATAACGTTTTGCTGATAATTCCCAGTTGCGAGATCTAGGTTCAAGCCTTCCCGCAGCGATTCGTATTTGCCTCTGTCCTAAAGCAGCAACCCGGAAAACCCAGGTGACCAGTCACCTGGAAGGAAGAATGGTGTTAGCTCCCTCTAGTGTCTGTTGAGTGCCTGCGTGGCTACTAAGGGTTGCTATATGCCTTCGAAAAGATATTGAGCAAGTCACTTCCTCACCTTTTAAGTTTCGTTTTCGTCGCTAAAGGAGGAAATCAAAATAATCTATTTCATATCAGAAACTTCCTCTGTAGTTATTCAGGCCAGTAGGTTAAGATGGTTGTTTATGATCAGCACAGTCAGGTTTTGCTAATTTTCTGTGGCAAACAGCTGGAAAGAGTGAAAACAGGAAAGGTGGAGGCCTTGAGGAACCCTGGTGTTGCTGTTTAGGGAACTGGTTGCCCTGGTAACAGTGTGCTTGTTTATCGGTTGGTTTTTCTAGATTAAGATTCACGCCCTTTGCTTTCTCAAGTTTTCAAAATTATTTTTCTCATATCGCATACTATAGACCACATTATGTGGCCAACGATACCCATTTTCTTACCTGGATCTTTGCTTATTAACACTGTAGTCTAATTTTTCTCATTGCCTTGTTTTCTTGGCTGTAGAAGTTAAGAAGAGAAAGAAGGTGCTGTCCTGGCCCTTTCTCATGAGAAGACTCTCCCCTGCATCAGATTTTTCTGGGGCTTTGGAGACAGACTTGAAAGCACCGCTATTTGATCAGCCCTTGTCAATTATCTGTGGTGACAGCGACACACTCCCCAGACCCATCCAGGTAGGCGTGCATTCTCTCATAAACCTACTTCAGTTTTCAATTGGACACGCAAAATACTCGGGAAATCTGAATGTCTTTCTCCTATTAAGTTTGTAGGGACTGATCTTCCATATTTTCCACTCTTCGACATGGCACTCCCACATACGTGTGCAGTCAGAAGAATATCTGACTGCTTCCATTCCAGAAATTGAAATTAGTTGTATTTGCCAATAAGCTCAGAGCTATGGTCCCTCCATTCCTCTGACTTCACAGAGTGGAGAATGCTGAAGACTTTTAGCTTCTGAAAAGTCAAAAGGGGGAAACAGAATATAGACTTTGTGATCCGAAATCCAATGTTCATATGGAAGTATTGGAAAGGAGAGAGCTCCAAAGTGATTTTAGAAAGTGCACAATTAGAGCTTTCACAATTTGCCTCCTCTTAGAAAAAGAGCAGGGTTGAGGAAGGCCACTGATAGCAACTGGACTGAAAGCAAAATCTGACATCAATATTCCTGTTAAGACTATCTCAGTATACTAGAGAAGAAGGGTAACCCTTTCCTGTTCCTATTGCTGTTTCCTTTAGGACATTCTCACTATTCTATGCCTTAAAGGCCCTTCAACGGAAGGGATATTCAGGAGAGCAGCCAACGAGAAAGCCCGCAAGGAGCTGAAGGAGGAGCTGAACTCTGGGGATGTGGTGGATCTGGAGAGGCTCCCCGTGCACCTCCTCGCTGTGGTCTTTAAGGTGAGTTCAACACACTTGCGCCAAATAACCTGCCAAGAGGCCCTGACACACTCGTTCTCAGGATGCAAGAAATAGGCTCTTCTCCCCACACAGCAAGGTACACTGATCTTGGAGTTTAATTTTTTTCGTTAAGACCTTTATTTATTTATTTAGTAAGCACCTCTGTTTCTGTGACCTCAGATTCCAACAGAAAGTGATGCATCCAACAGAAAGTGATGCATCCAACAGAAAGTGATGCATCCAACAGAAAGTGATGCATCCAACAGAAAGTGATGCATTCTGCTCTCCCAAAACCTTGCCAAGTACAGGCAATTTGATTGTTCCTTGGCAGAATCCATACATCAAAATCCAGTGGCCCCTCAGAACACACCCACCCCGGGATGGTGCCTCTGACTCTGCCTGATGTTAGAAAGTTGCAGAGAGGCCAAGGGTGTCAGAGAGAGGGTTCCCTGGATTCATCAAATGCAGGAATGAAGGGGCACAATCTATGATGGGCTAAGCATAGAACACCCTGCGATGGAACGAAAACCAGGTGAAAATGAGGACATGGGACATCGTACAGTACCAACAGGCCAACAGCCCGCTCTCATCCCCCAGGACTTCCTCAGAAGTATCCCCCGGAAGCTACTTTCAAGCGACCTCTTTGAGGAGTGGATGGGCGCTCTGGAGATGCAGGACGAGGAGGACAGAATTGAGGCCCTGAAACAGTAAGTCATCAAAGTCATCAGTGATTGCCAGGCCGCATCGCCTCCGTCTTTTGATTCTTTACACAGCTTTCTAAATGCTTCATGATCCCTGTGCCATGAGAATTGTGATGTTTAGGAAATCCGAGTGGAATTGCTCATCCACTCCCAGAATAAAAACCAGAGGGTGCCCTGGACTTTTGAATTTTAATTTTAGCCAAATGAAATATTTCTTCAAAAAGTAGAAAGTGAACTTCAATCCTCACAAATCCCAAGAGGTAGGGAAGTCTAAAAATGTCAGATGTTCAAAAAGGTATGAGATAAAATCAGACCTGAGAACTTTAACACAGGCTCACCAGCAAAGTGTAGGAATTCTGGGTTATCTTTAAGCTACATTGACTGGTGTCATGCAAGGCAACAGTTCTCCCATAAAACATCCCTCAGGATGCAGCCAGACAGCGTGGTGGGAGGCAGTTGTTTTGTTCATAAAACTTCATAGCATATTTCATCTTCTTATAATTAATCCAAATGAAAACTATATAATAACAAATTCCAGTGAGAGTAAAAATAATAACATATGCAATGGAAAGTGTGATCTATTAGTGACTAGAGAATTCTAAAACCCAAGCTTTGAAATGTCAGCATGGTTGTCACATCCTATGAAAGTTTATCTAAATGTTATAATTGTCCCACATGGCTAAATACTTTCAATGACATATGTATAGAATTGAAGACATTAAAATGTCTGTCCCAAAATGAAAATTCTAAGATTATCACAATGAGTTTCTACCTAGACATAAAGCATTTTTATAACAATTCCTTCTTCTAAGAAATGAAAATAATCACCATTTCATTTTTGAAGAAGTGAGACTTTAAGAAGTCTAATTTCTTATCATTAGAAACAATGTTGGCCGGGCGCGGTGGCTCACGCTTGTAATCCTAGCACTTTGGGAGGCCGAGGCGGGCGGATCACGAGGTCAGGAGATCGAGACCACGGTGAAACCCTGTCTCTACTAAAAAATACAAAAAATTAGCCGGGCGTGGTGGCGGGCGCCTGTAGTCCCAGCTACTCGGAGAGGCTGAGGCAGGAGAATGGCGTGAACCCGGGAGGCGGAGCTTGCAGGGAGCCGAGATTGCGCCACTGCACTCCAGCCTGGGCGACAGAGCAAGACTCCGTCTCAAAAAAAAAACAAACAAAAAAAAACAAAAAAAAACAAAAACAAAACAAAAACAAAACAAAACAAAACAAAAAAAAGAAACAATGTTGCGATTTAAGTGCCGCCTTACTATGAACACGCCCTTAGAAACTGATTTAGTCTTCATAAAGATTTCTCAGAATGTTGTAAAAATGTGTCATCTTCGTTTGGTAATTATAGTTTTGTTTCTGTCTTTGTTTTAAGGCAAGAAAACCAGTCTAGCCGTGTTAGAAACAGAAAGAAATTCTACATGGCTAAATGATTACTCAACAAAACTATTTTCTAAACATAAAGGCAAACTATGGTGTTTAACGCAGATTGCCTTCATAATTCAAGCTCTGTAGAAATAATAAAGGGCTGTGTTATTGGTGTCCCAATTACAAAGGCCAGTTTCTTAGCTCCTCAAGACCTTGTGGTTAACCAGTCTCACTCTGTGTCAGTTGCCACTGGAAGTGTCTGAATGGGCATTTCACAATATTACTTGTGAAAATGCACCTTCCTCATTTTAAAGGAAGTCTGGTTTTGGCAGAAACTCTCAGCTTGCTACACTGAATACCATTAGCCTTTTTGAAAACTAACATCCCTTCACTTGATTCCAGGGTTGCAGATAAGCTCCCCCGGCCCAACCTCCTGCTGCTCAAGCACTTGGTCTATGTGCTGCACCTCATCAGCAAGAACTCTGAGGTCAACAGGATGGACTCCAGCAATCTGGCCATCTGCATTGGGCCCAACATGCTCACCCTGGAGAATGACCAGAGTCTGTCATTTGAAGCCCAGAAGGACCTGAACAACAAGGTTTGTTCTGCTTACTGATGAGAAATCCCCAACTTCTGATCTCACCATCTGTTTGCCAAGTCCAGGCAATAAAATGCTTCTGAATGTCTCCAACTGACTCAGAATCACAGTGAAAATATAAAATGCAAAATGCTTTTGTCATAGTTCCACTCTCTCAGATACATGTATCTAATGAAACTGAATAAATCTTTGTCTTCTGTCATTTGTGAGACAGACGAGTGCTGCGAGTGTTTACATCACTCTCTCCCGATATAAAAAAGCCCTCTTGTTTTTGTGTTTTGTACACCACAGTCTATCAGTCTATCAATCTGGGAAACTACTTACTTAAATGAAAATTTTATTAATACTTTAAATTTTTTTAAGCTCTTAAATTTAAAATGCATGTCTCAAAACACCAAGGAGTATCTAACTTTAATGCATATGATTGTTGGCATGGTGGCTCACATCTGAAATCTCAGCACTTTGGGAGGCCGAGGCAGGTGAATTGCCTGAGCTCGGGAGTTTGAGACCAGCCTGGGCAACATGACAAAACCCCGTCTCCACTAAAAATAGAAAAAATTAGCCAGGCGTGGTGGCGGGCGCCCATAGTCCCAGCTGCTCAGAAGGCTGAGGCAGGAGAATCGCTTGAGCCCAGGAGGCAGAGGTTGCATTGAGCTGAGATCGGGCTACTGCACTCCAGCCTGGTGACAGAGTAAGAGCCTGTCTCAAAAAAAAAGTATCTGATTATCCCCAAATTTCTGTATGCTCTTTTCAGACACATAAAGATCTCAGATTCTCAGCCGGGCGCGGTGGCTCACGCTTGTAATCCCAGCACTTTGGGAGGCCGAGGCGGGCGGATCACGAGGTCAGGAGATGGAGACCATGGTGAAACCCCGTCTCTACTAAAAAATACAAAAAATTAGCCGGGCGTGGTGGCAGGCGCCTGTAGTCCCAGCTACTCGGAGAGGCTGAGGCAGGAGAATGGCGTGAACCCGGGAGGCGGAGCTTGCAGTGAGCCAAGATTGCGCCACTGCACTCCAGCCTGGGAGACAGAGCGAGACTCCGTCTCAAAAAAAAAAAAAAAAGATCTCAGATTCTCATTTTGGCACCTGACTCCAGTGTCCCCATTCTTCCTCACCTCCCAAAAAAAAAAAAAAAAAAAAAAAAAAAGTCTTCAAGCTGACAAATTGCTTACTTTTCCTCACAGGTGAAGACATTGGTGGAATTCCTCATTGATAACTGCTTTGAAATATTTGGGGAGAACATTCCAGTGCATTCCAGTATCACTTCTGATGACTCCCTGGAGCACACTGACAGTTCAGGTATGGAATGTGCTATCATTTTATTATGATTGTAGGGAAAAGTTCATCCCAGTCTGCCAGTCATGTAAAGCATCTCTGATATTTGAGGCAGAAGTTACCTTCACAAATCACCGAGTCGGACTAGACTCCAGTCCATTAGGAAGTCATTAAACATGAAAACCCTGCTCCGGGCTTTTCCTGCAGCGCCTCCTCAGCCCACAGATAGTCTTTCCCCCTTCCCAGTGTACATCGCAAATCACTGCTGATTTCACTAAGCTACCTTTAGCTCTAGAGTTGGAGTGAGAAACTTTTGTTTCCACTTCATGGGATATGACTCCATCACAATGAAAATGGGTCCAGTAAAAGGAGCAGTTTTAAAAATTAAGGTCAATAAATTTTCAGTGAAATGCTGTTCTCTCTTTTCTTATTCTCTCCTCTCTTTCTCTCCTTCCTCCCTCCTTTACTCATTTCCTTTCCCTATTTTTCTTCTGATGTCAAAATAAATTCAGAAAGAAACAAACTTTTCATGTGGTACATTTCTTGTCATATCAAGCCCCTAAGTAGTTCTGCTAATAAATCACCTAGTGCCCTGATTGGTATGAGCAGGGCAAACTGTAGCAAAGTTCATTTCTAAAAGAACCTGAATGGCCGTGCACGGTGGCTCACACCTGTAATCCTAGCACTTTGGGAGGCCAAGGCAGGCAGATCACCTGAGATCAGGAGTTCGAAACCAGCCTCGCCAACATGGTGAAACCCCGTCTCTACTAAAAATAGAAAAAATAGCGAGGCATGGCGGTGGGCACCTGTAATCCTAGCTACTGAGGAGGCTGAGGCAGGAGAATCGCTTGAACCCAGGAGGCAGAGGTTGCAGTGAGCCAAGATCACATCACTGCACTCCAGCCTGGGCAACAAAGCGAGAGTCCATCTCAAAAAATATAAAATAAATAAAATACAAATAAAAATAAATAAATAAAAAAACCCAAACAAATGTTCAACTGCTGCTTGACTTCCCCCAGATGTGTCGACCCTGCAGAATGACTCGGCCTACGACAGCAACGATCCTGATGTGGAATCCAACAGCAGCAGTGGCATCAGCTCTCCCAGCAGGCAGCCCCAGGTGCCCATGGCCACAGCTGCTGGCTTGGATAGCGGGGGCCCACAGGATGCCCGAGAGGTCAGCCCAGAGCCCATTGTGAGCACCGTGGCCAGGCTGAAAAGCTCCCTCGCACAGCCCGATAGGAGGTACTCAGAGCCCAGCATGCCGTCCTCCCAGGAGTGCCTCCAGAGCCGGGTGACAAACCAAACACTAACAAAGAGTGAAGGGGACTTCCCCGTGCCCCGGGTAGGCTCTCGTTTGGAAAGTGAGGAGGCTGAAGACCCATTTCCAGAGGAGGTCTTCCCTGCAGTGCAAGGCAAAACCAAGAGGCCGGTGGACCTGAAGATCAGGAACTTGGCCCCGGGTTCGGTGCTCCCGCGGGCGCTGGTTCTCAAAGCCTTCTCCAGCAGCTCGCTGGACGCGTCCTCTGACAGCTCGCCCGTGGCTTCTCCTTCCAGTCCCAAAAGAAATTTCTTCAGCAGACATCAGTCTTTCACCACAAAGACGGAAAAAGGCAAGCCCAGCCGAGAAATTAAAAAGCACTCCATGTCTTTCTCCTTTGCCCCTCACAAAAAAGTGCTGACCAAAAACCTCAGCGCGGGGTCTGGGAAATCGCAAGACTTTACCAGGGACCACGTCCCGAGGGGTGTTAGAAAGGAAAGCCAGCTTGCCGGCCGAATCGTGCAGGAAAATGGGTCTGAAACCCACAACCAAACAGCCCGCGGCTTCTGCCTGAGACCCCACGCCCTCTCGGTGGATGATGTGTTCCAGGGAGCTGACTGGGAGAGGCCTGGAAGCCCACCCTCTTATGAAGAGGCCATGCAGGGCCCGGCAGCCAGACTAGCGGCCTACGGGAGCCAGACCGCGGGGAGCCTGACCGTCGGGAGCATGAGGGCGAGGATGCTGGAGGCGGACTGCCTCCTACCCCCTCTTCCACCTGCTCACCACGTAGAGGACTCAAGACACAGGGGCAGCAAAGAGCCACTCCCTGGCCACGGACTCTCTCCCCTGCCTGAGCGATGGAAACAGAGCAGAACTGTCCATGCTTCTGGGGACTCTCTGGGGCACGTGTCTGGCCCAGGGAGACCTGAGCTCCTCCCGCTGAGGACTGTCTCCGAGTCCGTGCAGAGAAACAAGCGGGACTGTCTCGTGCGACGATGTAGCCAGCCGGTCTTTGAGGCTGACCAATTCCAATACGCCAAAGAATCGTATATTTAGGAGGGAGGCCATACGCCATGCCATAGCTTGTGCTATCTGTAAATATGAGACTTGTAAAGAACTGCCTGTAGATTGTTTTTAAAAGGTCTTGAATAAGCTCCTTTAGAAAGTTGTGGAAAGCCCTCCTCAGTGAGGATAGCTACACCATGGCCATGGCGATCAGATAGTCTGTGTGTACCTGGATTTGTGCAATATGTAAAAATGTATAAAATGTATTCTAGATAAGGTGTTAGGTGCAAAGAGTGTCTAATGATCCCTGCACACGTTTGTGAACTTGCAGTGAAGTACATTGCTGTTCCTTGCTTCCTGGGGCACTTTTCTCTTGGTTAGTGTTTAAAAATTATCTTTGCTTTTTTAGTGTGGCCTCAAATGTCATGCCAATTTTCACATTTTCCACAAACTCCATTTAGAGAGAAATGTTTAAATCTCTGGTATAAGTTTACTCCATACTAGAGTAAACTATACATTACTCTATATAAGCAGCCTTGCAATAACTAATCACCACCATAGAAGAAAGAAACAGACTGCAAGGAACAGAGTGTCTGGAGTCATCAAAGACATTAAAAACTCCAGTAAAAGCAGGGGCCATAGAAAAAATCATGAAAAACACTTCAACATGTCCTTTCAATCATCCAATTAAATTTGGGTAGATTAATGAAAATGTATTACATCAATATTAACTCATCTATAGCACTTTGAGTTTCTTTGTAGTTCATGATGTCCTATCCTATAATGTGGAGGTAAATGATTTTATATGCATTGGGGGTCATATATAAAACTTCAATGTAATTTCACTACAATAAATTGCCTTCCTTATTTGAAAGTAAAAATGTTCACTTTTTATTGACATGTTAACTCCTTTCCCTCAATTAACAGAAATCCACTAAGAAGATCATTCACATGTTGGTTCACTCAACAAGCATTTATTCAATATATATTCACTATTCTAGACTAACAGCAAGACCGGGGATCTTGTTTAGGAAGAAGCAGTCCCTGTTCTCCAGAATTTGCAAAACCATAAAAAAGCACCTACTTTAAGACATTTTTTTTCAGCAAGCAGTCATTCTGCCAGAAAAATTTAGTACACAAATACAGGATAACATAACAAATGTAAAATTTCTCATTTCTAGTGAATTAAACTTTCCAGTAATTTTACATCTCACCTCATTCTTATGATGCTCAGTTTGTTTAATTATTGGCAAACATAATGGTAAAATGTTTGTAATGTATTAGAACTTTACTGCTCAATTATTAAGATATTTATCCAGTATCTTAGAGATGCTCAACTTCAATTTTCCTTATCAGCTTTTTAAAATAAAAAATCATGCATGCTTCTGATTTGTTATAGAAATATTTTGTGTTGAGTCTTTTCAGAGATGATTTATAAATAATGTGCAAAGTTAATAATAATGTAAAATAGACTGCTCAAGGCAGCACACTCAGACCTAATATTAAAAATACTTCATTGATGGGCCAGGCGTGGTGGCTCATGCCTGTAATCCCAGCACTTTGGGAGGCCGAGGTGGGCAGATCATTTGAGATCGGGAGTTTGAGACCAGCCTAGCCAACATGGTGAAACCCCATCTCTACTAAAAATATAAAACATAGCCAGGTGTGGTGGTGGGTGCCATAGTCCCAGCTACTTGGGAGGCTGAGGCAGGAGAATCACTTGAATCTGGAAGGCAGAGGTTGCAGTGAGCCGAGATCATGCCACTGTCCTCCAGCCGGGGTGACAGAGTGAGACTCGGTCTCAAAAAATTAAAAAATAAATAAATAAAATAAATAATAAAAATATTAAGCCCCAATAATATATAAATTTCATGGGGCAGAGCTTACCTGACTGCTAACTTAAGAAAAGCAGTCCTTTTCCAGAGTTGGTCACTAATAGCAATAGTTACAATTTTAGCATTACCATGTGCCAGGCACTGTGCTAAGTATTTCAGTACTGAAAAAAAAATCCTGTGCCTCTAACAATAGCCACTTCTTATTGAGAATCAGAGGATTCCCATCAATAGACCACTAAGACTACAAACAGGAAGCTACAAATGTATTCCCACTTTACCACTCACCTGATCTCTGTGTGACCCTACTGAGGTCATGAAAACCCAACTCAGGTCATGAAAACCCTACCCAAATTTCCTTATTTTAAAAAAGCGGAATGAAACTGGAAGTCCTGTACACAAATGAATAGCACATTTTGCTGACGCACGTTTAGGAGCTCCCTGCCCAAGCAAATGTCGTTGTTAGTCTTTCAACAGTGCAGACAGTAACAGTTGACTATTTCAAATATCGCACAGTGTGGTAGCCCCACTCCTATCTACGGAGTCCATCTGCCTTTCAAATAGGTTTTCCCAGCCTGGCTCCCAAGTATATTAGTTTTTGAGAGCTGCTGTAAAAAGTACCGTAGATCGGGCGGCTCAGACCACAGAAATGTATGTCTCACAGTTCTGAAATCCAGAGGTCCAAGGTCAAGGTTTCAGCAGGGTTGATTCCTTCTGGGGCTGTGAGGGAGAATAGGTTCCAGGGCTCTCTCCTTAGCACAGATGGCCTCTTCCCTGTGTCTCTTCACATTATCTTCCCTCTACGTGAGTCTGTCTCCAAATTTCCCCTTCTAAGGACACCAGTTATACTGGATTAGGACCCAACCTAATGACCTCATTTTACCTCTGTAAAGACTCTCTCTCCAAATATAGTCACATTCTGAGATGTTGGGGATTAGGACTTCAACATGTGAATTTGGATGGGGCAAGACACAATTCAACCCATAACACCAAGTTTTTCAAAATACTACTTAAAGATACCTTGAATATGCCAATAATTTGAATATTTCACCATAACCAGAGAGCTAGGGCTTATAGTGAGATTTAGATGACATTAAAATGATGCTTTAGTCAAGGATCCAGGAACACCAGAGTTCTGTCCTCTATTGACTTCCTAAGGGCCCACACTAATGACAAATGGGGCAATCACAGATGTACCTGACGCAAAGTGTATAGTAAAACCGGGTTGGAAGCCTAATTAGGAGCTTAAACTTAAATTCAGGTCTGATTCCCTGGGAGATGCTCTCTACTCCGGTGAAGACGGGGAGAGGTGGATGGCCCATGATACACGGATTATCCGTGCTGACACACTGTGCACTGTGCCCCCCACCCACACACCAGCACTACTGAGGCCTGAAAGAAATTAAAACTTGTTCCAGAAATGTTGACTGGTGGGAGTTAACCAAGGTTAGGTGCTTTTGTGGGAGCTTAGCAAAACTAAGATTGCTCCAGAACTTGAACCCAACAAATACAACACCTGTGTTACACTGGGGTCCCTTGGAAGCTGAAGTCGCAGCTATGGTTTTTAGTGCTAACAAAACAAATAACAGTTAATGGCCATAGCGCATCCCATGGCCATAGATAGAATGTGCAAAGAGCTACAAACACTGTTTATCCTTAGGTTTATCCTAAATTAAAAGAATACATTGATAGATAAATCCTTCTGATTATGGTCTCACTGGAAAAATCGCCAATACGTGCTTCTCTCTTGAAAGGTCAAACAGACAGAAACTCACATCAGATGCGATCTCACATGTTTCCAGTTTCTTTTTTAATTAAGTTATGTAATCTTAACTCTTCCTCTGCAAAAAGAGAATTACTGAGGAATGAGAGGTATAAACATTTTGCTGGAATTGGAAGTGAATCACTTTTTAGCAATATTTTAAATGTGGACCGAACTTCTGCATTATGTTCACTCCAGAGTAAAAATTAAATGTAAACGAGGAAAAACGAATGGGATGAAGTGCTTCCTCCTACTACAGGCTACAAAGAGGGGGATGTTGTGAAACAAACAAACAAGCAAACTTGCAGAATGCAAAATCTGGCCAGAAACAGGAAATGCAGAATGTTAACATCTCCGTGGAAAAAGAAAGACAAAGCGTTGACAAAGAATGAATATACGACCCAAATTCACAGAACCTGAGTCTGTGAATACCCCAAAATCTGCTCCCATGCACAGGGCACTAAACCTGTCTGAGCTCCGGTTTCTCCATCTATCAGATGAGGGTAATGATAACCTGCATCAGTTATGGAACGCGTGTAACAGAAAACCCAGACAACAGACGCTTAAATAAGGAGGTTTGTGCGCTCTATGAAAAGGCTCTATGAAGGCTCATGGACTCCTCCGGCCCTGGTTCCTTCACACTCAGAGCCAGTTTCATGGGGCTATGACCTGTGGACCCAATGCTAGGGTAATTCTCTGCTATTGACATTTTTAGAGTATTAATAATTGAGAACAGGAGCCCTGCATTTCCACTTCGCACTGGGCCCCGCAAATTATGTAGCCAGTCTTGTTCATAACTTCAAGCTTTCTAGTCTACCATCCTTTCTGGGAACATGATCCTCTTCCCCCAACCTTTCCCTCCAGATCCGAAGCAGGAACTTTCTGCTTAATAACCTCTACCTCCATCCCAGAGGCCAGAACTTAGTACGTGGCTTCTTCTTTCCTTTTTTTTTTTTTTTGAGACAGAGTCTCACTCTGTCGCCCAAGCTGGAGTGCAGTGGCGCAATCTCGGCTCACTGCAACCTCTGACTCCTGGGTTCAAGCAATTCTCCTGCCTCAGCCTCCCAAGTAGTTGGAAGTACAGGCACATGCCGCCACACCCTACTAATTTTTTGTATTTTACTAGAGACGGGGTTTCACCATGTTGCCCAGGCTGGTCACGAACTCCTGAGCTCAGGCAATCCGTCTGCCTCGGCCTCCCAAAGAGCTGAGATTACAGGCGTTAGCCACCGTGCTCGGCCAGTACGTGGCTACTCTTACCAGCAGAGGAACCTAAGAAGACGGTTTTTATAGCCAATTGCCTCTCCCAGCAAAATCGGTAAGAAATTAGGAGATGGATACTGCAAGGCCTTGACACAAAAGTCAAATAAAAGAGATCGTAGGTACAATGAAACACATCCAAATTCAGTTTAAAAAGGCAGGATAAAGTAGACTATCTACTTAATATAATGAGACCACTGAAAATGTTCCATATGATTAGGAATAATAAAAAGATAAGGCAGATAACAGTCTCAAGAGTATTTCAATTATTTGTATGCTCACTGTTAGAATTTTATAATTATACAACAGTAGTTTTAAGTAAAATAAATTAGTAACAAATATTAATTGGCCTCCTACAATATAAAAATATTGCATTTGTATAAGGAATTTACAATCTAGTAGAGAAATAAGACACCTTTGACAGCAAAGTTCCAAGTGAGTGATAATAACACAAAATACACAGAAGAAATGAATGGTTGCTTCACGGTCTCATTACTTTAGGATATACTTCACATTTAAAGGAACCTTAAAGATTTCAAACAAGTGCAAGTACAACATTCAAAACAATTGTGGAAGGTTCCAGCTGGATATTCACTTACAGGATTTGGCAATATCTTTGAGAAGTAAATAGTTAGATGTCATTTTTCCATCTTTGCTGAAAAGGGCATTTCCTATCCAAAATTTGTTTTGAAAAACACAAAGCAGTAGATAAGGTAACTGCTGATATACGGGCTGTTCACCTTTCCAAACAACACGTATCTTGTTAGTTTCCTAACCAAGGATTTTCAATGTCTTCTTAACACTATTTTTATTGAGTCTAAAGCCCTCTGCCTACCATCTATCATTCAAGGCCCTTCTTAATTTAGGCCCATCCTAAGTAAGCAAATTCACTTATTTTCTTAACTCTCTAGTGGCTTTCTACCATAAATCATAATTATGACAACAGCTAATTATACATATTAACACTAAGAATCTGAGATATAGCTACAGTGGTGTTCAGATGAAAATTCACATCCTCATATGATTATATTAATAAACAAAAGTAAAAATGAATGAATTCAGCATACATACCACTTATGGAGTTAGAAAAGGAAATAATAAAAATAAAGTTGAAATTAATAATTTAGAAAACAGAAAAAGAATAAAACTGATAAATACAACCAAAGCTGGCTCTCTAAAAAAATAAATAAAACAAACTTCTGCTTAATCTAAGCAAGAAAAAGGGAGAAACTAAAAACATACAACATGAGAAAGGCTAATGGGACAATAACTACAGAAAATTAGAAGAATCAAAAGACTACTTTGCAAATATATTTGAATATATTCTATGCAAATATATTTGAAGTACTATATATTATAATATATTGTATTATTATATTATACATTATATTTATATATATAATATATTATATTAATATATTTGAATATGCTATGCAACTATATTTGAAATATGAATTAGATTAGCAGTTTTCTAGGAAGACGTCATTTACCAACCTGAGTACAAAAAAGAGAAAAATCTTAAGCAGATTTATCTCATAGATGAAACAAAGAAACTAGCGAATCACTCTCCCTAATTCCCTAAGTCCAGTTGGTTTCACAGGATTTCTCCCAAATCTTTAAAAAACAGATCATTCCAGTGCTATTTAAACTACCTAGACTATGAAAAAGAAAAAAAAAGTTTTAAATTATTTTGATAAAGCAACTATAACACGCTACCAAAACCCAGTAACAATTTCACATACACAAAAAGGAAAATTATAGATCAGTCTTACAAATATTGATGCAAAAATTATAAAATATCCAATAGAATATATAATGACCAAGTGACATTTATTCCAAAATGCAAATATGACTTGATGTAGGAATTATTAATATGATACATCATATTAATAAGTTAGAAGGAAAGTAACATGATTAGATCCATAGATAGTAAGACAAGCCCTATCAAAATTTAATCTCCATTATGAGGTTTTTATTTATTTATTATGTTTTTAATAATAATACAGATAGGGTCCCACTATGTTGACCAGGCTGGTCTTGAACTCCTGGCCTCAAGCAATCCTCTCATCTCAGCCTCCCAAAGTGCTGAGATTGCAGGTGTGAGCCACTGCGCCTGGCCTCTTAAGGTTTTTTAAAAATATATTTAATAAAATAGAAATGAATGAACATAATTTTTTTTTAAAAATATGTCTATCTCAGATCAAAAGGCAATATCAGACTTAATAAGGAAACACCAGAAACTCCCTTGAAGTCAGAAAAAAGTCTGATTGGCACTATTTCCCTTTATTATCTAACACACTCTGGAGGTAGTATCTAAAGCAACCAGACAAGAGAAAGAAATCAGAGAAACAAAAATTGTAAGAGAGGAGGTAAGGCTATGACTATTTACAAATTATATAATTCGGTATCTGGAAAATTCATGAGCATCAACTAAAAACAAAAATTACTAGAAATAAAACACATTGAGCAAGCAAGGTATAAAATAAATACACAGAAATCAAAAGCCTCTGTACATACTAATAGCTAGAAAATATAACAAAAGAAAAGGCCCCATGTACATTCACAAAAAATAGGAACAAAGTTAGCAAAACCAGTCTTTAATAAGATAGAAATCAATGAACATAATTTTTTTAAATATGTCTATCTCAGACCAAAAGACAGTATCAGACTTGATAAGGAAACAAAATGTTCCTGCAGGACAAAGAAGTAGAGTTGAATAAATAGAACCACTTATTATATTTTTGGAGAGTAACATAAAAATCATAAAAAATGTCAAGTTATCCTAAGTTAATTTTTAAACTTAAGGTGATCTTGATAAAAAGAAAGAGAGAAAGAGAGAAAGAAAGAAAGAGAGAGAGAGAGAGAGAGAGAAATAAAGGAAAGAAAGAAAGAAAGAAAAGAAAGAAAGAAAGAAAGAAAGAAAGAAAGAAAGAAAGAAAGAAAGAAAGAAAGAAAGAAAGAAAGAAAGACAGACAAACAGGAAGGGGTTTTTTTATTTTTTTTTCTTGGTTGTTTTTGTTGCTCACTAGAACTAAAGAAAACTGAATCCATAAATCATATTTAAAAATCAATAAGCCCTAATAGGACAGAGGACTCTAGAAAAGAGGAGCAATGATGGAAAACTAGAAACCAGCCCTTCTAGATTTTAAGCGACACTCAACACTTTTGGGAACTGGAGCTTGAGTAGACCTACCGAACAGAACGGAAGCAAATGCATACAGGACTTTGGTATGTAAAGCTGGCATTTCAAATCAGTGGGGACTATAAACATGATTCAATAAATGGTGTTGGTATAAATGAGTGGCCATTTGGGAAAAAAAAAAAGGAACATTGGGACCATATCAATTTATGCTACGGGAAATTCTGGATAGGTGGAAGGTTAAATGTGGGAAGTGAAAGAATCAAAGCTCTAAGAGAAATGAGGAAAACTTTATTTATAATATCAGAGTGGGAAAGCCTTGATAACATGACTTAAAACCCAGAAGACATGAAATAATGACAAGTTAAAAACATAAAAATAAAAATCATCTGCATGAGTGAAACACCATAAACAAAAGACAAAGGACAAACTTGGGAAAATATTTGCATCTCATCTAACAGAAAACAAAGCTAGTTTGGTTTTATTTAATAGCTTTAGAGTGGGTTTTGGTTACATGGATGAATTGTACAGTGGTTAAATCTGGGATTTTAGTGGACCCATCGTCACCCAAGTAGTGTACATTGTACCCAATAGGTACTTTTTCATCCCTTACCTCCCTCCTAGCCTTCCCCATTCTGAGTCTCCAATGTCCACAGTACCACTCTGTATGCCTTTTAGTTTAGCTCCCACTTATCAGTGAGAACATGCAGTATTTGCCTTTCCGTTCCTGCATTAATTCACTTAGGATAATGGCCTCCATCCATGTTTTGGCAAAGGACACGATTTCATTCTTGGGGCTAACTTTTATAACATATTAAGTTCCTGTAAAAAGATAAGGGAAAGAACAAAACTCAATAAGAAATGTACAAGGGATATGAACAGCCAATACAAAGAAAAAGAAAAGCAAATGGAACTGGGCATGGTGGCTCATGCCTATCATCCCAGCACTTTAGAAGGCTGAGGTGGGCAGATAGCTTGAGCCCAGAAGAGGCCAGCCTAAGCAACATAGTGAGACCCCCTCTCTATTTTAAAATATGTTTTTTTTAAAAAAAGCAAATGGCTCTTTAACTTTTGAAAAGATACACAAGTTCACTCATTTTTTAAAAAAACTAAACTACACAAAGACACTATTTCTCCCATAAGCAAAAATCTAAAAGTTTAATAATACACTATGGTGCTTTGTACATCTGTTGTGTGTAACAGGTGTACATCTAAATGTGTACATCTAAATGTAGATATACACCTGTGTACATTTGTTATTAAATGTACTAAATATTTTATTTTTGAACGTATTATAAATGAAATTGTTTTTCAATTCATTTTCCAGTGGTTTGCTGCTAAAATATATGAATAGAATTGGCCAGGCACAGTGGCTCATGTCTGAAATCTCACCCTTTGTGAGGCCAAGGCGGGAGGATCACTTGAGGCCAGTAGTTCAAGACCAGCCTGGTCAACAGAGTAAGACCCCCATCTTGACAAAAATAAACAATAAAAAATAAGCCGGGTGTGGTGACACATGCCTGTAGTCCCAGATACTTAGGAGGCTGAGTTGGGAGGATTGCTTGAGCCAAAGAGTTTGAGGCTGCAATGAACTATAATTGTGCCACTGCACTCCAGCCTGGGTAAACAGAGCAAGACCCTGTCTGTAAAATTTAAAAAAGAAAACAGAATTGATTTTCGTATTTTAATTTTATATACTTTGCCGTATTTACTTACTACTTGATGTGGCTGGGGGCTCTGTGTCCCCACCCAAACCTCATGTTGAATTGTGACCCTGAGTGTTGGAGGTGGGGCTTGGAGGGAGGTGATTGGATCATGGGGGTGGTTTCTAATGGTTTAGTACCATCTCCCTACTGCTATCTCATGATGGAATTCTCATGGGATCTGCTTCTTTTAAAAGTGTGTAGCACCTCCCCTTTCACTCTTTCTTACCTGCCATCATGTGAAGATGTGCTGGCTTCCCCTTCACCTTCTGCCATGATTGTAAGTTTTCTGAGGCCTCCCCACCCATGCCTCCTGTACAGCCTGCAGAACTGTGAGTCAATTAAACCTCTTTTCTTCATAGATTACCCAGTCCAGATAGTTCTTTATAGCAGTGTGAGAATGGACTAATACAGGAAATTGGTATCAGAGAAGTGGGGCATTGCTACAAAAGATACCTGAAAATGTGGAAGCAGCTTTGGATGGGCAGAGGTTGGAATGGTTTGGAAGGCTCAGAAGAAGACAGGAAGATGAGGGAAAGTTTGGAACTTCCTAGAGACTTGTTGAATGGTTTTGACCAAAATATTGATAGTGATATATGACAGTGAAGTCCAGACTAAGGAGGTCTTAGATGGAGATGAAGAACTTATTGGGAACTGGAGCAAAGGTCATTCTTGCTATGCTTCAGCAAAGAGACTGGTGGCATTGTGCCTCTGCTCTAGGGATCTGTGAAACTTTGAACTTGAGAGAGATTATTTAGAATATCTGGTGGAAGAAATTTCAAAGCAGCAAAGCATTCAAGAATTGACATGGCTGCTTCTAACAGCATATGCTCATATGCATTCACAAAGAGGTGGTCTGGTATTGGAACTTATAGTTTAAAGGGAAGCAGAGTATAAAAGCTTGGAAAATTTTCA
The DNA here is from genome assembly GCF_009828535.3 of Hylobates moloch. NCBI lineage: Eukaryota > Metazoa > Chordata > Mammalia > Primates > Hylobatidae > Hylobates > Hylobates moloch. The sequence continues at coordinate 167,227,240 of NW_026652277.1, read as the reverse complement.
GCCTACCATGTAGTAGAAAAGAAAAACCTATTTTCTGGGAAGTAATTCAAGCCATCTGCAGAAATTTACATAAGTAAAATATAGCCAAGACAATGGGGAAAATGCCTCTAAGACATTTCAGAGACCTTCACAGCAGACCCTCCTATTACAGGCCCAGAGGCCTAGGAGGGAGAAATGGTTTTGTGGGCCAGGTCCAGGGCCTTACTGCTCTGTGCAGCCTTGGGACATGGTGCCCTGCATCCTAGCTGCTCCAGTTTCAGCCGTGGCTAAAAGGGGCCACAGTACAGCTCAGGTCATTGCTTCAGAGGGTGTAAGCCCCAAGTCTTGATGGCTTCCCTGTGTTGTTGGGCCTGTGGGGTAAGCAAAGGGCAAGAGTTGAGATTTGGGAGCCTCTGCCTGGATTTCAGAGGATGTATGGAAACACCTGGATGTCCATGCAGAAGTCTGCTGCAGGACTGGATCCCTCATGGAGAACCTCTACAAGGGCAGTGTGAAGGTGAAATGTGGGGTTGGAGCTCCCACCAAGTTCCCACTGGGGCACTGCCTAATGGAGCTGTGAGAAGACAGCCACCATCCTCCAGACCCCAGGATGATAGATCCACTGACAGCATGCACTGTGCACCTGAAAAAGCTGCAGGCACTCAATCCCAGCCCATGAAAGCAGCTGCGGGGGTTGTACCCTGCAAAGCCACAGAGGCAGAGCTGCCCAAGGCCTTGGGAGCCCACTTCTTGCATCAGTGTGCCTTGGATGTGAGACATGGAGTCAAAGGAGAGTATTTTGGAGCTTGGAGATTTAATGACTGCCTTCCTGGGCTTTGCTTGCAAGAGGCCTATAGCCCCTTTGTTTTGGCCAATTTCTCCCTTTTGGAATGGGAGCATTTACTCAATGCCTGTACCCTCACTGTATCTTGGAAGTAACTAACTTATTTTACAGGCTCATAGGCAGAGGGTATTTGCCTTGTCTCAGATGAGACTTTGGACTGGGACTTTTGAGTTAATTCTGGAATGAGTTAAGAATTTGGAGGATTGTCGGGAAGGCATAATTGTTTTTTGAAATGTGAAAAGGACATGACATTTGGTAAAGGCCAGGTGCAAAATGATATGGTTTGGTTCTGTGTCCTTACCCAAATCTCATGTTGAATTGTGATAATGAGCGTTGGAGGTGGGGCCTGGTGAGAGGTGATTGAATCATAAGGGTAGTTTCTAATGGTTTACCACCATCCTTCTAGTGCTGTCTTGTGATGGAATTCTCACGAGATCTGCTTCTTTTAAAAGTGTGTAGCACCTCCCCCTTCGTTCCCTCTCTCACCTGCCACCATGTGAAGACGTGCTGGCATCCCTGTCACCTTCTGCCATGATTTTAAGTTTCCTGAGGCCTCCCCAGCCATGCCTCCTGTACAGCCTGTGGAACTGTGAGTCAATTAAGACTCTTTTCTTCAAAGATGACCCAGTTTCAGGTAGTTCTTTATAGCAGTGTGAGAATGGAATAATATGCTACTTCTAATTATTCTGTAGATCCTTAGGATGTACAAAACAATCACATGTAAACAATCATATTGCCTGCAAATAAGGATGATTTTGCTTCCTTTCTGATCTTTATCATTTTATCATTCTTTATTGCAGTGGCTAGAAGCTCCAATTCAATATTGAGTAGAAGTGGTAAAAAAAAAATGAGCACATTTGCCTTTTTTCTGACTTTGGTAGAATATCATTTAATATTTCACCGTTAAGTATAATGCTCACTGTAGGTTTTTCATAGATGCTTTTTATGAAGTTGAAGAAGACCTTCATAGTCTCGGTTTGGTGAGAATTTTTCTTATAAATGGATATCAAATTTTGTCATATTTTTTATCTACATATGAAAATGATCAGATGGTTTTTCTCCTTTATTCTGTTAATATGGTGAGTTATAATGATTTTCTAATGTTAAACAAACCTTGAATTCCTGGGATAAAACTAATTGGTTATGCTGTATTATTTTATTATTTGCTTTATGTTTGTCTCCTCTGCCGTTAGTCCATCTTGTTCTCCCCTTCCTGTATTCTTTTGGATTAAGTGAATATTTTTATAATTTCATTTTAACTTACCTATTGGTCTTTTAGTCTTTTGCATGATTTCTTAGAAGCTCCTCTAGAGACTATAATATAATCCCTTAACTTCTCAGTCTACTGGCAATTTTATTGGTCCATTTACCCTCCCCGGCCACACCACCAACAATGCCACCATCTTTTATGCCATAGCTGCCATATAATCTATCTGTATGTGATATAAACCTTAAGTCAATATTATAGTATGTCCTTTATACAGTTGTGCATATATGAAAGAAATTAAGAGGAAAATTGGTCTTTGATGTTTACTCCAATATTTATAATCTTTTATGCTTTTTATTCCTTTTCTTATATCATTTCCCTTCAGTCTGTACAACTTTCTTTAGCTTCTGGAAGTGCAGGTCTTCTGGCGATGAGTTCTCTTAGTTTTCTGATATCTGAAGATGTCTTCATGTTGCTTTCATTCTTGAAGGGTATTTTTGCTAGACAGAGATTTCTAAGCTGACAGTTTTTTCTTTAAGCACTTCAACAATTTCATTCCACTGTCCCTGACTTCTATAATTTCTGCTGAGAAGTCCAGAACCATTGAAATCATTATTCTCCTATATATAATGTGTCATTTTTATTTACTGCTTTTAAGATTCCTCTGGTTTTTTTGTTTGTTTGTTTGTTTTCAGTAGTTTGACTATGATGTGTCTAGTTTGTTTGTATTTATCCTTTTGGGATTCACAAAGCTTATCCAATCAGAAAATGTAAACATCTTATTAAATTTAGGATGTTTTCAGACACTATTTTTTCAAATGTTTGCCATCTCATTCTTTTTCTTCTCTCTTCCTGATACTTTTAACTATCCATAATGTCAGCTTTTTTTATATTGTGCCACACATTCCTGAGGCTCTCTATGTTCCCTTTTCCCCTCCTCCTCCTCCTCCTTCTTTAGATGGGACAACTTCTATTGCTCTGTCTTCAAATCCACTGGTTCTTTCCTCTCTATCTCCATTATGCTATTAGAGCCCATCCAGCAAATTTTTTATTTCATGTATTGCATTTGTCAGTTCTAAAATGTCCACTTTTTATATATTTTCTTTATATATTTTACATTTCTCTCCTAAAATTTCCTATCTTCTCACTTATTAGGAGCATTTTTTTCACTCTATTGAGCATAATAACTGCTTTAAATTCCTTGACTAATAGTTTCAACATTTCGGTCATCTGAAATTGACCTCTTTTTATTATCTTCTTTGTTGTCAATACATCACATTTTCCTGGTCCTTCATATTTTGAGTAGTTTTGGACATTGTGGATGTTTCATAAGTCAAGACTCTAAGTTCTGTTGTATTCATTCCAAGGCTGTTGATACTTTAACAAGCAATTGACTTGGTTACACTGAAGGTTGTAAACTCCATGTATCTCATGGTGAGCGGCCATTCAAATCTCAATTCAATACTCCAAACCTTAGCTGCAAGTGGCTTTGAATCTGGTTTGTGTGCATGTGGTTCACAGGTCAGCTAGAGACTTGGGCAGAGTTCAGATACAGAATTTGGGTCCCCCCTTCTCTGGCTCTGTCCTCTCTGGGATTTTTCCCTCCCTCTCGTGGCCATGATCGCCCCAGGCTCCAGGCCCTGACTCCTTAGACCAGAAAGGTGGCAGTCTTTTATGGGAGTTTTAGCCACTCCCAGACACTCTGTGACCATGGCCCATCTTTTGGACAAGGCTGAAAAACAGGAAACTCACACTCTCCTCCAAGATTCAACTCCCCTCTGCCTGCATCTGTTCACTTCCCAGGTCTCTTTGGTAGTTATTTTTGGTAGTTTGTCCAGTTTATAGTTGCTATATTTGTGGCAGGGTTGGTCTGTTAGGAGTCTGGTTGGTCTGAAGGAGACACACACCATACCACAGGGTATGTGTCTCCTTCACCACTGTATCTGCACCACTGAGTTCAGTGTCCTCACCACAATGATCTGGTGTCCATGGCTCCCAATAGGCTGATTTCAAGGATAAAATGTGATCATATCTAAGAAAAGTACTTTAGCATGTTAAATGTACTGTCAAATGTAAGGAGGCATTTAGATATGTGTAGAAACTGGTCAGCTTCCAAAAATGCAAATACAGCCCAAATAAATGTTAAGAACAATATATTAAAGTCTTAAGAAACCAGATATATGTCAGCAGGGTGCGGCAGCTCATGCCTGTAATCCCAGCACTTTGGGAGGCCAAGGCAGGTGGATCACGAGGTCAGGAGATCGAGACTGTCCTGGCTAACACGGTGAAACCCCGTTTCTAATAAAAATACAAAAAAAATGAGCCAGGCGTGGTGGCGGGCGCCTGTAGTCCCAGCTACCAGGGAGGCTGAGGCAGGAGAATGGCATGAACCCGGGAGGCGGAGCTTGCAGTGAGCCGAGATCCCGCCACTGCACTCTAGCCTGGGTGACAAAGCAAGACTCCGTCTCAAAAAAAAAAGAAAGAAACCAGAAACATTTCAAGCGAGGGCACCTTCACTGTTAGGTGATAGGGCAACCATCTGGTCATTTCATTCATGATCCCAGTTATTTTCATCTGTAGCAAAAAGTTACAGGATTTTTACTGTTACTAGAAATGAGAAATATATATATATATATATATCTGTGATTTCTGGCAAATGTATAGGTGGTATTACACTTGAATTACATCCATACAGTCCCTAGTTATTCCTAGAGATTAAAGAGTTGGAAAAGAAAAAGGTAAAATTTAAATTACAATCTACTGGTCTAAGCCTATATCTTCAAATGGCCAGGCTTATAAAATGTCTTTTTATTTGATATCTTTGCCTCAGCTGTCTTCCCCAGGCAATTTTTTTTAAACAGTCTCAATCTGGCACCTACTGCAGCCTCAACCTCCTGGGCTCAGGTAATCCTCCAACCTCAGCCTGCCAGGTAGCTGGGACTACAGGGGTCCACCACCACGCCTGGCTACTTTTTTTGTATTTTTTATACAGACAGGGTTTCGCCATGTTGCCTAGGCTGGTCTTGAACTCCTGGGCCCAAAGTGCTACATGATTACAGGCATGAGCCACCTCCTCATGCAATTTGAGCAGTATATACAATTGGAAGCCTCACATTCCAAACCCCACCTTCATCGTGTTTCCCAAAATTTTCAAATCCCACCCTTTCACCTGGTCTTTCAGACCTTCCCCTAGAGCAGTAGTACCCAGTACCCGGTCCGTGGCCCAGGCATCGGGGACCCCTGCCCTAGGGTACATCTATTTGTTCTTGGAGTCACTGCCCCACAGCCACTGTCATTATTCCCCGACGTGGCCCCTCACAGGCTTGCACTGATGCATGCAAGCCAGCCCTCCATCACTGACCCCGCATGCCGTTACCCTGGAGCAGCTCCCACACATATGCAAAGCTGATGTACACCTGGGACTTCGTTCTTTCCAGTTCCCTACCTAGAATGTCTACACAGTCCACACGCCCTGCCACCGGACCTTCGTAGCCATGCAGACACCTCAGCTCAAGAATTACCTCTGACACCTAAAGAACTCACAGACCCCACCTCCCTCCCTTTCTCTTTTGTACCCCACATTTTAATATCTTCCATTTTTTCCTGTTTCTCTCCTCCCAGTAGACTGTAACTTCTTTAAGGGTGAGAAATGGGTCTCCTTTCTCTTTGTATTCTCCAGTACTAAAAAAACTTCCTGGCATATGTCAAACATTTCACCACGTGTTTGTTGAATTAATAAAAGAATAAAGAAATAAATGAACTTACACTCTTTAATTCAACCAAGAAAATATAACAGTGGTCCCCTACATGTAATTTATCACTTACTCCTCAGCTTTATATAAAACTTTCTCCAAACTAGAATCACTCAACTCCTTTCCACCAATTCCTTCGAAATTTACCAACTTCAAAGGCTCCATAATTTAACCCTACCCTTTTCTGCCATCTTCTAGATGCCACATTCCTCAGGAGTAGGCTTAAGGCCTTATCTTTCTCTTATTTTAAGTGTTTGCTTAGTTCCTTTTTGTGCCAGGTACTATAACTAGATGGGAAAAGGTTTTTTGGTAGTTTTCTTGTTTTTAATTTATCATCTATTTTTTCCACAACTTCACAAGATGAATATTAATACCCATGATTTAATAGATGAGAAGACTAAGTAACTTGCCCAAGGTCACACAGCTAATGAAAGATGGAGTTGACATTTTAACATAAGGCTTCTGTATTCTGAAGACATGCTCTTCTCTTTCTCTCCATCCCAGCATAGGGGAAAGGGAACAAATATTCTAGGCTGGATACTTACTTTATGTTCTTTCTGTAACAGATCTGTTATATTTTACAACAGGAAATATTTTTAAAACCACAGAATAGGTTCAGCAAAATAAGTGAAGCTTATCTTTGATCAGAGATAAAGGCAAAGAAACCCCTGGCTTCAAATTAAAACCCCATATATGCAAATGTAATTTTATGACCCAAGACTATTTTTCCTGAGTTTTTTAACTTTAAAACACCAAAGCACAGTGGCTACAGAAGGAAGGTAGTCAAGGAGCTGCACCAAGGAATGAAATCGTATTATCACAGGCCTTAATACAACAGGCCAAATTCATTTCGAAAAAATGTATTCAAGTCTTAGACCCTGTGAAAAAACAACTCTTATTTTCAAGAATAGAAACAGCTAGGGGTTTTTTACATCTTCTTACAAGAAATTTCCATCCATTGGCTTTAAATTTTACTTTTCATTCAAAAGCACAGCATGTTTTTATATTGAAAACTTCCTAGGAAAATGAGAGCCATTTTCTCACACTCTGAATCACGGTTTTGCTCTGACTAGGTAAACAGCATGCACCCTCAAACTCTTGCTAGAGAGAGTCACTGAAACCTTTTAGGTTAAAAGGAAATGATTGTTAAATAGCTTTTCTGAATCTGAGTTCTTCTGCAGGAAATGGAAAAACAAAGAACCTACAATTCTAAATAGTAGCATCAGACTCAAATAACAACTTTGTGGAAAAACAAGGATCGATTTGAAAGCTAGGCTCCTTCAGGTCCGACTCAGATTTTGAGGGGCCCTGTGTTTTTATAATTTTGGAGCCTCTCTACAAGAAAAAGAAGGCAAACTTACAAATGCAAATTTAATCATAAACACAAATATGTATCTAGAACAAAAAAAAAGCATAAATTTAATAAGGCTGACAAATACAGCAAACAAAATTTTTCACCAAAATATGAAATAACGTTTTTACTAACTGCCTGGGACATTTCGGTAGTGCTCCCTTTCCTATCTTTTTTAGTTGCATGCTCTTTTAAAACACTTTTTCCTAAAAAATAAAGATTTAAAATTATTTTCTATAGTGAGAATAAAAGTTGTTTTTCCTTTAATTTGGCTAAAATTTGGAGTTCTTTCCAACATTAATAGCTTAGAATAATTTATTTCAGCTTCTCAACTCATTATGGTTAATCTCATGTAAATTTTTAGAATTACTGTCAAATTTGGAGAAATCTCTGTCAAGTGTTTTTCATATAGGAGCTATAAAATCTGGAAAAATATCTGCAGACTGCTGGTTCTATATATTTCAAATGTTCCTCTACTACCTACATACTAACAATGTTAGGCTCTGCAAAAAGTGTTCCTCTTGTAGTACACATCACAAGCCTGGTGAGTAGGCACAGTGGCCAGTAGGACTATCTTTGAAAGCCCCTCCCACTCCAGGATAGTTATGAATAACTCACCTACTCAAGGAAGTGACTGCAAAGCACATAAGTAAATCCCATTGCTATGGCCTGAATGTTTGGGTTCCCTCAAGATTCCTAGGTTGAAATCCTAACCCCTAAGGTGATGGTATTAAGAGGTGGGGCATTTGTGGGTGGTGATGAGGTCAAGAGGCTGGGGCCCTCATGAGTGGGATTAGTGCCCTATGGAAGAGGCCTGAGAAAGACCCCTCACCTCTTCCACCACATGAGGACATAGAGAGAAAGTGCCATCTGTAACCAGGAAAGGGGCCCTCATCAGACACCAAATCTGCTGGTGCTATGATCTTGGACTTCCCAGCCTCCAGAACTGTGAGAAATAAATTTCTGTTGTTATAAGCCACCCAGTTTACGGGATTTTGCTATAGCAGCTGAAATGGACTAAGACATTCACTGAAATCAAACTAAATATACCCATAAGTCAGCTTTCCCTTAGCCTAGTCCTAAAATCCCCATGGCCACTCCAGGGCCACTCCAGGGCCATTCAACAAGGTAAGTCAGCATGAAAAGAGACATGATTGTGGTTGAAATACTTTTTGCAGCCGGGCATGGTGGCTCATGCCTGTAACCCTAGCACTTCAGGAGGCCAAGGTAGGAGGATTACTTCAGCCCAGGAGTTTGAGGCCAGCCTGGGCAACATAAGGGAGACCCTGTCTCTACAAAATAAATAAATAAATAAATTAGCCAAGCATGGTGGTGTGCTCCTGTGGCCCCAGATACTCAGGAGGCTGAGGTGGGAGGATTGCATGAGCCCAGGGAGTTTAAAGCTGCAATTAACTATGATCACACCACTGCACTCCAGCCTGGGTGACAGAGCAAGATTCTGTCTCTCTCTCTCTCTCATATAGATGGATAGATAGATAATACATATCTATATATATTTAAAAACTCTATATCTATATATTATCTATATATAGGTGATATATAATCATATAGATATAATATATATCAATATATCTATATATAGATATCTTAAATATACATATATATATATATCTTAAAGTACTGACATCTTCCACCACCACTCGTAATCACAGCCACAGGATGTAAACCACACTGTGGAGAATGGAGGCAAAGTGCGGCTCACCAGACCCCAGCGCCAGACACTGGATTCCAGGGTTCTGTGTGTGTCTGAATAGATGCATGCATTTGCTTCTCCCAACACTGAGGAAGACTCCCCCTGTTACACACTGGGAACCGGACTCAGAGCTACTCCCCAGCGGAGTGGGACCCAGGGCAGGTGCTCTTTCCACTTCCCATGGCGGCTTTTCTAGCCTTCTTTTCCTCACCATAATAAGGGTGACACATACTCATTAGAGAAAACATTTTCAGTAGATGGGATTTTTTAAATTACCTGTAGTCACATTACCTAGACACAACCATGGAAAGATTTTGGCATATTTTCATGTTTTATGGAACAAAGAAATTGAAAACATTAAATCAAATCTATTTCTCTCATTATTAAAGAAATACATGTTCCCTGTCAAAAATATGAAAAGTATAAAAAAACTTAAAACCATCTGTATTTGTTGGTGAGGGCTGTCGTAACAAAGTGCCACAGACTTCATGGTTTAACAACAGACATTTTTTGTCTCACAGTTCTGAAGGCCAGAAGTGCAAGATCAAGGTGTTGGCAGGGCTGGTTGGTTCCTTCTGAGGTCTGTGAGGGAAGGGTCTGTTCCACACCTCCCCGCTAGCTTCTGGTGTTTTACTGGCAATCTCTGGCATCCCTTGGTTGACAGAACATTACCCTGACCTCTCCCTTCATCTTCACATGGTGTCCTCCCAGTGTGCAAATCTGTATCCAAATTTCCCCTTCTTATAAGGACACTGGTTATATTGGATTTGAGGCCCACCCCACTCCAGTATGACCTCATTCTAACTTAAGTAATTAATACACGATTTCCAAATAGTCACATTCTGAGGTAGTGGGGGTTAGAACTTCAACATATGAATTTGGAAGGGGGTGGGGGGACACAGTTCAATACAGAACACCATCCCAAATCCTGTGAGCCAAAGAAAATTGATGTTAGGAAGTTATTACTAGGTCGTTTTGGAAAGTATGGCCAGAAATTCTTTTGCTACTCTGCTCATTGAGGTTGGGGTCTGCGTCCCCCTTTCTCTGAATCTGGGCAAGCTGGTGACTGCTCTGCTCAGTAATCCTAGTATTCAAGTCATGACAACCCAGGCACCAGGCAGGGGAATGAAAGAGCTCCCAGATGTTTCTAGTCCCCAGCTACCAAGTCATTCCCAGCTTGAGTCTTACTGAGCTGAGGTCTCAGACACCAGGGAATAAAGACAAACCCTCCCTCCTGTGCCCTGTTGAAATTCCAGATCCACAGAACTTTGAGCACAATAAATGCATGTTGTTTGTGATGGTTAATTTTATGTCTAGACCACAAGATGCCTAAATACTTAGATAAACCTTATTCTGGGTATGTCTGTAAAGGTGTTTGGATGAGATTAACACTGGAATCACAGACTGAGTAAAGCAGATTTCTTTCCCCAGTGTTCCTTCCCCAGTCCACTGCAGGCCAGAACAAAAGGCCTGGAAAGGTAGAACTTGCTCCCTCTGCCTGACTACTTGAGCTGGGACATCAGTCTTCTCCTGCCCTCAAACTGGGGCTTAAACCATCAGTGCCCCAGGTTCTCAGGCCATTCGACTCAGCCTGGAACTACACCACCAGCTTTCCCGGGTCTCCAGCTTGCAGATGGCAGACTACGGGACTTCTCATCTTCCACAATCCATGAGCCAATTCCTCATAATAAATTGCCTATAATAAAGGTCTTATAATATATGTATTTATACACTATTGGCTTAGTTTCTGAAGGTTCCAAATACATTGTTTAAGTCAGTAATTTCAGAGGTGGGCAGAGGGCTAATTACCCAGCAATAGTTATATTGTAATATTTCTAGTGAGAAATATTTTAATTCTTATATTATTATAATTCTTAGTCTTTTTTCTGTGCCTTTAAAAATATTTCTCTTACTAAAGTGAGTCACTAACTTCTTAGATCAAAAGGAAATGATAATTTCTCTGATTCTGAGCTTTACTTTAAAAAATATAAAAAAACAGGTCAGCCTCACTTCTAAACATTTGCATTATATGAACATAATGAATATACTGAGTCCAGTCATAGGTAACATAGGGACATTCACAAGTCCCAGGTAGAGAACAGTATGAACTGAAGCTTTCTGATGCAGTGGCTGCTTAGACCTTTTACTATTCTTTCCCAGTTAAAAGCCAGAGAAATCAGGTAAACATTAAAGTCTTAAAGATGCAGACAACAGCTGGGCACACTGGCTCACGCCTGTAATCCCAGCACTTTGGAAGACTAAGGCGGAAGGATTACTTGAGTCCAGGATTTCAAGAGCAGACCCTGGGCAACAAAGCGAGACTGTCTCTTAAAAAAAAAAAAAGAAGACACAGAAAACATGTGAGGCTCTTGGTGATGCTAATGATGAATACAATGCACTACATAGCTCTGGTTTTGAGAAAGGGGAAGTGTTTGGTTCTTCTTAGCATTGGCTCTCAACCATGTAAATAGTTTGGCCAATATTAACAGACCCTGGAGCCAAATCAGTTTCATGTGATCATCAATCACGACATTTCTTCTGAAACATGAGGTAAAGCACGTGGTGCAAGAAATCCACTTTCCGGGAAATGATGGAGACCTTAAGAGGAGCAGCTCAAGGAGGTTCTTGCAGGCCAAACTGCAGCCCGTGGCCACAGAACTGACCAGACCACATGGAGGCCAATCAAATACCTGTGTGTGGGTCCAGCATGAACAACCCCGGTCTTAAAGTCCCTGTGGATCATGATCTCCTGATTACTGAGATCTTCATTTTGAATGCTCTTTCGGGTAGTAGATCTTTGAGATGTGTTAATGAAGGGACGGGAAGGTCTATGGTACCAGGCCTTGCAAATCTGAAAGTATATGCTGTTGCCTTGAAAGACAATAGACTTAGTTGGGCATGAGGTTGTTCCCAACATTTCCCCCTGAAAACTCTACTACACGTGGTTTCGTTGTCTTCTGATCTTGGGTGTTGCAAAAAAAAAAAAAACAAACAAAAAAGCCTATGGCCAGAGAGGTTTTTGTTCCTGCATAGGAAACTTACTTTTTTCTATCTGAATGCTCATATGGTCTATTTCTTATATCTTTGTAATGTGAAAATGTTGTCAATCTTTTTTCTTGGAATGTGGTGGATTTTTTTTTTTTTTTTTTTTTTTTTTTTGAGATGGAGTCTCGCTCTGTCACCCAGGCTGGAGTGCAGTGGTGCAATCTTGGCTCACTGCAACCTCCACCTCCTAGGTTCGAGCAATTCTCTCCTGCCTCAGCCTCCCATGCAGTGGGATTACAGGTGCCCACCACCACGCCTGGCTAATTTTTGTATTTTTAGTAGAGACAGGGTTTTGCCATGTTGGCCAGGCTGGTCTCGAACTCCTGACCTCAAGCAATCTGCCTGCCTCGGCCTCCCAAAGTGTTGGGATTACAGGCGTGAGCCACTGTGCCCAGCCCTGTGGTGGATTCTTTTGATCTTCATCTTCAAGTTCTTTTCAGCACAAGAAACACTTGTTTAATTAGGTCTTTGGTTGTTGCTTCTATTTTCCCATAGGAATACCTAATATTCTTGCATTGAATCATTCTTCTCTCCCCTAGATAGCTCTCATCTCCCACACTGGGCCAATTTTTTAATCCTTTTCTCTGCATTCTGGGAACATACCTTAGGTGGTTCTTCACATCCCTCATTTGACATTCAACAGCATTCTAATGTGGATGTAAATGCTATTATTCATCTTTAATTGCTTTTTAATCACTTATCTCTTGATATTCCCTACCTCATACTCTGATTCAGACACATTGAACTTCTCTCAATTCCTCAACATTCTAGGGTTTTGTTTTTGTATTTGTATTTGTTTTTGGAGACAGGGTCTCCCTCTGTCACCCAGGCTGGAGTGCAGCGACATGATCACAGCACACTGCAGCCTCTACCTCCCAAGTTCAATCGATCCTCTGGCCTCAGCCTCCCAAGTAGCTGGGACTACAGGCGCATGTCACCACACCCAGCTAATTTTTGTATTTTTTTGTAAAGATGGTGTTTCACCATGTTGCCCAGTCTGGTCTCAAACTTCTGGGCTCAAGCAATTCTCCTGCCTTGGCCTCCCAATGTGCTGGGATTACAGGCATGAGCCACTGCGCCTGAACAACATCTTGGGTTTTTTCTCACCTCTAGGGCTTCACGCACGGTATTCTTTGGTCATAAACACTCTCCACCACCTTGTCATTTCATTTGGCAAACTCCTACATCTTCACATGCTCTGAGCCCCAGCTTTCATGCAGGAAGCTTGCCATGACCGCCAAGGATAGCTCGGAGTCCTCGTGCTTCTATTGTGCCCTGCCAACCCTATTATCACGCATTTCACACGGAATTGGAAATGCCAGTTCCCTTGTCTGGTACCTCACTAGATTCTGAGAGGACACGAACCATAGCAATTTTATTCATCATTATATCCTCAGGCCCGAGCACCATTGCTGGCATGTGGTAAGCATTAAAAAATATTTCTGCCTACAATATCAGTCTTTTTCAATCACATCCGTCTTTTTGCATCTTAAGAATTCTCTGCACGGCTTTATTCAAAGGTGGTACCAAACAGCACCTTTACGGATACCAATGAGTTTCATTTTTAGAGCTCTGTCTTCCTCTGATTATTCAAATGTGTGTTCCCTTCTTCCTACTTGACAGCATTTTTTCGCAGATTTTATGTTTCTCCTTACCTCCTCCTCCAAGGAATAGAATAGATCCAGACCTGGTGCCCACCAACAGACACACATCATATTGTCCTTGGCCTCACTTTCTATCTACCTGGGTGCTGTCAATCTCCTCTTCAAGCTAAAAAACAGACTGCAAGGTCCAGCTCCCAGCTCCCTCCCATTTCCATCTACTGTGCTCCTCTAGACAGAAATGGGACATGCCCTGTCCCACTGCCATGGGTATTTAGTTAGAATTGAAAGAAATTCCAACTTCAGTCAATGCCACTTTAAACCAGGAGTCCCCAGCCCTGTCATTTTAAATGAATCCCAGGGACAATGACATAATTTTGATAATTTTGGCAGGTGTTCTTAGAACATACTTTAGAAGTCTTATTTATGTCCTATATATTAGAGTTTCATCTTAAACCAGCCTTGTATAGAAAATTTTGTAATCCTGTTAATGTCTTTGTTTTCTGCCTCTATAATTAAGAACTTACCTTTGACCTTTGGAGCACTGACCCTGTTTCTCTGGAGTCTTTTCCTCCTGAATGGGCCACTTCCAGCTTTTTCTTGAATAAACTTTTTTTTTTTTTTTTTTTTTTTTGAGACAGAGTCTTGCTCTGTCGCCCAGGCTGGAGTGCAATGGCGAGATCTGAGCTCACTGCAAGCTCCGCCTCCCGGGTGCACGCCATTCTCCTGCCTCAGCCTCCTGAGTAGCTGGGACTACAGGCACCCGCCACCAGGCCTGGCTAATTTTTAAACTATTTAAAACTGGAAAAAAATGAAACAAAATAAAATTTAAAATAGAAAAATTAGCTGGGCATAGTGGCAACTACCTGTAGTCTCAGTTATTCTGGAGGCTGAGGCAGGAGGATGGCTTGAGCCCAGGAGGTTAAGACTGCAGTGAGTCATGATTTTGAATCACTACACTCCAGCCTGGGTGACAGAGTGAGACCCTGTCGGGAAGGGAAGGGAAGAAGAAGGGAAGGGAAGAAGAAGGGAAGGGAAGGGTAAAAGAAAGAGAGAGAGAAAAGAAAGAAAGAGAGAGAGAGAGGGAGGGAGAGAGGGAGGCAGAGAGGGAGGGAGGGAGGGAGGGAGGGAGGGAGGGAGGGAAGGAAGGAAGGAAGGAAGGAAGGAAGGAAGGAAGGAAGGAAGGAAGAAGGAAGGAAGGAAGGAAGGAAGGAAGGAAGGAAGGAAGGAAGGAAAGGAAGGAAGGCAGGCAGGCGGGCGGGCGAGCAAAGACATGCAGACTCAAGGATATTAAACTGTTTCAGAGTATGTGAGTTTTATTTTTCAAAACTGGAAGGTTAGCATTAACTGACAATGGCTTTCATAAATTCAAAATTCTTATTCTCTTCATCAAAATCAAGATAATTCTACATCTACTTCTCCAGCCCCAGCTTCTTACCTTCTCAAGCTATAGGATGTTGTCATGCAGGTGCCCTACAATCATAATATCAAAATGCTCCCCACAAGGTAGAGGAAGTAAGTTTGGGCCAGAGAAAATAAAGGCATCAGATAGAAGAAAAGGGGAATGAAGGGTACACATGCTGCCGTCATTCCAATCTCTGATTCCAGCAATGCCTAAAGCCCACCCACAATGCTGCCATCCCTGAAGGCACAGGAACCACCCCATAAACTTCAAAACATGCCCTTTTGCCAAGCAAATTCAAACTGGATTTCTCCCTTAAGCAACCGGGGGTTCTCACTAATACAACTGCTTTACATAATACCTATATTGCTGTAAAGTTCGGTATAAATAATTTTTATAAAATTTTTAAAATCTTATGTTTACATAGCACTTCACAATTTTCTAAATTGTTACACACATTATCTCTTTTGGTATGCAAAAATAATTGCTTGAGATGGCTAGAACAGCATTTACTATCTATCGTTTTAAAATAACAACAACAAAATAAGACAAAGAATAATTTAGGTTTTGCATGAGGTCACATAGCTAGTGAGAACAAAACAGGAGACGAACTAAAAGCTTCTGACTCCAAATCCAATACTCTACACCCAGAACTCTGGTCTTCTGATTGCTAGCCCAGTGCTCCATGCACCACTTGACAGCTATGCACACTTGTTAAACATACTAGAGACTGTCTTTTGAAAGGAAACCTTTCCACCATGTAAGTAACTGCCTTCTAGTTGGCCTACTTTGTTTCGCTTTTGTTTTTGTTTTTGTTTTGAGACTGGGTCTCTTTCTGTCTGTCACTCAGGCTGGAGTGCAATGGTGCAATCTTGGCTCACTGCAACCTCTGCCTCCTGGGTTCAAGGAATTCTACCACCTCAGCCTCCCAAATAGCTGGGATTACAGGTGCCTGCCACCATGTCTGGCTAATTTTTGTAGAGATGGTGTTTCACCATGTTGGCCAGGCTGGTCTTGAACTCCTGACCTCAGGTGATCTGCCTGCCTCAGCCTCCCAAAGTGCTAGGATTACAGGCATAAGCCACCGTGCCGGGCCGAGTTGGCCTACTTTGTAAATGTGATTTTTAAAAATAATATTTCCCTAATACAAGGTATACCTGGGCTGCAATTATTTCGCTTACTAGAAGCTAATGAAGAATTAGTGACACCTTGTGGCAAAAGCTTATTAATTCATGTTCTACTGCTACCCATTTTCAGAGATTTCCAAAGGCTTCATGCACTTCACTAAGAAGTTAAGACAAGAGCAAAACTTTTGGAAAGAATAACCTAGGGTTGCAACTCTGCCTCTGTAACTAGATTCTCTCCTCAATCATTCTACATGGGCTTCAGTCTCCTCCTCTTCAAAGCATCTGTGTGACTGTCAAGTTCACAGATGACTTCCAGGTTGGCAAACCCAACGATTACTTCTCAAGTCTCATCTTTCTCAACCTCTCAGTGATATCTGACCAGGTTGAACACACTGTTCCTGAAACCCTTGGATTTGGCAAAATCAGTTTCCCTTCTCCTTTAAGATTTTTTAAAGCCATCTAAGTGCTCATGAGCACCAAATTTATATCTCTAGTTCCACTGAACTTCAGACTCACGTCTCTAACCTGCCAATGTGACGTATGTATTTGGATGTCCAATAGCATCTGTCCAAAACAAAACTCTTGGTTTCCTACCCTTTCCAACAATTGACTGCATCGCAGTAAAGAACGTGATCATCCTGTCAGTTTAGTAAAGCCAAAATCTTAGCAGTCATTCGTAGTTCTCCACTACTCACTATTAGTAAGTGGCAGTGAGGAGTAGAGGAATAAAGGGACTTAGTTCATTCTCCTAAAGCTCCCAAATGTGCCTCTTCTCTCCATTTTCCCTACTATCACCCTAATTCAAGCCAGAGCCTCTCATTAACCTACTCAGCACCTTCCTAACTAGTAACTTAATCTTCACCTCTTACAATCCATTCTTCACATAGCAATCAGTGATCTTTTTAAAATATAACTCAGATGATACCCTTTCTTAAAACCCTTGAATGGCTCCCCATAATCCCAACTCCTCCTCCATTCTACAAAGCCCTCCAATTTGGCCCCAGCTTCCTCAAAATGCTCTAAAAGCTCATGTCTAACCACTCTTCCCTGGCGTTCCATGTTCTAGCCACGCTGGCCTTCCTTTTGCTCCTTAAACATACAAGCCTGTTCCTTCCTTAGAAACAGTGCACTAGCCACCACCCTCTGCCTGGGCAGCTCCCCCAGAACTTCATGTGGTTCGCTGCTTCTTATGTCACAAGGTCTCTAGTTAGATGTTACCTTCTCAGGCCTTTTCTGCTACTTAACTGAAGGCAGCCACTCATGCCCTCCACCACCACCACAAAGTGTTTTGTTTTCACCGAAGCTTTTATCATTCCATGAAATTTTCTCTTTTTCTTTTTTGGTTTATTTGCCTATTATCTACTTCCCTACAGTAGGACAAAAGCTTCATCTATCCCAAGCTCTTATAATACTGCTCAGTACAAGGAAGGTGCTTAGTGTCTGTCGAATAATGAACTATCATAAGTTCTCTCTTGCATTCTCTTACTGATGTGGTTTGGATCTGTGTCCTCACCCAAATCTCACGCCAAAGTGTAATTCCCAATGTTGGATGTGGGCCTGGTGGGAGGTGATTGGATCATGGAGGTGTTTTTCATGAATGGTTTAGTGCCATCTACTTGATACTGTGCTCAGGATAGTGAATGAGTTCTTGCGAGATCTGGGTTTTTTTATTTTGCTTTGTTCCGTTTTCTTTGAAGCAGAGCCTCACTCTGTCGCCCAGGCTGGAGTGCAGTGGCGTGATCTCGGTTCACTGCAACCTCTGCCTCCCAGGTCCAAGTGATTCTCCTGCTTCAGCCTCCCGAGTACCTGGGATTACAGGCACACACCACCATGTCCGGATAATTTTTGTATTTTTAGTAGAGACAGGGTTTCACCATGTTGGCCAGGCTGGTTTCGAACTCCTGACCTCAGAGGATCTTCCCGCCTCGGCCTCCCAAAGTGCTGGGATTACAGGTGTGAGCCACTGCGCCCGGCCAAGATATGATTGTTCAAAGGCATGGAGCACCTCTCCTTCTCCCTCTTGCTCCTGCCACGTAAGACACCTCACTTCTCCTTTGCCTTCCACTATGACTGGGAGCTTCATGAGGCCTCTCCAGAAACAGATGCTGCCATACTTCCTGTACAGCCTGCAGAACCATGAACCAATTAAACAGCTTTTCTTTATAAATTACCCAGCCTCAGGTATTTCTTTATAGCAATGTGGTAACAGACTAATACATTTACCTATACTTAAAAACATTTCTGAAACCACAGCCTTTCGCTCACTTTTTGCACACTTAAATGGAAAATATGCTGCTGCTTCTTTTCTTGGATAAATTGTATATCCCTGCTATTCACTCATTCAAAAAACTATTATAACCAAACATTAAGTAATATGGTAGCACTACAAACACAAATGGAACATGATCCCTACCCTCAAGGAACTCATGGCCTAGTAGAAGCAAACATGTTAGCAAATCATTATAAAAGCCATGTGGCAAGTAAAAGATGGTGTTGTGACTGCAGACTATATGCACCCAAGTTAGAGGCATCAGAAATGCCCTTCTGGCCGGGCGCTGTGGCTCATGCCTGTAATCCCAGCACTTTGGGAGGCCAAGGCGGGTGGATCACCTGAGGTTGGGTGATCGAGATCAGCCTGACCAACATGGAGAAATCCTGTCTCTACTAAAAATACAAAATTAGCCAGGTGTGGTGGCACATGCCCGTAATCCCAGCTACTTGGGAGGCTGAGATAGGAGAATCGCTTGAACCTGGGAGGCAGAGGTTGCAGTGAGCCAAGATAGCACCATTGCACTCCAGCCTGGGCAACAAGAAGTGAAACTCTGTCTCAAAAAAAAAGAAATGCCATCCTGGAGAAAACAACAGGAGCTGAGGTTTAAAAGAGGAGTAGAAAAAAAAATCCAGGAAAAGAGACAAGGAAAAATCATAAAGCACACAGTGTGGAAACCTGATAGTTCATGCAGTGGGACTGCAAGCGCTCAGCTCTGCTGAGAAAAAAGTACGAGACAGAAATCAGTGAGATGTGAAATTTGAAAAATACGCAGTAACCAGGTAGTGGCGGGCTTATAGCATAGTTTAAGAAACTTGAACTCATTAGGCAGTGGGTTATGGAGCCCGCATGATCAAGGATGACTTTGTGTTCGATTATTGTTTGGTTCCATAGATGATTTAATTTAGACTACATGAGGTCAGAATGATGAGGTCAAAGGCTGGTAGGAATAGGAAGGATACAAAAAAGAGGATCCAGAAGCAAGAAACACTGAGGAAGTAAAATGGACAGGACTTGGTGATTATTGGGATATGGAGAATGAGGGGAGAGGGAATAAGCAAAAGGGGCAAGAAATGGGGGATCTGGGAGTGGGAGGACAATGAACATCATAAGCGGATGCTTTCTTGCGTAAGTTCTAGAGTCCAGCAGTCAAGGGCTTAAGTCTTGGTCCTGTCACTTGCTTGCTATATGACTTTGGTAAGTTATTTTGACTTCTCTAAATTTCAGTTCCTTGCAAATTAAATGAGAATAATATCAGAATCTACCTAATTGTTAGACTGGGATTGTTATAATAACTAAATGAAATCACGTATGTAAAGTGTTTAGCTTACTGCTTGCTATACATCAGAAACACCTATTGATTAAAGAACTTTAAAATGATTATCTGACTATATCTGTGGTCATAGATCTACCTTTTCTCTTCTTACTACAGACGAATTGTCCATGTTTCTAGGCAAGGCCAATCCCTCAACTTATGCACAAAAGCCTATTCCTTTTTGCCAACATCATTCCACCAATTCTTCCCTCCATCCCACACCATCCATTCCACCCTCTCTCCTGAATCACTTCTAGAAACATATACACATATGGTCAATTCTACCATTAAAAAATATTGAACCTTTTCTTGACTCAATTTCCCTTTAACTACCAGCCCATTTGTTTTTTCTTTCCTTAAGTCATAAACCGCTCTTCTGTCACTCTCTTCAGGATCTATTATAACTGAACTTTCTCTTCTACAACTTCATGAAAGTTGCCTTTTTTCAGATCACCAGTGACCTCTATGTTGCTAGATCCAATGTTCTTATCTTGCTTAGCACATGTATAGCATTAGATATAGCTGATTACTCCCTTCTCCTTGAAACACTTTCATTACTTAACTCCCACGTGACCAGGCTGTCTGCATTTTCTACCATTTTGTTGGCCCTCTTTTGCAGTCTCCTTTGCTGATTATTCCTCATCTTTCCAAACTCTAAATATTGGAATGCTCAAGGCCTTATCTCTCTACATTCCCTTGGTAATCTTATCAAGTCTCATGGCTGTTGATTCAAAAATCCACTTCTGTAACCCAGACCAATCTCCAGAAACTCTAGACTCCCATGTCCAACTGTCTACTCAACATCTCCACTTGGTTGACTAACATGCCTTCCAAGCTTGATGTGCCCCAGACCAAGCTGCTAATGCTCACTCCAATGATGGATCCTTCCCAGCGTTCCCTATATCACTAAATGGCAACTCCATTCTTCTAGATACTCTAGTCAACAACCTTATCGTGGCCTCTAGCTATAACTGAATAGTTTAAATTAAACCAGTCCTCTCATGGGAATAAGCATAAAAGCTGAACATTTAAAAAAGCACACATAACAAAAACTACACAGGCTGTTTGAAGACACTGGAGAGCAATCAAGATGGTCAAGACATGACAGACTGGGATCCCAGGAAGACAGATGCATAAAGTGATACAGAACTTCTCCACTGCTTTTTCTTATTGGGTCATTTGCTGAGTTTTGTGCAGGGCATTTATGGTGAGCAGAAAGCAGTGACCTGGAGGTATCAGGGACCTTTCAGATATGGGGAGATAAAAAATTGGAGTTGAAAACTGCTGACAGGACTTGAAGGGATAAGATCCCAAAGAAAGGAGGATCATAGAGAAGCCAGTCTGACATTTAGTTTGGCTTTTATCCTTGAGGCATTTGCTGAATTCTAAGCTGTAAAGGCACTGGAAATCAAGAAACCAAACAGTTGCTAAATAGCTAAAATGCTAAGTGTACATTTCAACAGTCTCACAGAGCTGGGAGTACAAAAATTGGAGTTCAAGGTCACCCAAAGATGGGGACCTGTTAAATACCACAGATGTTCATGTTGAGAAAGAACAGAAAGGCCTAGCTCTGGGATAAGGCCAAACCAGAAAATGATCAGCCCTCACAAAGTCTGAATCCCTGATTAAAGGTCATCTGAGGCCGGGCGCAGGGGCTCACGCCTGTAATCCCGGTACTTTACGAGGCCGACACAGGTGGATCACTTGAGGTCAGGAGTTCGAGACCAGCCTGATCAACATGGTGAAACCTAGTCTCTACTAAAAAAATACAAAATTGGCCGGGCATGGTGGTGCACACCTGTAATCCCAGCTACTTGGGAGGCTGAGACAGGAGAATTGCTTGAACCCGGGAGGTGGAGGCTGCAGTGAGCCAAGACGGTGCCATTGTACTCCAGCCTGGGCAACAAGAGCAAAACTCTGCCTCAAAAAAAAAAAAAAAAAAAAAGTCATCCGTTCCTACTCTAATTGCTTGCCAGAATAAAATTAAATCCTTTCTGGAGAAAGACAACATCAGCCACAGTCTCTATGCAATTTATTCATTTATTTTTTATTTATTTATTTATTTATTTTTGCCAGAGCCTCTACGTGATTTTTTTCCTACACAATGTCTAACATTTAATCAGAAACCTTAGGTTCATCTCTTATGCTTTTCTTTCTCTCGTGCACCACATCACGTCCAGTCTGTTCTATCTTCAAAATTGAGCCGGGATCTTCCCACCACTTTTGGCCCAGATCCAGAACCAAGCTCCACCGAAAGTGAGGCAGTCTGTCCCCGGACATGGCCTCAGCACTGACTCCCTGCACCTCTCGGGCCCGAGCACCATACCTACACCAGATCCAAGCTACCCTCTCACCAGCCTTATCAGGAGCAACTTCCTATCTGGTCTGTCTGCTTCTGCCTTTGCCCCACTTCAGTCTCTTCTCAACCAAGCAACTAGAAAAAACAAATTTTTTAAATCAAACTATGTCAAGCTTCTACTCTAAACCCTTTAGGGACTTTTAACCCTAGAGTAAAACCTAAAATCCTTTCACTGACCTACAACAAGGTGCATGGCCCTGCCTCTGACTTCATCTCCAAATGCTCCTCCTTGTGCTCACTCTGCTCCACTCACTCTTATTCCCATCCCAAACACGGCTTCCTGCCTTAGAACTAGGAATTGGCTGCTTCCTTGACCTGGAATGCTGTGACAATTAGTCTCAAGTTTCATTTCTTCACCTCCTTCATGTCTTTACTCGCACGTCACCTTCTCAACGAAGCCTTCTCTGACCACTATAAAATTGCTAGGTCTCCCATGCCCCTAGCACCTAGCCTTCTTTGCTGCTTTATTTCGCCTTAGCTATTATAATTATCTAACACACATAATGTACTCACTTTTCTTGTTTGTATGACTCCTCCACTAGAACATAAATTCTGTCAAGGCAGGAGTTTTAATCTGTTGTTTGGTTTTGTTTTTCACTGCTATATCCCCACTAACACCAGGGGAGTGGGGATGAGGGACAAGAAAACAACAATGCTTGGCACATACTAGATACTCATAACTATTTGCGGAATGAATCATTCAGTTTCAGATCATCCAAGAGTTGTCCACAAAACAGTCAGATATCCAGGACTGTCACTTGAGGGAGAAGTCTAGGTTAGAGATACATCCTTTGCTGCCCTGAGTATATAGGTGGTACGAGAAATTACAGCTGTGAAATGGGACTGCCCTGGGAAAAAGTACAAGAAGAGAAACAGGCTGTGGATAAAAACTTGTACAGGCGAGGCACAGTGGCTCATGCCTGTAATCTCAACACTTTGGGAGGCTGAGGAGGGCAGATCACGAGGTCAAGAGAACAAGACCATCCTGGCCAACATGGTGAAACCCCGCCTCTACTAAAAATACAAAAATTAGCTGGACGGGGTGGCATGCGCCTGTAGTCCCAGCTACTCAGGAGGCTGAGGCAGGAGAATCACTTGAACCGGGGAGGCAGAGGTTGCAGTGAGCCAAGATCGCGCCACTGCACTCCAGCCTGGCCACAGAGCCAGACTCCATCTAAAAAAAAAAAAAAAGAAAAAAAAAAAACAACTTGTACAAGAACCTATAGTGGCTATCAATTTCTTTATGAAGCCCACTGTGGCTGGTATAGCACTATTGGTTACCCACTCAATACCCATTCTATTCTGCCCCAACATCCTTCTAACAGAATTTGTTCTTCTCCTCCCTGGCCAAGTGTTTCTTGGAGGCCTAGAAAGACTGGTTACCTGGTCTAATCCAAATATGGTGGTCTTATATAGATCCTAAGCTTAAATCAGTATGATGTAATTCTGGTCAGCTGGGAGTTTACGAGGGGGTTTTGCTCTTCCAATAAAGACTAAAGAGACAATACTTCTATTACTACCTTGTTGAAGCCAACAACCCAGGTGACAGAGTGGCAAGGTAGGGGAAAAAATGTGTTGTTGATAATGTGCTGAGCCCCCAAGTTAACCTCCAGGTTAACCAACCTGGGGAGTGTAAAATAATGAATTCCTTATTATTTCAGCCACTTGGAATTGGTTTTCTGTTACTTGAGGGAAAAAATATTCTAATTAATATGCTAGTGTTTACTGTTTCCACGATGTAGTGTCAGCCTTTCTGTCTATAGATATTTCTACAACTCATCTACACAAACCTTGCTTACAGTTTTCCAAATACGCTTGGGCTTTTTGAGCCTTTGATCAAGCCATCCCGAATGCACTTCCCCCAAGAAGCTGGCCAGTTAAAATACTATCATTCACCAAACACAATTTAAATGTCACTTTCTCCTCTAGCCCTTTCAGAAATTACCTCAAAATTAAATGATCAGACCTAAAATATTTTGGGAGTGTTTTCGCCTCTAGAATTTATCATACACCTTTATGTGTTACTTATAGAATGCCTACATCTGCTATAGGTCATACACTTCAAAGCGCAGGACGGGTCCAGATCTTAATATAAAGGCTTACCATTTACCAGGCACAGCTCTAAGTATTAACGGTTTTAATCCTCAAGACAAAACCTAAAGAGATAAATTCTTCTATTGCCACTTTGTGGATTAGGAAAATGAAGCACAAAAACAATTAACTTGCCTGAGGTTTCGGAGCTAGTACATTCTAGAACCTGGATTCAAATCAAGACAGCAATTAGCTGAATGAAGGTGTAACTGCAAATGCAAATAACTGATCACAAGGGATACACATTCACTCATACGAGATACAAGATTTTTAACGTTGCTGGTACTAAAACCAAAGCGTCTGCGTTTTTAAGCGCAGCCCCACCCCGCGATACTAGATATATTCTTTAGAGCTGGGAGCCTGATAGATTAAGGGGAACTATGCCTTTATATTTTTTAAGACTCAATAAATTGCTCACTTCTTTCCCAAAATGAGGTATCTGTGGGGGAGGCCCTTGTCGCTCCGGGTGCCAAGTGTCCTCCGATTGCTAGCACACAACGGTGAGCAGAGAAGGCAGGTGAGGAACTGCACGGACTCAGCTGCAGAGGGCGGCGGCAGCCCGCCCCTGGGGCGGGAGAAGGGCAGGTGCCGGGAGACACCAGGAAGCTCTTCCCCGCCCTGGCACGTAACAGAGCTGGGAGCCTGGCTGCCAGGGGCGTGTCATCGCGGGGGCAGCCTGGGAGCGCTGCTGCGCCGCGGCAGGAGAAACAGCCGAGGACACCCTGGAAGAGCAGGAGTACGTGGGCCTGCGAGAATGGCGCCAACACCAGCCCTGCAAAGCCACTTTCCAAAGCCGGACCGAGGACAGCCACCGTTGCCCCGCAGGCCTCAAGGATGACGGTCAAACCAGCCAAGGCCGCCTCCCTACCCAGGAACCTCGCAAAGCGCAGGCGCACCTACCCGGGTGGCGCGACTGGGCGGAGTCAAGAGCCGGAAGTTCCTTGCGCCGCAGTCCTTCCCCGGAAACCCGCGGACCGGAACTGCCCGGAGTTCCCGCCCCCAGACAGAACCGTGGGTTGCTGGGCAACCGATGCGGCCGCCGCTGCTGGTCTCTGTGGTGCTGGGAGCGAGCCCAGTATAGCTCCCACCTTCTGCGCTGGTAACCTCCCGTCCCGCCCGCCTCCCTTGTTGTCGCCTCTCCCCGCGTCGCGAAATCCTTGCCCTTGGCACTACTTACATCTCTCCGGGTCCCACAACACCTTAGCGCCCACCTGCTTCAAAGCCAAGCTCCACCGAAAGCGAGGCAGTCAGCCCCCGGACATGGCCTCGGCCCTGACTGATCGCACCTCTCGGGCCCCGAGCACCTACACCTACACCAGCCGGCCCCGAGCACTGCCCTGCCAGCGCAGCCGTTACCGGGACAGCCTGACGCATCCGTGAGTGACCAAGCCAGCCCCTGTGTGGTCTATACTTGCACCCCATCCCCGGGCCGGGGTCTGGCCCCTTCGCCCTGGCAAAAGCAGCTTATGCTGTCTTCCCTTGGCTGCACTCTGCCGAAATAAAAGTTCTGCCCTAAGGAATCTCCCGTGATGTGGAGGAGTGAAGCAGGAAGGGGCATGGGTTGGGCATCAGTTAACTTTTAGTGATACTGAGTTGCTGCCGTGGTCCTTAACATGTACACGAATCGGCTCATTTCACAAAGTTTGAATTGTACCAGTGTGTATTGAGGGCCAGCTACGTGCTGAGCACCTTACTGGGGGCATTCAAATACGTTCTCTTAGTTAATCCACAGTGCTGTCAAGTTGGTTTTATAACTCCATTATGCAGATGAGGAAACTGCGGGGCAAAGATATCCAACATTAGCATATCCAAAATGGGAGCCGAGTAAATCTCTTCGGCAGGCTTTGAGCTGCAGTAAGATTATTCTTCCACGCAGGACCACAGATTGGTTTTTTGTGGTGGTGGT
Organism: Hylobates moloch; assembly: GCF_009828535.3. Taxonomy (NCBI): domain Eukaryota; kingdom Metazoa; phylum Chordata; class Mammalia; order Primates; family Hylobatidae; genus Hylobates; species Hylobates moloch. Next base: position 167,201,278 of record NW_026652277.1, on the reverse strand, counting down.
GGTGGTGGTGGTTGCTGTTGTTGTTTTGAGACGGAGTTTCGCTCTTGTCGCCCAGGCTGGGCTGCAATGACGCAATCTCCGCTCACTGCAACCTCCTCACCTCTCCTCCCTCCTCCCCGATCAAACGATTCTCCTGCCTCAGCCTCCCAAGTAGCTGGGACTACAGGCGCCCTCCACCACGCCCGGCTAATCTTTGTATTTTTAGTGGAGACAGGGTTTTGCTACGTTGGCCAGGCTGGTCTCAAACTCTTGGCCTCAAGTGATCCGCCCACCTCGGCCTCCCAAAGTGCTGGGATTACAAGCGTGAGCCACTGCGCCCGGACGGCAGATTGTGTTTTTACATCGATGAACAGTGGCAAATATTCAAACATACATAGGAAAGGAAAAAAAAAATAATAATAAGCTTTTTTTTTTTTTTTTGAGACAGAGTCTCACTCTGTCGCCCAGGCTGGAGTGCAATGATCTCGGCTCACTGCAAGCTCCGCCTCCTGGGTTCATGCCATTCTCCTGCCTCAGCCTCCCAAGTAGCTGGGACTACAGGCGCCCGCCACCACGCCTGGCTCATTTTTTTTTTTTTTTTTTTTGTATTTTTTTAGTAGAGACAGGGTTTCACCGTGTTAGCCAGGATAGTCTCGATCTCCTGACCTCGTGATCCGCCCACCTCAGCCTCCCAAAATGCTGGGATTACAGGCCTGAGCCACCACACCCGGCAAAAAAAAATAAGCTCTTAAAGTTCTCTTAAAGTTAAACGATTCTCTAAAGTTCTTTCCATAAGCCTCAAATATTGAATTCAGCAGAACTTTACAGGAATGCAGGCTCCATGGATGCAGGAACTTTTGCATCTTTTGTTCACCTAGTACAATGCCTGGTACATAGTAAGCACTTAATACGAATTGTCGAATTGATGATTGAACATCAACAATGTAATTATTGATGCTTATTTCAAACGCTCTTTCATAATTATCTTGTTCTAACAAATTCTTTTTTTATAAGAGATGTCTATCACTGTGAGAAAACTAAAATAGAAAATTTAAATTTGAAGAGCGATCATTTATGTTAGAAAAGGATTCAATTTTAAAATTTTCTAATCCTTCCAAAAACACTTTCTGGTGCCTTTAAGTGATTGCTTACAAATCATTACTATCCAATCAGACCAACAGATTAGAAACAAGAATCAATGGTAGTTCATTAGGAACAACTTTTTTGATAGTTGATTAGTATATTGAAGTAATCTGTTGATTAATTGATTAATATATCTGAGTAATGCACAAGACAGAAAAATCTCAATTTTGAGGAAGTAGTATCTTACAAATCATAATCATTGATATCCTAATGGATAAAATACTGAGATTTTATCCATAATTTGCTTATGGATAAGGATAATATTCTTCTCTGATATCCTTATGAATAAAATATTTTTTAAGTGTTCAGGAGAGTAGCCTGGCATGGTGGCATGTGCCTGTAATCCCAGGTACTTGGGAGGCTGAGGCAGGAGGATCACTTAAACCCGGAAGGCAGAGGTTGCAGTGAGCCAAGATCACGCCACTGCACTCCAGCCTGGGTGACAAAGCGAAACTCTGTCTCAAAAAAAAAAAAAAAAAAAAAAGTGTTCAGGAGAGTACTTGTCTTAATCCATTTTATGTTGCTCTAACAGAGTATCTGAAACTGGATAGTCTATAAAGAGATATATTTAGCTCACAGCTCTGCAGACTGAGAAGTACAAGAGTATGGTGCTGGCATCTGCTTGCCTTCTAGTGAGGGCTTTTCTTGTTGTATCATAACACGATGGAGAAGGTCAAAGGGGAAGCAGATACGTGGGAAGTGGCCAAACAGGAGGAAGTACCTCATTTTGTAACAACTTGCTCTCTCTGTAACTAGTCCTATGAGAACTTAATCCAGTCTCTTGAGAGTAAGAGTTCCCTCTCTACTGCGAAAACTGGTGCCAAGCCATTCATGAGGGATCTACCCATGTTCCAAACACCTCCCACTAGGCCCCACTTCCCAACACTGCCATATTGGAAATTAAATTTCCATGTGAGTTTTAGTGGGGACGACAAACCACATCCAAACCACAGCAGTACTTTTAGTACTTGCTGCTGAGTAACTAAATGACCATATCCAAAAAGAGTATGCTTTTGTGTCAATCTGTCTCTATCCTAGAATGTCGTTTAGTTCTTTCCTGTTCAAAATTTTATGTTGAACTGGATAAATCTTCAGTTTTTCAGATGACACATGGCTGGAATGGATAACTAACTTATGACTGAAGGGAGTCAAGGTTCCAACTTATCTTGATTGGGTATATATAACTGGGCTGAAACCAAAAAATGAAACTTAATTGGAAAGCTGTGAAGTTTTACTTAGGTATCAGAAGTCAGTTTCACAAATACAGAAATGGGAGTATCTGATTTTTCCTTTGAAAGGGTCTAGAAATTTAACACAAGTGTAATGTGATTCAAGAACTTCCACCTTTTCATAGGATTATAAAGCTGAAAGAGAACATTTGAATACTAGCCTCATTTACAAACAAAAGAATGTAATACATCTTTTATGTATTTCTTGGTAGTTGTGTGATCATAAACGCCATTAAATTCACCTTTAGGCATGTGTCAAATGACAATTGTGATAATGACATCCTCATTTTAGAAATCCGTTGGTAAAGGATATATAACTCTTCTAATAAAATAACATTTTTAATGCAAATGAATTAAAACCTTAGAACATACCTTTTTTTTAATTTTTACTCAGATCAAATAAGGTTCAAAATCATTGTAGTGGGCAGAATAATGATTTCCCAAAGATGTCCTCTTCCTAGTCCCCAGAACCTGTGAACATGTTATGTGGTAAAAGGGACTTTGAGATGTGATTATATTAAGGATCTTGAGATGGGAGGTCTTGAGATGGGAAATTAGCCTGGCTTATCCAGGTGGGCCCAGTAGAATCACAATGAGGCCTTAAAAGTGAAAGAAGAAGGATAGGCACAGTGGCTCACGCCTGTAATCCCAGCACCTTGGGAGGCCAAGGTGGGCGGATCACAAGGTCAGGAGATCGAGACCATCCTGGCTAACACGGTGAAACCCCATCTCTAATTTAAAAAATACAAAAAAAAAAAAAAAAAAGAGCCGGGCATGATGGCGGGCGCCTGTAGTCCCAGCTACTCGGGAGGCTGAGGCAGGAGAATGGCGTGAACCCAGGAGGCGGAGCTTGCAGTGAGCCGAGATTGCGCCTCTGCAGTCCAGCCTGGGTGACAGAGCGAGACTCCGTCTCAAAAAAAATAAAATAAAAATAAAGTGAAAGAAGAAGGCACAGGAGTCTGAGTCATAGAAGGGGATGTGTCATTAGAAGCAAAGGTCAGAATCACACAAATGCTGACTGGAAAGCGACCACAAGCCAGGGAATGAGGGCAGACTCTAGAGGCTGGAAAAGGCAAAGAAACATTCTCCCCAGGACCTCCAGGAGGAGTGCAGCCCTGTTGACACCCATTTTGAACATCTAAACTGCAGAATTCTGAGAATAAATGTGTTATTTTAAGCCAACTATGTGGTTAGTAGTACCATTTAATGAAATAGGAAACACTGAAGAAGTAATGAGTTGGAATGGGAGAGTGATAATTAGTTCAATTTTGAGGTTGCCTTCCAGATAGCATAGTGAGATGTCATTGGGCAACTGGATATGCCTAGAGTTGAGAGAAGAGTTCTCGGCTAAAAATAAAAATTGGGAGTTTTAGGTATATGGATTATAATTGAAGTCTTGAAAATGGATGAGGTCAGCTAAGGACAAGAGAAGGCTGAGCCTGAAGGAAATCCTCCAGTATGGGAGGAACTGCAAACAAAGGCTAAGAAAAAGGTGTTAGAGAAGTAGCAGAAAAACAATCAAGATTATGGTGGTAACACAGAGGCCTAGGAAAGAGAATGCTTCAGTGAAAGAGTGGCCAGCTGGGCTTAACACTGCCCAGAGATCAATTAATACAAGCAATGAAACATGTTAGAATGTTCAATAGTGGCTTCAATATATGATAAAAAACCAACTTATACCCCACTCAGAATCATTTCCCATAGAGTACTGTTATTGGTGTAGGGCAATGTTTAGTATCTTAGCTATAAGCAATATGTAATTTAAATAACTTAGAATGAAAATATCAACTGTGTTTTTGTATTTTTTACTAGCAATCATTCTGATGCCTGAAATTAATATTTTATTTTATTTATTTATATTTATTGATTTTTTTTTTTTTTTTTTTTTTTTTTTTGAGACAAAGTCTCTCTCTGTCTCCTAGGCTGGAGTTCAGTAGCCTGATCTCAGCTCATGGCAACCTCTACCTCCTGGGCTCAAACCATTCTCATGTCTCAGGCTCCAGAGCAGCTGGGATTACAGGTGCGGGCCACCAGGCCTGGCTAATTTTGTATTTTTAGTAGAGACAGTGTTTCACCATGTTGGCCAGGCTGGAAAATTTTATTAACATTTTAAACAATAACTTTAAAAAATATATTTGGGTTTAAAGAACAATGAGAAAATTGACTTAATTTTTCAGCTTCATTTTTTTATTAGTGTAACTTTTCAATCTTTGAATCAAGCTTTTTTCAGTACTTTAAAGAAGGCCCCTTTTCAAATGGGCCATTTTCATATTTACTAAAGTCATACAGATTACAACCTAAATCTAGCCCTGCCATTTACTAGCAAGGTGACCTTGGGCAGATTCCTGGGTCTGTTTCCCCTTCTGAAAAAGGAATCATAATTCCCAACTTGCAACTTATTGTGAATAATAAATAAAATAATGTACATGAAGGACCTGGCATATAATAAGCATTACATAAATTGTATCCATTTACCTCCTTATTTTACGGACCACACTAAAACAGAAATTTATTTTCTTAAAATATATTGATTTTAGTCTAAATCCTATTGAAAATGAGTTACTTCATAGATACCAATACTCTATTAAAGTGGTTATACAGAATTATCTGTTTTACAGAGATGAAGAACCTATGCGTTATGGAAACATAATGTATGACAGAAGGGTAATTCGAGGCAACACTTATGCACTCCAGACAGGGCCACTGGTAAGTTCAGTTTGAATAGTCTAACACCGTGTTCTCACATTATCTATGGGGAAGGATCAGTTTCTTTGTGTTAATTTCTAATCCATTGCAGACTAAAACATTCATAAAATAAAGATGAATTACCATAAAAGTGAAATTTTTAAAAAGACATACAAATAGAAGCGCAGTGACAGTTTCCAGGAGCTGGGGGATGAGGGGGCCAGGGAGGGAGTTATGTTTAATGAGTGTAGAGTTTCAGTTTTGCAAGGTGAAAAGAGTTCCAGAGATAGAGGATGGTGATAGTGATAGAACAATGTGAATGTAATTAATACCACTGAATTTTATACTTAAAAATGGTTAAGGTGATAAATTTTACATTATGTGTATTTTACCACAAAAAAATAATTAGCTAAGAAAAAAAAAAGCCCCAATTGGCCGGGCGCGGTGGCTCACACCTGTAATCCCAGCACTTTGGGAGGCCAAGGCGGGCAGATCACGAGGTCAGGAGATCGAGACCATTCTGGCCAACATGGTGAAACCCCATCTCTACTAAAAGTACAAAAATTAGATGGGCGTAGTGGCGCTCGCCTGTAGTCCCAGCTACTCGGGAGGCTGAGGCAGGAGAATTGCTTGAACCCGGGAGGCGGAAGTTGCAGTGAGCCGAGATCGCGCCACTGCACTCCAGCCTGGTGATAGAGCGAGACTCCATCTCAAAAAAAAAAAAAAAAGCCCCAATTTTTCATTAGATTCAACAGAACTCTGCCATTCTAAACATTTCTAAACTTTTACTCTCAATTTCTATACTTAAATTGTTACAGACCAGTTCAAATAGTTTATAGACACTAGCCAGAGGCCCACATTTTGAGTGGCACTTGTCTATTGCATCTATATTTGTTTAGATTATCTCATACTCTAATACAATTATCATTATTTAATCAAAAAGTCTGAATTCTGCTTCTTTAATTCACTCAACAAATATTTATTGAGTTTTAGGTCCTGTTCTGGGTACCTAGGATACAAAGATGAGTAAGACATGGTATGATATTAACGGTGGTGAGTTCTTGGCACAGAAATGAAATACAGGTGAATCCATAAACAGTATATGACATATAAGTGCCTAATACAAGACGGTGATAGAGATGCTCCTCTACTTATGATGAGGTTATGCCCCAATAAACCCACTGAACATTGAAAATGGATTTAAAACACCAAACCTGCCAAACACCATAGCATAGCATTGCCTACCTTAAGTATGCTCAGAGGCCAGGCGTGGTGGCTCACTCCTGTAATCCTAGCAGTTTGGGAGGCCAAGGTGGGTGGATCACTTGAGCCCAGGAGCTTGAGACCAGCCTGGGCAATGTGGGGAAACCCTGTCTCTAAAAAAAAAAAAAAAAAAAAAAAAAAAACTCAAAAATTAGCTGGGCATGGTGGCACACCCCTGTAGTCCCAGCTACTTGGGAGGTTGAGGCAGAAGGATTGGTTGAGCCCAGGAGGACAAGGCTGCAGTGAGCTGTGATCACACCACTGCACTCCAGCCTGGGTGACAGAGGGAAACCCTGTCTCAAAAAAACAAAAACAAAAATATAACCTAGAATGTTAAGGAATTGAGGGAAGCTCAGTGTGCCTGAATCAGAGTCTGAGGCAAGGAGTATCAAGAAATACATGATTAAAAAGAAGTTAAAGATGAATAAATCTCAAATCCACATTAGAGAGAATGTTGTTGAATGTCAAATGAGGGATGTGAAGAACCCACCTAAGGTATGTTCCCAGAACAAGACCCTGTCTCCAAAAAAAAAAGTGCTCAGAACACTTACATTAGCCTACAGTTGGGAAAAATCATCTAACACAAAGCCTATTTTATAATAAAGTACTGAATATCTCATATAATTTATGAAATATTAAAGTGAAAAATAGAATGGTTGTATGAGCATTCAAAATACATTTTCTGTGGATACTTTTGTATCATCAAAAAGCTGAAAAATCATAATCCGCATAAGTTGGGGAACATCTATTAGTCTGAAGCAATGGTTAACTTACTAAACATATATATATATATATATATATATATATATATATATATATATGTATGTATGTATGTATGTATGTACGCTTCAACCCTATCCTGGATCTCCTGCATTAGAACCTCCAGGGGTTCCCTGCTTCTCCCACCGAGGTGGTGTCAACAAGGGTGGAGCAGGAAGCTGAACTTTCACCTTCACCCAGTACCAATGAGGTAGTAGGAGATGGCACAAGTCAGTGCCCCACTCTTTCTGGGGTGGTGCCAGCAAACCCAGTGAGTAGCTGAATTGCAGTCCTGTCTGGCAGTAACAAGGTGGTATGAGGCAGTGCTAGTCAATGCTGCACTCCCCCGACACCACCACCAGTGCCTAGAAAGGAGCTGAACTACCACCCCCACCTGGCACCAATGTGTTGGTACAAGTTGACCCGCTGCTTTTGTTGAGGTGGTGTCAGCGGGGCCCAGCAGGAAGTTGAACTTCCAACCCTACTCAGGCTTGTACACTAAAACAAAAAGGGTGATTTCCTACTGAAAAATAGGATCGAAAGTCTTAAAATATAATACCCAAAATAGCCAGGATACAAACAAAAATCATTCATCATACTACAAGAATCAGGACAGTCACAACTTACATGAGAAAAGACAATCAAGAAATGACCAAACCAAGATGACTCAGATGTGGGAATTACCTGACAAGGATTTTAAAGCAACAATCAAAAATGTTTCAATGAAAAGTGAACAATTATAGACACTCTTGAAACAAATAAAAAATAATCTTAGCAAAGAAATACAAGATATAAAAGTAAACCAAATGGAAACTTATAGAACTGAAAAATACAATAACTAAAATAAAAAACTCACTGGATGGACTCAGTAGTACATTGGAAATGACATAGGAAACAATCAGTGAACTTGAAGAAAAATCAGTGAAGAGTGGAAGTTATCTAGCTGAACAGAGAGAAAATAGAAAAAAAAAAAAAAAAAAAAAGGCTGAGAGAGCCGAAGAACAATCACAAAGATTTACATTCATGTTGTTGGAATCCTAGAAGGAGAGGAGGAAAACTATGAGATGGAAAAATATTTGAAGAAATTGTGCTTGAAAATTCCACAAATTTGGCAAAAGGCCTACAGATCCAAGAAGCCAAGTGACCCCCCAAGAGGATAAACCCAAAGAAATCTACCCAAGATAAATCAAGATCAAAATTTGAAAATTAAAAACAAAACATCTTGAAATCAGCCAGAAAGAAATTACACGTTAGCTAAAGGAGAACAATGATTTAAATGGCAGTGGATTTCTTACCTAAAACATGGAGACAAGAAAGTGACACAATATTTTTCAAGTCCTTAAAGGAAAGAACTATCAATCTCTAATTCTAATCCGGTGAAAATATTTTTCAGGAGTTCCAAAATGGCAGCATAGAAGCAGGCTGGCTTCACTCCCCCTGCAAAAGAAAATCAAGAACAAATGTACAGTGCCAAGATTACCATCAGCAATATTCTAGAGCTCAAGTAGAAGGAGGAAGCAGTTCCCAGGGCTACAGAAAAGTGAAAAAGCTTCAAGGAGATGGTAGGAGAGTCAGACGTTCATGTCTACAGTATCTCTCCTTCTAGTCTGCCTGGCACGAAGGATGTGGAGGATTGATTTAGGGTTCTCTAGAGGGACAGAACTAATGGAATAGATATATATATATATAAAGGAGAGTTTATTAAGTCACACAATCACAAGGTCCCACAATAGGTCATCTGCAGGCTGAGGAGCAAGGAGAGCCAGTCCAGGTTCCAAAACTGAAGAACTTGGAGTTCAATGTTCAAGGGCAGAAAGCATCCAGCACAGGAGAAAGTTGTAGACTGGGAGGCTAGGCCAGTCTCTCTTTTCACATTTTTCTGCCTGCTTATATTCTAGCCACTCTGGCAGCTGATTAGATTGTGCCTACCCAGATTAAGGGTGGGTCTGCCTTTCCCAGCCTACTGACTCAGATGATAGTCCCTTTTGGCAACACCCTGAGACACACCCAGGATCAATACTTGGTATCCTTCAATCCAATCAAGTTGACACTCAGTATTAACCATCACAGGGATTTATCTCTGACTTGTGATTTCTGCACTGGAAAAAGATCAAGGTGGACAACTAGTTTCCCTACCATGTTGGGTTTCCTGGCAGGAAATTCAACCCACAAGAAGCATCATGAGTTCCTGAAGAGAGAAATACCCCTGAGTACAGCCAAAAACAAAATGGGGAGGTGAGACTACCATCCCCAGCCCTGGACACTCTGCTGTATAACTCAACCAAAAGAAACACCAAATCAGAGTGACTGTTCAGCAGCACCACACTGTAGGAGATAACATTGTACTGGTCCCCTGGGCACAAACCCCTAGCCAGTCACACTACCATTGTATCCCCTTCGGGACCTCCCTGATTCAGGATGGGCAGTGCTCTGATCATTTACTAGAGCCAGGTGAACCTGGACTTAAGGCACCACCTAGAACCAAAAAGGAGGCAGCAATCTAGTGATAAAGGATCTCTGGTGGGGCACAGTGTCTCATACCTGTAATCCCAGCACTTTGGGAGGCCGAGGCAGGCAGATCACTTGAGGTCATTAGTTCGAGACCAGCCTGACCAATATGATGAAACCCCATGTCTACTAAAAATACAAAAATTAGCCAGGCATGGTGGCAGGCGCCTGTAATCCCAGCTACTTGAGGGGCTGAGTCAGGAGAATCGCTTGAACCCAGGAGGCAGAGGTTGCAGTGAGCCAAGATCACACCACTGCACTCCAGCCAGGGTGACAGAGTGAGACTCTGTCTCAAAAAAGGAAAAAAAAAAAGATCTCTAAGAAAATATATCCAATAAAAAGCAAAACAAGCCACACAGATTAGACTGGACTAAATAATCCTTCAGTGCAGAGGCATAGACATACATCCACATCAAACAACAGCAAACAGGGAACCATGACCTACCTAAAGGGACAAAGCAAGGAATCAGTAACTGACGCTAATGAGATGGCAGGATGTGAGCTCTCTGACCAAAAATTCAAAATAGCAGTCTTAAGGAAATTCAGTGATGTCTAATATAACACAGAAAAGCAATTTAGGAATTTGTTAGAGAAATTTAACAAAGAGATTGAAATAATTTTTAAAAATCAAGCAGAAATCTTGGAGCTGAGTAATACATTTGTTGAACTGAAAAATTTATTAGAGGCTTTCAACAATAGAATGAATCAAACAGAGGAAAGAATCAGTGAACATGAAGACAAAGACAGACTATTTGAAAATACACAGTCTGAGGAGAAAAAAGAATGAGAAGAAACAAAGACTGCTTACAAGATATAGAAAATTACCCCAAAAGATCAAAGCTAAGAATTACTTGTGTTCAAGAGGGAATTGAGCAAGAGCAAGGAGTGGGAAGCTTGTTTTAAGAAATACAGAAAACTTTCCAAAACTTGAGAAAGAGATAGATATCCAGGTACAGGAAGGTCAGAGAATACCAAACAGATTCACCCCAAATAATACCTCATAGAATAATCAAGCTCTCAAAGGTCAAGGACAAAAAAAGAATCCCAAAAGCAGCAAGAGAAAAGAAGCAAATAACATACAGGAAAGAGCTCCAATCCATCTGGCAGCAGACTTCTCAATGGAAACTGTACAGGCCAGGAGGGAGTGAGATAACCAGGAGGGACTGGGGTGACATTTTCAAAGTGCTGAAAGAAAAAAATCATCTAAGAATATTGTATCCACAAAGTTATCCCTCAAATATGAAGGAGAGATAGTCTTTCCTAGACAAATAAAAGCTGAGCAAATTCAGCACCACCACGCCCATCTTACAAGAAATGTTGAAGGGAATTCTTCAGCCTGAACAACAACAACAACAACAAAAATACTCATGTGCCAAAATAAAACATTTGAAGGTATGAAACTTACTGGTTAAATTAAGTACATAGACAAACCTAGAATACTCTCATACTATAACTGTGGTATGCAATCCATTCATAATTCTACTGAGGCCCAAAAGACAACTATCAAAAACAGTAATAGCTGCAGCAACCTGTTAAGAGGGAGGTAATATAAAAATATGTGCAATGAGACAACTAAAAGTTAGTATGTGGGGGGATGGAGTTAAAGTGTAGAATTTTTTTTTCTTTTTTTCTTTGCTTCTGTTCTTTGTGATCTAAGATAAGTTGTCATCTCTGCAAACAACTTGTTATACCTATGTTTTTTGTAAGCCTCATGGTAACCACAATGCAAAAATCTGTAATAGATTAACCAAAAATTAAAAGCAACAAACTAAAATATACTACCAGATAAAGTCACTTAACACAAAGAAGGACAATGAAGAAGGAAGGAGATACAAAACAACCAGAAAATAAGCAACAGAATGGTAGTAGTAAGTCCTTGCTTTATCAATAATAACACTGAATGTAAGAGGACTCTGTTCTCCAATTAAAAGGCATAGAATAGCTGATTGGATAAAGAAATGAGACCCAACTATATGCTCCTAGAAGAAACCCACTTCACCTACAGAGACACACATAGACTGAAAGTAAATGGATGGAAAAAGATTTTCCATGCAACTAGAAACCAAAAAAGAGCATGAGTATACTTACATCAGATAAACTACAAATCAAAGACTGTAAAAAGAAACATGGTCACTCCGTAATAATAAAGTGATCAGCGGAGGATGTAACAATGATAGATATCCATGCACCCAACACCAGAGCTCCCAACTATATAAAGCAAACATGAATAGATCTAAAGGGAGAGATAGACCACAATAATATTAGGAGACTTTAACAACCCATTCTCAGTAATGAATAGATAATCCAAATAGAAAATCAGGAAAAAAAGAAAAAGAAAGAAACAAAAGAAAATTGGTGTTAAACTTCACACTAGACCTATTAGGACTAACTGATATTTATAGAACATTTTATCCATCTTCTGCAGAGTACACATTTTTTTTTCTTCATCACATGGATCATTCTTCAGAATAGACCATGTCTTAGGCCACAAAACATGTCTGAACAAATTCAAAAAAGTAGAAATCATATCGAATATCTTTGCTGACCACAATGAAGTAAAACTAGAAATCAATAATAAGAGGAATCTTAGAAGCTGCAAAAATACATAGAAATTAAACAGCATGCTCCTGAATGATCAGCAGGCCAATGAATAAATTAAAAAGGAAATGTTTTTATTATTTTTGTAAATATATAGATAGGATTGTGCACCCATATATTCCAGTTAACAGCCATACTTTGAAGTTACTTTTATGCTTTGTCAAACATCTTTGTAATTATCTGACAAAGTACCAATACAATTTTAATGAAGTTACTGATAATCAGGAAACATTATGACAAATGCGTTTATACTACTCAGGAATTGCTTTTGGAATGGCAGTTCCTGTATGCTTTAATAAATATTTTCTAAATTCTAGAAATATTTTCTATCCCTGTTAGCTCAGACAGCCTGATTCTCTAGAGCTTCAGAGACAACGGGAGGCTAAGAAGAGGGCTCTTGCCAGAAAACAAGCCCAAGAGCAGCTCAGACCACAAACACCTGAACCTGTGGAAGGCAGAAAGCATGTCGATGTGCAAACAGGTGTGTGACTGTGCCCTCGGCATTGTGTCCTCTTGGTTTACTCAGTTGTCTATGTCAGTTCATTTTTATTTGGCCTTTGTATTATTTATGCCTCTCTTGTGCTATCTGATACTTCCCCGACCACATGGTAGGGAAGTTCATTTATTAAAGAAATGCATAGACTAGTCTGGGTATGCTGGCTCACGCCTATAATCTCAGCACCTGGGGAGGCTGAGGCGGGCAGATCCCTGAGGTCAGGAGGTCAAGACCAGCCTGGCCAATGTGGTGAAATACCCAGTCTCTACTAAAAAATACAGAAATTAGCTGGGCATGGTGGTGGTCACCTGTAATCCCAGCTACTCAGGAGGCTGAGGCAGGAGAATCACTTGAACCTGGGAGGCGGAGGTTGCAGTAAGCCGAGATCACACCATTGCACTCCAGCCTGGGCGATGAGCAAAAGTCCATCTTAAAAAAAAAAAAAAAAAGAGAGAGAGAGAGAAAGAAAGAAATACATAGACTATATACTACTATCATAGTGGATATGGCTGGAAGTGTGGGATGGGGTTTAAAAAAAAAAAAAAGAATGTTGGCCAAGCACAGTGGCTCACATCTGTAATCCCAACACTTTGGGAGGCAAGGAAGAAGGATCACTTGAGCTGAGGAGTTAGAGACCAAAGACCCCATCTCTACAAAAAAAATTTTAAAATTGGTTGAGCATAGTGGTGCACACCTGTAATTCCAACTACTCAGTAGGCTAAGACAAAAGGATCATATGTGCCCAGGATTTCAAGGCTGCAGTAAGCTATGATCACACCACTGCACTCAGCCTGGGCAACAAATAAATAAATAATTTTGTGACCAGATTCTCTCTTAGCCCTTTTCACATATTCTGTTCTCAAACTGGGATTCTTTCTCATAGCCCAACATGAATCACAGTTCTTTTCATTAGGACTTACAGGAAAGGAGAGCAATATGGTTCTATTTTGTCATTTTGTTTGTCTTTTGAGAGGAGTAAACCCACTCCCATCTGAGTCATCTGCTTCTCACACCAGCCTCTTCTGTCCTCTGGTTCTGTCGCTGTGCACATTCCCCAGGGCCACACAGGCACCCCTGAGGCAGGTGCCAGGATTTGCATACTTGTCTCGCTGTGCTCAGCTGTAGAGGCTTACCTGGTCCTATGGGGTCTAGCTGTGTTGTTGACAGAATCTTGGTCATCAGACAGTGCTTGGTGTTTTCCTTGGACCACTGTCACTACTTAAGGTTCACTTTGTACCCTTCCAAGATGATGAGTGGATCCATCAGGATTATTTCTGCATGGTAAAGGCAAAAGGGACCATTCCATGCTTTAACCCCTGCCTTTAGGCCAAGTATAGAATGAGTGTATGGCTGTCATTAGCCAAAGAGATAAGTTTTCATGTTTCTGTATACCATCAGAATATTAAGTGATATAATAGCAGCCAGCTTTTTTTGGATATTTCCTCAGAGACTGAACCAGGTCGTTTATCTGTGTATTTCCTTCATTATTACAAAGATTCTGTGTGACAGGTAGTTATAGCCCATTTTACAGATGAAGAAACTGAGGCCCAGAGAGGACATGACTTGGCCAAGTCCTGTGCCCAACATCTGACTCTAGTGCTCATGTTCTTTGCTTGATACCACATTACCCCTGCCTCATATAAGTTACTCCTAACATGAAATTTGTTTTCATACATCTGTTTATAATCTGTAGTGTAGAGGGAACATCCAATAACCTGGTGACTTGGTACATGATTTTTTTTAAATATCCAGGAATTTTCAAATCTGTATATGTTTACTATCTTAGGACTCAGATATATATACATATGTGTATACATATGTATATATACACATGTATATATACATATGTGTATATATACACGTATGTATATATGTATATATCTATCGATAGATATATATGTGTATATCTATCGATAGATATATATGTGTATATCTATCGATAGATATGTGTATCTCTATCGATAGAGATGCGCATCTCTATCGATAGATATATACACATAGATATGTGTATATATCTATCGATAGATATGTGTATAGATATCTATCGATAGATATATATGTGTATATATCTATCGATAGATATGTGTATAGATATCTATCGATAGATATATATGTGTATAGATATCTATCGATAGATATAGATATCTGTAGATAGAGATATCTATAGATAGATATACGTATAGATATATATACATATATATCTCTATATATGTATGTATTTGACTTTTTATCCACTGATGTACTCTGCATCTTATACACATCTACAGTCTCATGTTCTTCTTTAGCTCCATTTTCAGATACAAAGCTCAGTGCTTTCTAGACATTCAGTAAATGTTCTAGCCTAATTCTATCTATGGTCTTCCAAATATTTAAAAACTCTTAGTTCAGTATGTGAGGTAAGCCCCACATCTGAGCACTTTTATTCTAATACTTATTTTCTGATTCATTTAAATATGTTTTGAAGGAGCTAAAATTTCAAATACGCATGTATGCTTGAAATAGACCAGAATTTTTTTTTTTTTTTTGAGACAGAGTCTCACTATGTTGCCCAAGCTGTAGTTCAGTGACACGATCTTGGCTCACTACAACCTCCACCTCCCAGGTTCAAGCAATTCTCCCACCTCAGCCTCCTGAGTGGCTGGGACCACAGGCACACACCACCACACCCAACTAATTTTTGTATTTTTTGTAGAGATGGGGTTTCACTATGTTGGCCAGGCTGGTCTCAAACTCCTGGCCTCAAGTAATGCACCCTCCTCGGCCTCCCAAAGTGCTGAGATTATGGGCATGAACTACCATGCCCGGACTTAGACCAGAATTTTAAACTCAATGTATATGATATTCTTCTTAGAATTATACCTTGAAGAGATTGCTGATCGCATAATAGAAGTTGATATGGAATGCCAAACAGATGCATTTTTGGACAGACCACCAACACCACTCTTTATTCCTGCCAAAACTGGCAAAGATGTGGCCACCCAAATACTAGAAGGAGAGGTACAGTACATCCTATGGGCTTCCCTCTATAATCTTTATAAGTGAGGTAAATTCAGGTGTAGATAATGCTTAATATGAGCAAGAACCACTTCATAATCAGATTCTACTTCTTGGATTTCTTTCCAGATATTATCTATAATGGTTTTATCATATAGTACTCAGAAATGTTTTAAAATACCATGTTCTGATTTCTTTGCTGATTAACAATAAAATCATTTGAAATATTTTTAGAATATTTCCACATTTGATTTTTGTTTGTTTATATGCTTGCTTAATGTATATATATAAGATAGATTTGTACTAAATAGGGAAAAATAATATCCCTGATATAAAAGATTCCACAATTAGTTGCTTTTGGATTATATAACTTTTGTAAAGGTACTCTCTCATTTAAAAAAATTTTTTTTAATAATTACATTTTTCTATCAGTGCGGAATGCATAAATAGGCCTCTTTATGAAATTGAAGAAAAGAAGGCAATGATTATGTTCATAATGACCTAAGTGAGTTTTAATACTTACGGGAACTTGAAAGAACTGTCACTGAAATTGGGAAATAAAATAAATCTTCAGAAGCTACCTGAAAGTTATATTTGCCTATAAATCCTAGCAATGAATCACCAAAATATCTATTATTCTTGTTCCTTCATTCATCAAACTGTTATTAAAAATAAATAAAAATCAAACAGAAAAGGCAAACAATAAGACAAAGATATTTCTCTTCAGTGTCAGGGTTCATTTTGATGAATAAATAGGTTTTTTTCATAACTTTGACTTAACAGATTTTTACCTGTAAACAAAATGTTGTTCATTTTGAGGATTAGAAACCATGAATAAAGCACCAGCACAGTGTCTGGCACACAGGAGACACTTAATAAATAATATCTTGTTATTGCTATTCATTGTATTTTTGTTGAGCATCCGATTCATAATTAAAATTTTAAGTTTGCTTTATTTTGTATGTTTAAGCTCTTTGACTTTGATCTTGAAGTTAAACCAGTGTTAGAAGTTTTGGTGGGGAAGACAATTGAGCAGTCTCTTCTGGAAGTAATGGAAGAAGAAGAGCTGGCTAACCTGCGGGCCAGTCAGCGTGAGTATGAAGAACTACGGAATAGCGAACGTGCTGAAGTTCAACGACTTGAAGAGCAAGAGAGGCGACACCGAGAAGAAAAAGTATATATATAATTATATTTTTCTTTCTTAGGCAGTCTTTTGGCTAGTTAGCATATTATGTTCAAAATTACATGTGATGATATATCATAAGACTAAAGATCTTTGGGAATATATTAGAAAAAGATGTATAGTATTTTTGCTCAGGTCTCTCCTATAGATCATAGATCTTTCATGGACAGAATTACATCTTTTAAACTCCAGCTTACATAAATACACCTAAATTGAGTTTCCAAAAGTTTCTAAATGAAGTGAAAGTTCCTAAGTGACATGTGTGCCAGTTGTAAGACTCTCTTAAATATCAGGAGTCCTAAAGAAAGAAAGACGTATGTTGGTTTGCCAAAAGTCAGTGGCAGAAAGATGGAAGGAAGGAAAAAGTGAATGTATTGGAGAGAGACTATGGGTAAAAAGCAGGGGATCTGGATAGAGTTCTGATTCTTTTTCTCGGTGACCAGGCCCTTCTTTATACCCTTAGTGACACACCAGACCTATTTGGGTTCTCATAGAATATTTTTCAGATTCTAGATTTTTAGAATCTTCAGTAAGGAAAGGTTTACAATCCAGTTTTTTTAAATGTGCCAGTAGCCTGCAGTTAGGAAGCACTAGAAAAGATAGTCTTTTTGGTTTTGGCAATAACCGTCAGCCTTTGTTGTATACTGATGAACAAATTATAAAGTAGTATCTTAATACCTGAAACAGTTAAGAAAAAATTCCCAAGGGGCCTAACTTACTATACTATGAAAAATAGCATAATTGTTGGGAAATCCTACTCAATACCTATCAAATGGACTTTAATTCTAAGATGAATACTTAGTTGTGTAAAGAGCATAGGGCTTACAATAAGGATTGTGCAAATTTATAAATATAAAAAAACTGGCAAAATAAACTTTGTTGAAATGAGTCATGAAATCTTTATCAAAAAATATTTGTTTATTTACTATTTGGAAATATATTATGGAAAACTGGATACAAGAATCATGTAGATTTATATTTGTTTAAAGTTTGAAAATAGATTTAATTAGAAAATATATTAATGCTCCCACTTCCACATGAGAGTAGAGAACAGGATTCATCAGCTTTATAAATATTACATGGTCTAAAGGAAGCAACAACAAAAAATAAGAGGCTTTCATGATCTTCAGAACCATTCAGCTTTACAAATTCAGGGAATTATTACAAATGAACTCATTCATTGGCCCACTGGTAATTTTTCTTACCAGTAATATTTCATGATAATATTAATTTAAAATACATATAATGGTGATTATCTTTTTGCTACTGTCTATACTGTCAAGCATGTATGTCTTGAAATTATTTTACTTGAATTCAATAGTGAGATGTTTTACCTTAAATTCCATCTTTTATAACTTCCTGAATTCAGTACCCACTAGCTGTTGAAATTCATTAAAGTTTTGATGAAAAATATGAACCTTTAATAGATAGACACCTTGCTGTCCATTTTTTGATAAGTCTGGATTCTTGTACTTATTAACTTGACTAGATTCGGTACTTGGGGAGGGCATAAGAGCTAAATAACCACCTCCCTATGTCATTCTTGGCAGGAACGGCGTAAGAAACAGCAGTGGGAAATAGTGCACAAGCACAACGAGACATCACAAAAAGTCGCCGCCCGAGCATTTGCACAGCGTTACCTGGCTGACCTTCTCCCGTCTGTTTTTGGCAGCCTCAGGGATAGTGGCTACTTTTATGATCCCGTTGAAAGAGGTTTGTAGATATTTTTGTTAGATTAATTTTGTTGTAATAAGCATCCTCTTAATGGTTCAAATTTATCTTATGTCCATTTTTATTTTGAATTGGAATCTTTCTATTTCTGACACAAAGTCAATTTTAGTTGTTTAAAGTAAGTACAGTTGTTAATGAGATGTGTATTTTAAAGATCTTGATTTAAGGATATTAGTGTTTGTTTATTGAGAAGCAACATTTGTATAGTAGAAAGAAATATGGACTTGGTATTGAAAACTTGAGTTTGGGTTGCAGCTTTATCATTAGCTAGCTTGATGACCTCCAGTTTCTTCATGTGTGAAATGAGGATTTTTTTTTTTTTTTTTTTTTTTTTTGAGATGGAGTCTCGTTCTTTTGCCCGGGATGGAGTGCAGTGGCGCAATCTTGGCTCACTGCAACCTCTGCCTCCCGGGTTCAAGCAATTCTCCCTGCCTCAGCCTTCTGAGTGGCTGAGATTACAGGCACATGCTACCACACCCAGCTAATTTTTGTATTTTTTAGTAGAGACGGGGTTTCGCCATGTTGGCCAGGCTGGTCCTGACCTCAAGTGATCCGCCTGCCTTGGCTTCCCAAAGGGCTGAGATTAGAGGCGTGAGCCACCGTGCCCAGCCTGAAATGAGGATTATTTAGGAGTTAAGTCATGAAATATATGAAACTGTGTAAACTATAAAGTCCTGTGTATGCATAAGTAGTTGTTATTAACTTTTTCTCAGCTGACTTATTCAAATCAAAAACCCTTTGAGGGCAGGTATCAAGGTCATTTATTCATTTAGTTAGGCGCTTACCCTGTTCCAGGCAGTGTTTGGTATTGGTGAAAAAGAAGGATCCCTGATCTCTGCCACTAGGGAGCCCATAGCCTGATAGCTGTCTGTCTGTATCCCCTCAAAGCCCACGTTTCTAGCTGCTCAGCCAGTGGAAATGAAGAGTTGTGTGTCCTCTCCACCACCCACCTTCCTCAGAGTGAAAAGCACTTACATCCACTGTGCTTGGTGTATAGGTCCTATTTTGTTGGCCAGTAGTATCTTGGGACACATGTTAGTAATGTTAATTTTCACTGATTACATATTCGATTCAATACAAAGAAGTCAGATCACAGATAAATATTATTAATATACATAGTATTTTTCATAGGTGATATCATTTGATACTCCCAATAACCCTGTAGGATAGACAGGTCAGATTGAATTCCCATTTTTTCAGAAATAGAAACTGAAGCTCAAAGAAGTTAAATGCCTTGCTCCCAAATCCTCAGGCAGTGGAAATATTAGGCCTCAAACTGACTTGGAACTCAGACTCCAAGTCCAGTGTTCATTCTCGGCTATCATCCTGCTGTCCTGGGCTCTAGCTTGGACTCTAACTGTTAGCCAGAGAGATCAGTAGCCTTCTTTCTATCACAGATTACCAAAAAAGTAAGTTATAGATCATTTAAAAGCTTGCAAATGAAATTCATACCTGAGATTAAAATTATTTATAGTAGTGAATATAATATTCTATCACACTCTCCATTTCATCCTATTGAAAAATAAAATTAGATGCCTGCCCCAAAAAAATGTTGTTCTGAAACTTTAAAATGTATATGGTAATAGACCATATTTTTAAAATGCTTACACAGTAGATTTCAGTTTGAACAAACTTAATACTGATGGAAACACCTAGTTTCTGACCTATTTCTAGATGGCTGCCTCCTCAAATGCCCTCTCACCTGCATTCTCTGAGTCTGATCAGCTTCCTTCCATTAGGCCCTGGGCTTCAGGTGGAGACTTTCTTTTACTGGCATTGCTCAATCCCAGATTTGCATTGCATTTGGATTGGAGTTCTCTCAAACCCACATCCTCCCCCTGCCTCCGTGATCCATCTCAGATTGCACCTATGAAGGAAACTCCAAATGCCTTGACTCCAAGGAAGGCTTCATAGTTCTTAAAATATTGGGTCGGGCGCAGTGGCTCACACCTATAATCCCAGCACTTTGGGAGGCCGAGGCGGGTGAATCACGATGTCAGGAGATTGAGACCATCCTGGCCAACATGGTGAAACCCCGTCTCTACTAAAAATACAAAAATTAGCCAGATGTAGTGGTGTGCAGCTGTCGTCCCAGCTACTCAGAAGGCTGAGGCAGGAGAATCACTTGAACCAGGAAGTGGAGGTTGCAGTGAGCAGAGATCATGCCACTACACTCCAGCCTGGGTGACAGACTGAGACTCTGTCTCAAAAACAAAAAAAAAAAAATCACTTATGCAATAGAAAGGAAACTAACCAGAACATATATAAGGAATATGGCAAAAGTTATGCTGTATGAGTCTACTTAACATTTTATATTAAGAAACCAATGTTGATGAGTCTATTACATTAAGAGAAAAGCACATGATTCCTCTGATAATACATGAAAATCAATGAATTCTTTTATTACAGATATTGAGTTAGGATTTCTTCCATGGCTAATGAATGAAGTTGAAAAAACCATGGAATATAGCATGGTGGGAAGAACAGTGCTTGACAGTAAGTTATTTTATCCAAAAATTCATCTCTAAAATTTTTGGTAGAAAGAATAAATTGAATAATTGAAAGAAAGATTAATTTTACGGTTCTAATACTTAAACTTTTAGTATATCAATTGTATTAATAAAAGTGCAAATTTTTACCCTCAATATTATTTTTGGCTCTTCTATAATTTGCTATCTATTAATATCTTCTGTCATTACTTTATAAATGATACTCTGTTAAAACAGAATATATTTTATATTTAATGCATTAAGTGTGAAGTTAAGTATGCTGACTTCCAAAAAAGGTTATGACATAGGAAAGAGATGAGGCTTCGTGAAGGTTTTGTAATCATCTATAAGTCAGCATTATAACTCCTGAAATAAACCATAATATGAAAATCATAGTGATGTCTGGACATTTAACTTTTCAGTGTTGATCCGTGAGGTGGTTGAAAAGAGACTGCATATGTATGAGCATGGGGAAGACATACATCAGTCTCCAGAACCCGAGGATGAGCCTGGTGGTCCTGGAGCAATGACAGAGTCACTGGAGGCCTCTGAATTCCCGGAGCAGAGCATGTCACAGACACAGAAGCTGCTTTTAGATGGAGACTACCTACAAAGAACAACATATGACAGAAGGTCATCCCAGGAAAGGAAGTTTATGGAAGAGAGAGAGCTCTTAGGGCAGGATGAAGAAACAGCAATGAGGAAGTCCTTAGGGGAGGAAGAATTGTCATAGGAGGGAAGCTTCGAAGTCATGAAACCAATCAACAGCCAAGTCAGCAAGCAATCAGGTAATGATGCGCAAGTCCCCTCAGGTTATAGAAATTATGTTGTATTTAGTCAGTATGTCTTTTTGTGTAATGGACTGGGCCAATCAAATGTGATAAAATAAAACTAATTTGAAAATGAAACTTAAATTGAATTCATTTGTTTAATAGAATATTCAAAGGCTGTATTGTAATTCTAATGAGAATTATGTTTAATTACTAGCTTTCTATTACCATTATACGTAACCAGCAAATCTATTTTTCCTTAGTCCTTCTAATTTTGCGGGGTTTTTTTTAGTAAGTATGATAGTTAATGTTCAATATTAGTGCTGTCAGCCATTTAGCTTTTCTTCTCTATAGGAAAACTATTTCACCTACTGTAAGAGTGAATGCCTAGCCAGGCGTGGTGGCTCACACCTGTAATCCCAGCACTTTGGGAAGCTGAGGCTGGCAGATCACCTGAGGTCGGGAGTTTGAGACCAGCCTGACCAACAAGGAGAAACCCCCATCTCTGCTAAAAATACAAAATTAGCCAGGCGTGGTGGCGCACGCCTGTAATCCTAGCTCCTTGGGAGGCTGAGGCAGGAGAATCGCTTGAACCTGGGGCAGAGGTTGCGGTGAGCCAAGTTTGCACCATTGTACTCCAGCCTGGGCAACAAGAGCGGAACTCCATCTCAAAAAACAAAAGAAAAAAAAAGAGAGAGAATGCCTAAACGTTGTGCTACTGAAAGCCACAGTGCTCCCTTCCTGCAAGGACCATCTTCAATATTCAAGTAAGGCTTAAGGAATTCACTGGATTAGTAATATGCTCTCATCTATTTTTTCACATTCCTACTATGAAAAAATTTCAGGCAATGCCAATAAAGCAAAAGTCCCTGTTTGCCCTCATACAGTCTCACTCCCCTCCTCAAAGGTAGATCACTGTTATCAGTTAGGTATGAGCCATCTAGGCCTTTTTTGAGGTATTCCTATACAAATGTATTTGAAAATCTAGAAATATATAGCTTGATTTTCTTTATATAAATATAAACATTATTTGCATATTTTATTTTTCACTTAGGAGAATGTCTTAGATCTTTCAAGGTTAGTGGCATCAATCTCTTATCTTCTTAAAATATGGTTAAGGTATTACATATTATGACTGTGCTGTAGCATAGGGAATTAACATTTGACTTTTTAATCTGAATGTGTTAGAGAATTTACCTGCAGTATTAAAATCACAGATTATTTTCTCTCTAAAGCCTTGCTAATTGTAAGGAATAACTGAAGTCTTCAGAGCCTTTAGATAGATAGAGCCTATTTTTCTTTTTACTTATTTTTACTTTTTTTTTTGAGACAAGGTCTCACTCTGACACCCAGGCTGGAGTGCAGCAGCACCATCACAGCTCACTGCAGCCTTGACCTCCCAGGCTCAGGTGATCTTCTCACCTCAGCCTTCCAAGTAGCTGGGAATACAGGTGTGCATCACCACGTCTGGCTAGTTACTGTATTTTTTTGTAGAGATGGGCTCTTGCTGTGTTGCCCAGGCTGGTCTCCAACTCCTGGGCTCAAGTGATCTGCCCACCTTGGCCTCCCAAAGTGCTAGGACTAAAGGCATGAGCCACCACACCTGGCTGAGTCTGTTTTTCTCAAAATATTTATACATATATAAAGTAGTGATTTAAAATAACTTGTAATTATTAACCCATTTACCTTAATTTCTTTTAAGTTAGGTACCAAGAATGTATCCACATTTTAAAAATTTTAAAAGAATGCACCCATTTTCCCATGTAGTATTTCACTATAACACTTAGGCCTTATGGCAACCTTCTGAAGCATGCATGACAATATTTGTATTTTTTTAGTTTCTAATCCTTAATTCGGTCAGCCAGCAAACATTAGCTGAGTGCCTGCTCTGCCTTGGGAATGAGGCTGCAGATACAGCGGTGAACAGTCACGAATACTACATGTTTTTTACAGCCTAGCAGTGGAGCTAAATGAAGTAAATGATGTAAATAAAGAAACCAAAGCTCAGGGATTTAAAGTGATTTGCAGTAGGTGACAAGCCTAGTAGGGAATAGGACTAAAGCTGGAATCCAAATCTCCTTACTTCTAATCTGGTATACTTTCTTCTAATAACTTGCTGTTTCTGTGAGGTACAAAGAATAATTTAAAATAAATTATTGCACTAATAGCATTTAAAAAATTAGAATCACACCTGTTATCCATCATGGGGCTGGTTCCATCTTGTTAAACAGTCTTTATGATCATCCTAACATTTATAAGTTATTAATTTTGGCAAGATGACCAAAAATTTTTAATTAGGGCTATTGCTGATTATTATTGTCATTACCAATTTTAAAATATCTACAACTAGTTTTTAGAAGCCTTAAAATTGGGCCAGGCACGGTGGCTTGCACCTGTAATCCCAGCACTTTGGGAAGCTGAGGCAGGCGGATCACAAGGTCAGGAGATCAAGACCATCCTGGCCAACATGGTGAAACCCCGTCTCTACTAAAAATACAAAAATTAGCCAGGCGTGGTGGCGGGCGCCTGTAATCCCAGCTACTCAGGAGGCTGAGGCAGGAGAATCGCTTGAACACGGGAGGTGGAGGTTGCAGTGAGCCGAGATCGCGCCACTGCACTCCAGCCTGGAAGACAGAGCAAGACTCCTTCTCAAAAAAAAAAAAAAAAAAAAAGACCTTAAAATTGATTTGAGGTTGATTATCTTTCATAATCTTCTAATTCTCCTTTAGAATGATCCAGTCCGTTAAACACTTTGCAGATGCCAGACCTATGCTCTATAAATCCATAAAATAATTCAATTTATCGAAAGAAGCAGATATCTATAAACCCCACACTGAACTGATTAAGCTTAATTGCAATCCTAGTCCATCCCAGAGAGAAACCAAAATAATTGAGAGGTTAGGGCATTGTCGCTGTGAGAAAGCTTAGAGGTAACACATTATATGTTATCTGGAGAGAAGAATGTTAAATGGAAACAAAGTTTATGAAGAATTTCTTCAAATACCTGAAGGATTTTATGGAAAATTACAAGATAGCATTCTTAGGTTCCATATATCTAGAGGACTTTTCATAACTGTAAGCAACTTTTGCAAATAGTTTGGGAACATAAAACTCTTCCAGCATAGAAGAAAATGGGTACTATTAACATTCGGATGGTTATGGGACCATCATAACATTTTGATGTAATATGCAAAATGCTACTTCCCCAACTATGACCCTCAGTATGACTTCTAAAGGAATTATAAGCTCCAAATACTTTTTGGAGTATAAAAAGTACTTGACTTTTTCACACATTTGCTAATACCCTTCTCATAAGTTTTATTTCCTTCTGATGTTTCAGCTAACATTGAGCTAACAGAAGCTAAATAATAATAAAATGAAGAACAGATAGTAAATATATTGAAATTGTCATTCCTGGCATGGTGTGGTGGCTTACGCCTATAATCCCGGCACTTTGGGAGGCCAAGGCGGGCAGATCACGAGGTCAGGAGATCGAGGCCATCCTGGCCAACATGGTGAAACCCCATCTCTACTAAAAATACAAAAATTAGCTGGGTATGGTGACGCGTGCCTATAATCCCAGCTACTCGGGAGGCTGAGGCATGAGAATCACTTGAACCCAGGAGGTCGCGCCACTGCACTCCAGCCCGGTGACAGAGCAAGACTCCGTCTGAAAAAAAAAAAAAAAGAAAGAAAAAGAAATTGTCATTCTTGACATAAATTCCCATATCACTAAAATAGATCAGAGAGATAGAATGTAATTTTCTCTAGCATAGGCATCGTTACGTTTAAGCCGTCTGAGGGCTATGAGCGTGATCTGCAAAGTCACTCTGAGCAACATAAGGTGGAGTTTGAAAGCAGACTCAAAGCCAGACCACTGGGCTTGAGTCCTCACACGCAAGCATGTAGTCTTCACCATGGAGAAGGGGGTTTGTCTTTCTCAAAGCTTTTTTCTTTTAAATTAGGAAAAAGAACTGATTTATCAGTCTAGTGTTTCATTTTAAAAACATATGAAAGGGTGGGAAACTTGCAGAAGAAAGTATTTGGAGCTTATAATTCCATTAAAAGTTATAATGGCAGTCATAGTTGGTGAAGCAGCATTTTGCATATTATATCAAAATGTTATGGTACCATAACCATCCAAATGTTAATGGTACCAATTTCTTCTATCCTAGAAACATTTCATTTTATGTTGTTAAAACATAACTATATCAGCTAGTTTTTTTTCTATGCTTTACCTGCTTTGGAAAATTTGACACGTTCTGCTTTACTCTTTTGTTTATAGGTGAATCACAAAACGTATTTTTGTGTATTCTATCGTTCAATAGCCATGGCTGTTTACTTCATTTAATTTATTTAGCATAAAGGCATTATGAAAAGGCCTAAACATGAGCTTCACTTCCCCACTAACTAATTAGCATCTGTTATTTCTTAACCGGAATGCCTAGGCCTAACCTGAACCAATGTTCCCCAATCTTGTTCACAGTCAGAGACCCAAAAAAGAGTGTTATAAGTGGGGTGTCACTATTGTGAAAGTGGTGCTAATGGTGTTGAATTGGTACCTATGATTCTTCTTTTGAATTAGATTGTATGTTTCATGATCTCAACTTACATTACTAAAATTTAATAAACTGATCATTTAGATGATGTTCTTCTGTTTTTCATAAACAAGAGAATAACATAACTGAAAGATAGGAGTTAAAAGATAAGCTAATAGCATTATAGGCTTGCTTATAATCAAGTGTTAAAGAGTTTGAAATTTTAGGATAAAAATGTTTCAGATATAAGATGCCATTTAAGCAATTTTAACTTCTTTTTGAAAAGAGAGTTCAAAATTAATTGATTTTTATCACTATATTCATTTTTGATTTTTATAAATACGAACATTTTTGTGATAATTGTATGTTGTCTTTTAACATTTTAGATTATAACCACTAGGTGTCAGTAAAACCCTAAGGTAAGGTTGACTTGCTGCCAACTTCATACATAATTTCATGACCATAAAAGACCTTGGTGAGCACAATTCAAAAATATATTGTATTCCTTGGAATCTTCTAGACTCTCAATGAATATTTCATCTCACCCTAAAGTTCTCTGCCAGCTCTGTAGGGGTGCCAGACTCTTAAAAATGTTCATTTTAGAGTGGACTTTAGTTGTCACATACTTCAGTATCTAATTCAGGATCCTTAACAGATGGTCAGTTAGTCTTTGTTTCATCACTTTAAGGATGAGGTTTTCACTTTATGAGCTGCTCTAGATAGCAATTATGTCTTATTTGGTTTTGTCTCCGCAGGCCTGGACTATGGTAGATACTTAGCCAATAACATTGTTGGACAGTTCTCATCATTAGAAATTTCTTTATACTGATTCAAAACCTGCCTGTTATAACCTTTGCTTATTGGTCATAATCATGAGGGCATGATTATGATAGAGGGAGACAAAATAATTTTATTGCTATATCAGCCCTATCATGTACCCCAATAAATTTTTCTTTATCCCCCCAAGTTTTTTTTCTCCCAATGAGATTCACCACTCTTCCCAATTATTCCTCATATGGCACAGTTTCAGAACTTCCCCACTCACCATCCTGGTTACTATTACTTTGAAATGGCTATTTGGTCAAAGTTTCTCTTAAAACATGTTTCCCAGAATTAGGTAGACAACTATAGATGTAATCTGACTCGGCAATCACCCATCACCAAATCACATTCTCTAAACTCAAATGCCTAGAAATCATATGTTCCAGGACATTGAAGAGAAAAAGCCAAAATGAGTTTTGAGTAGCTGCAGTGTCACAAAGTCAACATACTTTGCAGTGGACCCTCCAAGCCTATCCTAACATGTTGCTAACCAACTAGGCTATTTCATTATTGACCCTACAACATATTAGAAGTAACATTAACCGGGGAAGAGGGGCTGCTGTGGGAAAACTCATAGCACTAACATAAGAGAAATGGCAGGAAAAAATAGGTAACTCAAAAAGTATAGCAGTCTGGAGCAAAAATTGAGTATTCTTCAGCAAGTCCTGACTGCATGTTTATATTAAAGTACAATACAGAAATTAATATGTATGGACAAAGCACCTCTGGAATGGTGGAATAAGGATCTCTGAAAATCTGTTCCTCCATGAAAGCAATGTGAATGCAGGCCAGAATTGCCAAAATCAGTATTTTCAGAACTCTAGAAATTAACCAAAGGCTTGCAACAATGAGAAACATTTATTAAAGAAAAATGATTGAATCTTAGTAAGAACAGTAAGCTTCATGGCATTTTAACTTGACCTGTTTCCATCCCACTCTTCCCAGCTCCACAGTAGCCTTGAAAGCCAGTAACCAAGAAACAGAAGCTTAGGAGCTATTGAAAGGCGCAGAAAGGCTTGGTGCCTCCCCACCCCCACAATAAAACCACATCTCCAGACAGTTGTCACTACTTGGCATCTGTGGCAGCTCTCTGGAAAAGCCCATTTAAAGGGCATGTCTTTATTTAACCTGACTCAGAGCTTTCTCAGTGACAAAAGTCCTGACATCAAGGCATTAAGAACAAAAAGCAGCAGCAATTGTTTAACATCACAGCTGCCTGAGGTAGAGCAAATAAGAGACTGGCAAAAAAAATTGAAAATCTTGAGAGTGCAGTGTTGATAAGGGGCTTTGAAAAGCTTTGACATTTGGCTGGGCGCAGTTTCTCACGCCTGTAATCCCAGCACTTTGGCAGGCCAAGGCGTGTGAATCACGAGGTCAGGAGTTCAAGACCAGCCTGGCCAACATGATGAAACCCCATCTCTACTAAAAATAAAAAATAAATAAATTAGCAAGGCATAGTGGCGGGTGCCTGTAATCCCAGCTACTCAGGAGGCTGAGGCAGGAGAATCACTTGAACCCAGGAGGCAGAGGTCGCAGTGAGCCAAGATCACGCCACTGCACTCCAGCCTAGGTGACAGAGTGAGACTCCATCTCAAAAGAAAAAAAAAAGAAAAGCTTTGACATTCTTGGGAAACTACATATAGGGTACATCTGTAGGACTGCATGCATGCCCAGAAAAGAGCTAAGAAGGCCTGAATCACTCACTTCTGACTGACCTTAAGGATCTGCACAACCAGGAATTGAAAGCTAAGACAGAGTTATAAACTGCCAAAATAGTAAAGGCATGCCAAACACATATAGAGCCACTCAACAAAGGATGGAAAACTTACTGGTTCAGGGCATTTAAGGAAATCTCTAATCATTAGCTGATTGCTAAGCTAACTAAGCAGAGAATTCAGTGGCCACATACAACAAATACAAATTTTACAAAATTTTTCTAGAGAAGTCATTAAACAAAGAATAACAAACAGCAACAAAAAACCCATGTTGGACGGGTGGTACAAGAATATAACTTTCAAAGTTACTACATTATAATTATTTAAAGTGTTTAATTTTCAGCAAAAAAAAAAAGTACAAAGCAGGCAAAAAAGGAACATATGGCAGTCAGAAAAAGCAGTCAATAGAAACTGTTCCCAAGGAAGTCCAGATTTTTAACTTACTAGACAAAGACTTTAATTGGCTATTATATATTCAAAGAACTAAAGAAAACCATGTCTAAAGAATTAAAGTAAGTATGAGAAAGATGTCTCACCAAATGTGAATATCAGTTAAGAGAGAGAAAACATTTTTTAAGAACCAAATAGAAATTCTGGCATTGAAAAGTGCAATAATTGAAATGATAAATCTTCTTCAGGGCCTCAATAGCAGATTTGATCTGGCAGAAGAAAATATCCATGAAATTGAAGTTAAGTCCATTGAGATAATCCAGTCTGAGGAACAGAAAAATGAATGAAGAAAAATGTGCAAAGCCTCAGAGACCTGTGGGACACCATCAAGCATATCAACATACACATCCCCAGAAGGAGAGGAGAGAAGAGAGAAAGGGGCAGAATATCTGAAGAGATCATGGCTTGAAAAGTTACCAAATTTGATGAAAAATGTTGATCTTCATATTCAAGACGTTCAGTGAACTCCATATAGGAGAAATTCAAGAGATCCACAATTAGACATATGCTACTCAAACTGTCAAGAGACAGAGACAAATAGAATCTTGAAAGCAGCAAAACAAAAATTACTTTTCACGTACATGGGCTCCTCAATAACATTAACAGCTGACTTCTCATCACACATCATGAAGGCCAAAAGGCAATGGGATCATATATTCAAAGTGCTAAAAGAAAAAACTGCCATTCAAGAATTCTGTATCCAGCAAAACTATCCTTTAAAATGAGGAGAAATTAAGACATTCCCATATAATCAAAAACTGAGAGAACTTCTCATTAGCACACCTGACCTACAAGAAATACTAAAGGGAGTCCTTCATACTGAAATGAAAGGATAATAGACAGCAATTCAAATCCACATTAAGAAATAAGGAGCACCAATAAAGACTGTATATATGTATGTAAATGATAGTATAAATTTATTTTTCTTTGTAATTCTTCTGTCATTTAAAAGACAGTTACATCATAAAGCAATCATTATAAAACTGTATTAATGGGCTTCTAATGTATAAAGATGTAATTTGTAGGGTGGATCACAAGGTCATGAGATTGAGACCATCCTGGCCAACATGGTGAAACCCTGTCTCTACTAAAGTACAAAAATTAGCTGGGTGTGGTGGTGCACACCTGTAGTCCCAGATACTCGGGAGGCTAAGGCAGGAGAATTGCTTGAATCCAGGAGATGGAGGTTGCAGTGAGCCGAGATCACACCACTGCACTCCAGCCTGGTGACAGAGCAAGACTCTGTTTCACAATAAATAAATAAATAAATAAATAAATAAATAAATAAATAAATAATACTACAAAGGAAGGAGAAGGAGCAGAATAATACTAGAGAAAACTTTTTGTATACTCTTGAAATTAGATTACTATTAATCTGAAGTAGATTGTCTTAAATTAAGATGTTAATTGTAATCCCCAGAGCAGCCACTAAGAAAGTATCTTTTTACAAAATAGTAAAAGTAGCCAGGTGTGGTGGCTCACACCTGTAATCCCAACACTTTGGGAGACTGAGGTGGGCAGATCACTTGAGGTCAGGAGTTCAAGACCAGCCTGGCCAACATGGTGAAACCCCATCTCTACTAAAAATACACAAAATTAGC
Source organism: Hylobates moloch (assembly GCF_009828535.3). NCBI lineage: Eukaryota > Metazoa > Chordata > Mammalia > Primates > Hylobatidae > Hylobates > Hylobates moloch. The sequence goes on along the minus strand of NW_026652277.1, from coordinate 167,170,325 downwards.
CAGGTATGGTGGCACATGCCTGTAATCCCAGCTATTCAGGAGGCTGAGGCAGTAGAATTGCTTGAACCCAGACAGTGGAGGTTGCAGTGAGCTGAAGTCATGCCACTGCACTCCAGCCTGGGCAACAGTGTGAGACTCCATCTCAAAAAAATAAAAAATAAAAAACAGTAAAAGAAACAAGAGTATTAAAAGCTTTTCCTGGAAGATACCCATTTAATGCAAAAGAGAGCAATAATGGAGGAATAAAGGTACAAAAAGTACATAAGACATATAAAAATCCAAATAGCAAAATGGTAAATTAAAATCCTAGCTTCTCAGTAATTTAATCAAAAGTAAGTCGCTTAAACACCCTAACCAGAAGCCAAAGATTGCCAGAATGAGGGGTTTTTTTAAAAATAACCCAACGATACTATTAGAGACACACTTTAGATTCAAAGACACAAATTGGTTGAAAATAAAAGGATGGACAAAGATATGGCATGCAAACAGTAACCAAAAAAGAGCTGGAGTAGCTATATTAATATCAGACAAAATGGACTTTAAGATAAAAATAGTTACAAGAGGTGAAGAAATGCATTTTATGATAAAAAGGTCAATCTTCAGAAAGACAACAAATAAACACATATGCACCTAACAACAGGGCTCCAAAATACATGAAGCAAAAAGTGATAGAATTAAAGGGAGTATTAGACAACTCAAAACAATAGATATTTCAAAACCCCACTTTCAATAATGGATAGACTAAGGAGAAAATCAGCAAAGAAAAAGAAGATGTGAAATATATTATAAACTAATTAGCCTTAGACATCTATAGAAATAGTTAACAACAGAATACACATTCTTCTCAAGTGCACATGGAACATTCTCTAGGATAATGTTAGACCAAAAATAAGCCTTAGTAAATTTTAAAATAGTGAAAATTGCACAATGTATGTTCTCCAATCACAATACATTTAAGTTAGAAGTCAATAATAAAAAGAAGTTAGGGAAATTCACAAATGTGTGGAAATTAAACAATATACCCCTAAATAATAAATGATTCAAAGGAGAAATCATAGAAAAATTAGAAAGTAATTTGAGGTGAATAGAAACAGAAATAGGCCAGATGCTGTGGCTCGTGCCTGTAATCCCAACCAAGGTGAGTGGATTGCTTGAGCCCAGGAGTTCAAGACCAGCCTGGGCAACCTGGCAAAACCCCGTTTCTACAAAAAAAATACAAAAATTAGCCAGGCATGGTGGTACATGCGTGTAGTAGCAACTACTCGAGAGGCTAAGGTAGGAGAATCATCTGAGCCCAGGGATTTCAAGGCTACAGTGATGCATGATCATACCACTGCACTCCAGCCTGTCAACAGAATGAGACCATGTCTTTAAAAAAAAAAAAAAATACAACATGCCAAAACTTATGGATGCATCTAAAGCAATGCTTAGACAGAAATTTATAACTCTGAAAGTCTATATTTAAAACGGAAGAAACATCCTAAATCAATAACCTAAACTTCCACCTTAAAAAACTAAAAGAAGAGGAAAATAAATGCAAAGCCAGTGAAGAAAGAAAATAATAAAGATTAGAGCAGAAATAAATGAAAAAGAGAATAGAAAAACAATTGAGAAAATCACTAAAACCACAAATTTGGTTTTTTTTGCAAAGATTAACAAAATTGACAAACCCGAAACTAAACTGACCAAGAAAAAATAAGAACACTCAAATTATTAAATTAGGAATGAAGGAAATGATATTTTACCAGCCCTACATTAATAAAGATTATTATGGGAATATTATGAACACTGTAGGCCACCAAATTAAATAACTTAGATGACATTGACAAATTCCTAGAAAGATACAATTTACCAAAACTGACTCAAAAAGAAATAGAAAACCTGAATAGATCTGTAACAAAGAGATTGGATTATTAATTTTTGAAACTTCCCACAGAGGAAACCCCAGACTCAGACAGCTTCACTGATGACTTCTAATAAACATCTAAAGAAAAATTAAGGTCAAACTTTCACAAACTATGAAAAAGATAGAAGAGGGGAACAGTTCCCAACTCATTCTATGAGACCAGTTTACCCTAATACCAGAATCAGACAAAGACATCACAAGAAAACTGTAGACCAATATCCTTTAAATATATAAATGCAAAAATCCTCAATGAAATACTAGCAAACTGAATTTAGCAACATACAAAAAGGATGACCAAGTGGGATTTATCCAAGGAATACAAGGTTGTGAAATCCAAAAGTCAATCAATATAATATGTTATATTCATTACACAAGTTTACCCATATAACAAATCTGCACATGTACACTGAACCTAAAATAAGAGTTTAAAAAATAAAATTAAAAGAAAAGAATATATGCCATATTAATATAATAACAGAAACCACATGATCATCTCAATAGATGCAGAAACAGCATTTGACAAAATTCAACACACTTTCATATTAAAAACAGTCAACAAAATTAGGAATAGATAGAAACTTCCTCAATCCTGTACAAGGCATCTAGGAAAATTCCACAACATAATACTTAACGGTGAAAGATTGAATGTTTTCCTTATAAGATCAGGAATTAGACAAAGACATCTTATCTTGCCGCTTTATTCAACATTGTACTGGAAGTTCTAGTCATGGCATTTAGGCAAGAAAAAGAAAAGTCATCCAGATTGGAAAGGAAAAATTAAAATATCTTTAGTTGCAGAATTTTAAGCAATCTATGAAAACACTATTAGAAGTAATACATGAGTTCAGCAAGTTTGCAGACCACAAAATCAATAGTTTATAAAAATTGCATTTTTATACATTGGCAATGAACAATCTGAAAGGAAATTAAGAAAACAATCTCATTTACAAAAGCATCGAAAAGGATTAAATACTTAAGAATAAATTTAACCAAAGAGATGCAAGACTTATACAGTACACTGAAAACTACTTAACACCCATGAAGGAAATTAAAGAAGACCTAAATAAATGGAAAGACATTGCATATTCATATTGGGACACTTAATGGTGTAAAGATGGCAGGACTCCCCAGAGTGATCTCCAGATTCAATGCAATACCAATCAAAATCCCAACAGACTTTTTTTATGAAAATGGAAAAGCCAGTCCTAAAACCCATATTGAATTTCAGGGGTACTTTAGTAGCCAAACAATCTTGAAAAAGAACAAAATTGTAGGACTCACACTTCCCAACTTCAAAGCTACAATATTCAAAACTGTGTGGTAAGGGATAAGGATAGAAATATAGATCAATGGAATACTACAGAGTCTAGAAATAAATCCATACATCTGTGGTCAATTAATTTTTGACGTGTTCAAGATCATTCAATAAGGGAAGAATGATCTTTTCAATAAATGGTAATGGAACAACTAGATATCCACATGCAAAAGAATTAAGTCAAATCCCACTTAACACCATTTACAAAAATTTACTCCAAATAGATTATAGACCTAAATGTCAGAGCTAGAACTCAAGACAACATAACAGTAAAACATTGTGACTGTGGATTAGACAATGGTTTCTTATATATGACATCAAAAGCACAAATGATAAAAGAAAAAAAGATAAATTGGATTTCATCAAAATTTAAAAATTATGCTTCAAAGGACACCATCAAGAAAGTGAATAGATAACCCAGAGAATGGATGAAAATGTTATCAAAGCATATATCTAACAAAGAATTTATTATCCAGAATATACAAAGAACTACAACTCAACAATAAAATGACAACCTACTTTAAAAATGAGTAAAGAGTTTAAAGAGACATTTCTCCAAAGAATTTAAACAAATAGCCAATAAACACATGGAAAATGTTCAATAACATTAGTCATTAAGGAATTGCAAATTGAAACTACTTCATACCCATTAAGGTGGCTAAAATTTAAAAAGACAGACAATAGCTAGTTATTAAGGATGAGGAGAAATTGGAACACTCATTCAAGCAAATAAAGTTAATGATTTATGATACGACACTGGTCACATCTGGATTCCAGGTCCTAAAAATGAGTTGAAGACCATACAATCACAATACAGAAAAAGACTTGAGAACCCATCTAATCCCATTGATCCTTAGATTTGATTCAGTCCACAAAAACTATCAATACATGGCAAAAACTGAAAAATAAAGACAATACTAAAGTTTTTCCCAATTAAAGAACTGTCCTTTATTCTGAGATTATATTAGAGGAGAGGGTGGTGTGAGAAATTAAGATAATAAAGAGTTGTTGTTCAGAATTTTTCCCCCTAATTTTCCCCCTAACTGTCCATTCTTAAAATTGTTTTTGAAAAGTTATTGGTCTGTGGAACCGAAAAGTCTTGGAACATTTGTCCATACCTCCCTCATTGTTTGAATAGGGTACATATATTAATGATTCCTGATAACTAGCAAAAGTTATTTTTATCAGGGGTAAGAGGAAGGGTAGAAAATTTACTTTCTAGTATATCACTTTTGGGATCTATGGCTGTTAAAAATTGTTTTCATTGTTATTCCATTTTATTTTATTGAGGCTATTTGGAAGTTACTAGAAATTATGGTATAATTCCAGCACTTTGGGAGGCCAAGGCAAGAGGATTGCTTGAGCCCAAGAGTTTGAGACCAGCCTGGACAACAGAGCGAGACCCTGTCTCTACAAAAGAATTTTGTAAATTAGCCTGGCTTGGTGGCACATGCCTGTAGTTCCCACCTGCTTGGGAGGCTGAAGTGGGAAGATTGCTTGAGCCTGGGAAGTCAAGGCTGCAGTGAGTCGTTGAGCCATGATTGCACCATTGCCCTGCAGCCTAGGCGACATTGTGAAACCCTATCAAAAGAAAGAAAAGAAAAAGAAAAGGGAAAAAGAAAGAAAAGAAAGAAGGGAGGGAGGGACGGAGGGAAGGAGAAAGAAAGAAAGAGGGAAAGAGAAAGAGACTGGGAAGGGAAGGGAAGAGAAGAGAGGGAAGGGGAAGGGAGGGAAGGGGGAAGGAGGGGGGAGGGAAGGGAAGGGGGAAGGAGGGAGGAGGGAAGGGAAGGGGGAAGGAGGAGGGAGGGAGGGAGGAAGGAAGGAAGACTGTGAAACCCTATCTGAAAGAAAGAAAGAAATGGAAGGAAGGAAGGAAGGAAGGAAGGAAGGAAGGAAGGAAGGAAGGAAGGAAGGAGGGAGAAAGAAGGAAGGACAAGGAAGGAAGGAAGGAAGGAAGAGGGAGGGAGGGAGGAAGAGAGGAAGGAGAGAAATGAAAAAGAGAAAAAGATCTCTCCTAATTTCACCACCAAAATTGAGTAAGAATTATCACTTATATTGCCTTTCAGTCTTTTTTATGTATATGTTTATAATTCCATAAAATTGGGATGATGAATATAATTTTCTGTTTTTATCATTAAATATATTTTGTGTTTTCCCATATTATTCAGTATTCCTTACAAATAGCACCTAAAGTGCAATTATTGATTTAATGATGTCCTACTGCTGGTCATTGAAGCTTTCCTAATTTTTTACTCTTCTAAAATTATGAACAACATTTTCAATCATAAATGTGTCTTTAAATCTTTCCTTGGCAGATTCCTACAAGTGAGATTACTAGGTCAAATAATAAACATCTTTAGGCTCTTGATATATACTGATGATAATTGCTTTCCAGAAAGATTGTGCCAACTTTTTACACTCCCATCAATGTCAGTGGAATCTGAGTAAGTTGGATTTTGCCTTCTTTAATAACACATCTTTTATGCTAAAAGATAAATAGTAGGAATTCTCACCTCACCTCCAGTAATGACAGAACAAGACCCAACTGGAGGAATCCCAACAGAAAATATCTATAAACACTGGACATAATACCAAAAGCAACTACATCAGTGACTTGGAGAGTGGACAGAGCAGACGAAATCAGGTGGAGGAGACAAGCTCAGAGAAAAAGAGGATGGGAGCTGTACAAATTAAGTTCTCTGTTTTTATGGCTTCTGTTCTGGGGCTAAATATAGCCTATTTGGAGTGTATGGTCTTGGAGGAGACACTAATTGAAAACAGCAGTCTTTTTGACCAGGGAAATTAAAAAAAAAAAAAAAACCCGAGCTAGGGAATCATGGACACTGAAAAAAGTGGAAGAACCTTGGAAGCAAAAGAGCAAGAGAAGGTTTCAGCAAACATGTTTCCGAGTGACCTTTGAACCATGTATGTATGGACCATTTTCAAAGCAGCTCATCTAGAGAAAAAATATCTGAACTGAGACTGAAGCTGCCACCCCAAAAAATAGAGATTGCAGCTCAAACACAGACGATTGCCCGCTTAAACAAAAGAAATCATAATCATGACAGAAAATTCACTGAATCCAGAATTTCTACAACTTAATATTGATAAGGTCCAGTATACAATAAGAAAAACTACCTATCATATAAAGAACCAAGAAAATGAAACATATTCTCAAAGTCAACTGAGTCCAATGCCAAGATGTGCCAGATACTGGAATTAGCAGCCAATGATTTTTAAACAGCTATTAGAACTCTCCTCAATGAAGTAAAACAAAATATGCTTTCAATGAGTTGAAAAATATGAATTCTCAAGAGAGAGGTGATTAAAGAAAGAAATCATTTCTCAAGAGAGAAATGATTAAAGAAAGAACCAAGTGATATCTGATATACCCACCTGCTGTTCCCATCCCCTCCACCTCCACAACACACACAAACCATTTGCCTACCTAGCAAATTTCTCGTCCTTAAGTATTCAGCTTAAGAGTCCCCACTTTAAGAAGCCTTTCTCAGGGCTTCAGTGTCCTTGCAGCACTTACCAAGACAAGAACAATTGCAAGTGCAGAGTTTCCCATTGCCCCCCACAGTTGGGTGGCTCACGTTGACTGAGAAGAGCTGGATATTAGACTCCAGGAAAGGGACTTCAGCCCTGTATTCTTACATAAACGTGATCAGCTACATGACAGGGGAAGTACCAGGCCTTCCCGTGGCATGGTCAGAGTCTGGGAGCCAAGTCTTATAGTTTTAGCTATGTAACCTGGTAGATCAGCAGTTTCCAACTCTGATCTGCCACTCAGCATTCTACCATGATTAACTTCACTGCCTTAGGTACTCAATTCTAGCTAGTATCTGTGGCGCATATTTCAGAACCCAGTGGTCCTCTTCCATGGGAGGCCAGCTCCATCTCTGGAAGACCAATCTGCAGAGAACGAGTCCTAGTCAAGTTGGCCCTAAATTCTCAGTTTACCCCCTAAATTCAAAAGGTGCCTCATTTTCTGTTCCATCAGCATCTCATACTGTTTCAGCCATGAGTACTAAGAGGCCAGTGACTGACATAGCTCTAAGAAGGCATTGCTGAACAGACCAGGGGTCATAGGAACTCTTATATTAAGCTCAATTCATCTAGTAGTTTTCCAAATTTTTCTAACTCCTTGATTTGCAGATATCCAGGTTTATCATTCATTTCATAAGTTGCATTTTTGTTTACAAACAATGGTTGCCCAAATGACCAACATTTAGTTTGCTTTTTTCATACAGCTAGTAATATTTTTGTGTTAACCTCTCATGCCTTTCCCATGCGCTATGGTTTGAATGTTTGTTCCCTCAACTCATGTGGAAACTTAATCCCCAGTGTGGCAGTTTTAAGAGGCAGGACCTTTAAGAGGTGGTGGGTCATGAGAGCTGTGCCCTCATGTATGAGTTCATCCACACATGGATCAATGGATTAATGAGTGAAGTGATTAATGGGTTATCACAGGAGTGGCACTGGTGGCTTCATAAGAAGAGCAAGAGAGACCTGAACTAGCACACTCAGCCCGCTTGCCATGTGATGCCCTGCACCACCTTGGGACCCTGCAAAGAGTCCCCACCAGCAAGAAGGCCCTCACAATCTTTCTGGAAAGCAATTATCATCGATATATGTAAATTTCTTTTCTTTATAAATTATCCAGTTTCAGGCATTCTGTTATAAGCAATAGAAAATGGACTAAGAAAATTGGTATCAGAAGTGGGGCTGTCGCTAATAACGAATACCTGAAAACGTGAAAGTAAGGGCAGAGGCCGGAAGCATTTGGAGGAGCAGGCCAAGGCCAGAAAAAGCCTCCAATTCATTCTGGTAAAGGCTTAGAAGACAAGAAGACTAAGGAACGTTTGGAACTCATTAGAGATTGTTCAAGTGATCATGACCAGAATACTGACAGAAATTTGGACAATGAAGGCCATTCTGACAAGGTCTCAAATGGAACTCTCTTGGAACCTAGAGTAAAGGCTATCCTTTTTATAAATTAGAAAAAAAAAAAAAAAAAAAAAACCAACTTGGTTGAACTGTGTCCATGTCTGAGGGCTTTGTGGAAGAGCAAACTTGAAAGTGATGAACTAGGGTATCTGTGGAAGAAATATCCAAGCAGAAAATCATTCAGGCTGCTGCATGGCTACTTTTAATTGCTAACATTAAGCTGTGAGAGGGAAAAAAATGACTTGGAGACGGAATTTATAACCAAAAGAAAAGCAAAGCAGAAAGATTTGGAAAATTCTCAGCCTGGCCATATAAAGAGTGAAAAATGGCTGGGCACAGTGGCTCACGCCTGTAATCCCAGCACTTTGGCAGGCTGAGGCAGGCAGATCACTTGAGCCCAGGAGTTTGAGACCAGACTGCACAACATGACAAAACCCCACCTCTACAAAAAATAAAAAAAAAAAATAGCTGGGTGTGGTGGTGCACAGCTACTGGTAGTCCCAGCTACTCAGGAGGCTGAGGTAGTAGGATCACCAGAGCCTAGAGGGCTGCAGTGAGCCATGATCACACCACTGCACTCCTGGGCAACAGAGTGAGACCCTTCCTCAAAAAAAGTGAAAAAGCATGTTTAGAAGAGGAAATCAAGGATGTAGCACAGTGACCTCTTGCCAAAGAGATTAGCACAGTTAGAAGGAAGCCATGTGCTTCTCCTCAAAACAATGAAAGAAAGACCGCAAAGCCATTTCAAAGACCTTTGAGGCTCCCCCGCTGTTACAGGCACAGAGGCATATGAGGGCAGGGATGAGCCCAAGACACCTTCCACAGACTCCCTCCCCAGGACCACCTCAGGACCCTGCTCACCAAATTCTGGTGAGGTGCTTCTCAGCTGCCCCAGCTGTGGCTCAAGTAGTCCCAGGTGTGGATCAACCCGCTGCTCAAGAAGATACAAGCTGTAGCCTTGATGGTGTCTCATGATGCTAATTCTGCAGGCTTGCAGAAAGCAATAGCTGTGGAGGAATGGCAGCCTCTACCTAGATTTCAGAGGATGTGGCTGAAAGCCTAGAAGCCAGGTAGAGACATGTTCAGGGATGGCATCACTGCAGAGAGCCCTCACTACAGTAATGCTAGCAGAAATGTGGAGTCAGAGCTGCTGCAGGGAGTCCCCACCAGGGCTGCTAGTGGAGCCACGGGAGCGGGACCGCCACCAGGACCCCAGGGCGGTGGAGTCCCCAGCAGCATGCAGCGCCTGCGTGGCAAAGCTTCAGGTGCTTTGCCACAGGAACTGCACCCAGCAAAGCCAGGGGGTGGGGGCAGCTGCCTGAAGCCTTAGGGCCCCAACCTCTGCCCCAGTGTGTACAGCAGGTAGCACATAGAGTCAAAAGAGACTATTCTCCAGCTTTAAGATTTGATGTCTTCTTTGCTGTGTCTTGGGCTTGCTTGGGGCCTATTACTCCTCTCTTTTTGCCTATTTCTCCCTTTTGAAATAGGAGTATCTGTCTAATGCCTGTACCACCACTGTATCTTGGAAGAAGATAGCTTGTTTTGGTTTCACAGGCTCACAAGTGAGGCTCTGGACTTTGAACTGGAATTTTGTGCTGGCATTAGTTCAGACTTTGGAACTATGGGAGTGGAATGAATGTGAGAAGAAAATGAGTTTTGGGGGACCAGGGGTGGAATGCTACCATTTGACTGTCCCCTCTAAAACTCAATCCTCAATGTGGCAGTATTAAAAGGTGGGGGCTCTCTAAGGGGTGATTGGGTCATGAGGGCTCTGCCGTCACGAATAGATTAACCCACTCAAGGATTCATGGGTTGATTGATTAATGGGATGTCACAAGAGTGGGACTGGTGGCTTTCTAAGCAGGGGAAAGAGACCTGAGCCAGCACATCATGTGATGCCCTGTCACCTCAGGACTCTGCACAGTTCCCACCAGGAAGAAGGCCCTCACCAGATGCAGCCCCTCAACTTTGAGCTTCTCAGCCTTCAGAGCTGTCAGAAATAAATTCCTCTTTTTAATAAATCATCCAGTTTCAGGTCATCTGTTGTAAGTAACAGAAAACAGACTAAGACATCATGACGTTGGTTTTGCTTGAATTTCAGCATTGAGTCACTTGTTGTTATAAGATGGGTTAATAAGATACATTATTTCAGATACTATTATTAAAATTATGGCCAGACGCAGTGGCTCACGCCTGTAATCCCAGCACTTCCGGAGACTGTGGCAGGTGGATCACCTGAGGTCAGGAGTTTGGAACCAACCTGGCCAACATGGTGAAACCCCATCTCTACTAAAATACAAAAGTTAGCCAGGCGTGGTAGCATGCACCTGTAGTCCCAGCTACTCAAGAGGCTGAGGCAGGCGGATCACTTGAACCCCGGAAGATGGAGGTTGCAGTGAGTCGAGATTACACCAGTGCACTCCAGCCTGGCCGACAGAGTGAGACTTCATCTCAAATAATAATAATAATAATAATAATAATAATAATAATAATAATAATAAATAAATAAATAAAATAAAGTACCTAAAAATTTTTTTCAGAGGTAATTTTATCAAGTACGTTCACTAGTGCCTCATTTTTAAACTGCTACTTGTTTTAGTTTTCTTTGTTCTCTGTAATATAGTCAGGTAACTGGACTTTTTTTTTTTTTTTTTTGAGACAGTCTCACTCTGTCACCCAGCCTGGAGTGCAGTGGTGCAGTCTCGGCTCACTGCAACTTCCATCCCCCAAGTTCAAGCGATTCTCCTGCCTCAGCCCCCCAAGTAGCTGGGATTACAGGCGCACGCCACCACAGCCGGCTAATTTTTGTATTTTTAGTAGAGATAGGGTTTCACCATGTTGGCTAGGCTGGTCTCAAACTCCTGACCTCAAGTGATCCACCCATCTTAGCATCCCAAAGTGCTGGGATTACAGGCGTGAGCCACCGCGCCCAGCAGGATGTTTAAATGGGACTCCCTCCTCAGGGGAAGCCAAGGCCCTAGAGGCTGAGAACCATGCAGTAGCACCTGATACTGCTACATCCTAAGAAAGGCACCAATTGCAAGGCCCTGCAGAGAGATAGCAGGCTGTGAGCACTAGGCCCCACCCCGCATGACGCTGTAGACGGGTAGCGCAGGGAGACCAGGGGTGGCGCTTGTTCTGGAGATACTGATGTACCACGCAGTGTCTAGGCAGGAAGGAAGCTTCAAGGGGAGAGCTCAGGAGTTCAACCTGTGTTCCTTGGAGCTGGAGTTAATTGCTACCGCAAAATGTAATGTACCACCAAACAACAACTAGTGGATTCATACACCACGTAGTAAAAGACAAGCCATGGTAGCAGGCGCATTTGGACTCCCTCAGGTCAGTCTACAGCAGGACTGCTCAGCCTTCACCTCCCACACAACCAGCCTACCATTGCTCATGTTTCCCACTAACCACAGCCTAATGCCTTTGGGCATCTCACAGGCAAAAGTGCCAGACATGGCATGGCTGCCTGGTGCACCAAGGGCCAGCAGCAGTACAGCATCAGATACTTCTCACACCAGCTCTAAGACCCAAAAGGACTTGCTGTCCCTGACCACTAATGTCAGGGCACACTTCTTTTGATCAGTGCATGGCTTCAGAAGAACTACAGCCAGCTCCCTCATGGGTTCTTTGAGGAACCCTCAAAAGTTTTCTTTGAGAGGAAGAACCAAGATTTGATACCCACCATCTAGAGGACTCTGAGAGTAGATCACGGGTGCACCACCTCTGCAGATTCTTGCTCTCCCTGGGCCCGACACCTTCTAACAGACGGGTCAGAAACAACAAGCACCTGCAACAAGTTGAGAGCAATTTGGAGAAAAGAGGAAAAGCCAGGCGCACCAGCGCCAGCCCTCTGCCACTCCACCACAGATCGTCCAATCTGAAGCTGGCTGCATGCTGGAGGAAGAGGTTTCCAACTGGTGGAGTGTCCAGAGTTTTGACTATTGCACTGTATTAGACTCGGTTATTTAACTAGAGGTTCTAGTACCTTAAACATGACCAGAAACAGGCAACGAAAGTAAAAATGTACAAATTGGATTACATCAAAATTTAAGACTTTTGTGTACCAAAGTACACATTCAACAGAGTGAAAGGGCAACCTATGGAATAGAAAAAGATATTTGCCAGTCATTTATCTGAAAAGGGGTTAATACCCAGAATACACAAAGAATTCCTACAACTCAACAATAATAACAAGAGCAAAATAATCCAAATTTTAAATGGACAAAAGAATTAAATAGACATTTCTCCAAAGATGATATACAGATGGCCAACAAGCATATGAAAAGATATGCATCATCACCAATCATTAGAAAAATGCAAATCAAAACTGCAATGAGATATCACCATATACCATTTAGGATGGCTACTACCCAAAACACAATACAAAATAAGTGTTCATGAGAACGTGGGACAATTGGAACCCTTGTACACTGTCATTGGAATGCAAGATGGTGCAGCCACTATGGAAAATAGCATGATGGTTCCTCAAAAAATTAAAAGTAGAATTACCATATGATCCAACAATCTCATTTCCGGGTATATATCCAAAATAATTGAAAGCAAGATCTTGAAGAGATATTTGTATACCCATGTTCATAGCAACACTATTCACAATTGCCAAGAGGTGGAAGCAACCCAGGTATCCATGCATGAATGAATGGATAAACAAAATATGGTATACGCACACCATGGAATATTATTCAGCCTTAAAAATGAAGGAAATTCTGACAAATGCTACAATATGGGTAAAACTTGAAGGCATCATGTTAAGTGAAATAAGCCACTCACAAAAAAGATGACTACTATATGATACCACTTATATGAGATATCTGGAGTAGTCAAATTCATAGAGACAGAAAGTAGAACGGTAATTGCTAGGGCTGGAAGGGAGGAGAAACAGGAAGTTGTTGCTTAATGTGTTTAGAGTTTCAGTTTTGCAAAATGAAAAAATTCTAGAGATTGGTGGCACAATAATATGAATATATTTAACACTACTGAATTGTTCACTTAGAAATTGTTAAGATGGTTAAATTTTACATTATGCATTTCACAGTGTTTTTAAAAAGTAACCAGAAAAGCTGTGGAATCTGCTCAACATTTCATCCAGGAGGCAAAGAAACAAGTCCACAGATTGGGCTTAAAGAGTCAGTGGAAGGAAAAATAAGGTTGTGTCCTGCCTGCCTCCTCTCAAGTCCAGTTTGTTCAATATTCTAGTTTGTTCAATAGTCTAGTTATGTAGGAGTAAAATGTATTAAGTAAATGCTATGAAGGTGAAATTTTCATACATTGCTACTGTTTACTTTCTTCCATTCTTTGTTTCACAATCACTTATCTTCTCATACATTGCTACCCTTTTTAATTTCTTTTGTTCTTTATTTCACAATCATTTATCTTTCTCCAAACATAACAGAAAAGGAGTGCCACCTATAGAGCATTGGGTTTCTAAATAGATAATATGAGCGGGTTGCCACCTTGCTGTGGTAAACTTGGCAGCCAGCAGCATCTCAGTGGGTCCCTGAATTATAACTGAAGCTACTGATAGAAAATATGAAGTAATGATTTCACATCTTTTATACTGATTTCATTTAGGAAGGGTCTTTAGAAATTTCAACACCTCCCCCAAATGACAGGAATGCATAGCATTTTGCACAACACTATATTGAATTAATTTAGTTGAAAGAGTTTTCACCCATAATTTATCTTCATAGAGTTACATCTGGTTATCTTGTTTTTAAAAACCTCACAGAAAACAAGAATGGGATTTTATAAAGTGGTAGTAGCTAAAAGATTCTCCCAGAAAAAAATGATACTATAAAATGTAAGTTCCTTGACAGCTGAACATAAGAGAATTACATTAAATACATTCATGAGTTCAAATGAGATACAGGAAAGCCATCACCATGCTGGATTTGGCAGTAGCATCATTTAGCATCAAGCCTGGGCAACATGGTGAAACCTCATCTCTACAAAAAAATTAGCCAGTTGTGGTAGCACACATCTGTGGTCCCAGCTATGGGGGAGGCTGAGGAGGGAGGATTGCTTGAGCCTAGGAGGTCCAGGCTACAGTGAGCTCTGATCATGCCACTGCACTCCAGCCTGGGCGACAGAGTGAGACCCTGTCTCAAAGAAAAACAAAAAAAAGAACTTAGCATCAGTGTGCTGACATTACGTCAAGCAATGTTATGACTCTGGCCTACTGTTATGCTCCTATAGGACTTAACTTCAGACAATGAGGTAATAAAACATTAAGAGTTTTATTTCCACGACATCTAGGAATTGAGGCAGCATTGTCTGTAGACTGGCTCTGCCTGATGGTTTAACCAAGGCCATTCTAGCACATTGTGTGTGTTTCACAAATGTTGATTTTTAATATGAGAGCAATACTTAATAAGCAGTATTGCCTTTAGCTAGCTAGACACATCAGCCCTAAGTACATCTTATGGATAGCTGTATTAACTATTACTATAATACTGCTACACACATAAAATGAATGCCATTTGAAGCTTGTGTCTTTCAAATTATTATACAGAAAAATACATGTCACTTTCTTTTTTTTTTTTTTTTGAGACGGAGTTTCGTTCTTGTTGCCCAGGCTGGAGTGCAATGGCACAATCTCGTTTCACTGCAACCTCCACCTCCCGGGTTCAAGCGATTCTCCTGCCTCAGCCTCCCAAGTAGCTGGGATTACAGGCATGTGCCACCACGGCCGGCTAATTTTGTATTTTTAGTAGAGACAGGGTTTCACCATGTTGGTCAGGCTGGTCTCGAACTCCCAACCTCAGGTGATCCACCCGCCTCGGCCTCCCAAAGTGCTGGGATTATAGGAATGAGACACCACGCCCGGCCAATACATGTTACTTTCAAAAGATACTGAAACCATACTCCCTGCACCATGAAGGCTAATTGAAAATTTCTTGTACCAAATTATTTTTTCATTACTCTTCAATCTGGATTATAGAAATTGTTTTATTCTAGTTTCTGTATTACCATGTCTGGGAAAAGATGAAATCTTCTGGGAGTCAGGGAAACTATTGGAGTTTTTAAGAAGAATGACATCAAATTTGTATTTTTTGAAGGTAATTCTGGTAGAAGTATAAAATAGAATTTTGTTAAGAATGGAAATAGGGCCAAGTATGGTAGCTCATGCTTGTAATCCCAAGACGGGTGGATTGCTTGAGCCCAGGAGTTCGAGACCAGCCTGGGCAACATAGTGAGACCCCTGTCTCTGCAAAAAAATACAAAAATCAGGGCATGGTGGCATGAGCCTGTGGTCCCAGCTACTCGGGAGGCTGAGACAGGAGGATCACTTAAGCCTGGGAGGCAGAGGTTGCAGTGCACCAAGATCATGCCACTGTACTCCAACCTGGGTGACAAAGCAAGACTCTATGTCAAAAAAAAAAAAAAGAAGAAGAAAAAAGAAAAAGAAAATAGGAGGTTAATTAGTACAATATTCCAATTGTTAGGCAAGAGAGAGTGAGCCATTGAGAGAGTGGGAGTTGAAAGCAGGGGACAGTCACATGAGACAAAGCCAGTAGGAGATTCTAGATGAAGCAAAGTCTATAAGAAGTTAAGAGAAGATGAAACCAAATTCAGGTGAAGAAATTAGACTCATTACTTGCCCATCGAGTCTGTTTAACATTTCTAAAATGGAAGTTTAACAATATGTTCCCTCTGCCTCATCATAAGGTTTTTGTAAGAAATAAAGCAGATAAGTATCAAACGCAGAAAACAGTGATCCACAAATATTGGTTATTATTTTCTTTTTTTTTTTTAATTATACTTAAGTTCTGGGATACATATGCAGAATGTACAGGTTTGTCACATAGGTATACATGTGCCATTGTGGTTTGCTGCACCCATCAACCCGTCATCTACATTAGTTATTTCTCCTAACGCTATCCCTCCCCTTGCCTCCACCCACCGACAGGCCCCAGTGTGTGATGTTCCCCACCCCGTGCCCATATGTTCTCATTGTTCAACTTCCACTTATGAGTGAGAACATGTGTTGTTTGGTTTTCTGTTCCTGTGTTAGTTTGCTGAGAATGATGGTTTCCACCTTCATCCATATCCCTGCAATGGACATGAACTCATTCTTTTTCATGGCTGCATAGTATTCCGTGGTGTATATGTGGCATATTTTCTTTATCCAGTCTATCATTGATGGGCATTTGGGTTGGTTCCAAGTCTTTGCTATTGTGAATAGTGCTGCAGTAAACATACATGTGCATATATCTTTATATTAGAATAATTTATAATCCTTTCGGTATATAACCAGTAATGGGATTGCTGGGTCAAATGGTATTTCTAGTTCTAGATCCTTGAAGAATTGCCACACTGTCTTCCACAATGTTTGAACTAATTTACACTCCCACCAACAGTGTAAAAGTGTTCCTATTTCTCCACATCCTCTCCAGCATCTGTTGTTTCCTGACTTTTTAATGATCGCCATTCTAACTGGCATGAGATGGTATCTCATTGTGGTTTTGATTTGCATTTCTCTAATGACCAGTGATGATGAGCTTTTTTTTAATGTTTGTTGGCTGCATAAATGTCTTCTTTTGAAAAGTGTCTGTTCATATCCTTCGCCCACTTTTTAATGGGGTTGTTTTTTTCTTGTAAATTTGTTTAGGTTCCCTGTAGATTCTGGATATTAGCCCTTTGTCAAATGGATAGATTGCAAAAATGTTCTCCCATTCTGTAGGTTGCCTGTTCACTCTGATGATAGTTTCTTTTGCTGTGCAGAAGCTCTTTAGTTTAATTAGATCTCATTTGTCTATTTTGGCTTTTGTTGCCATTGCTTTTGGTGTTTTAGTCATGAAGTCTTTGCCCATGCCTATGTCCTGAATGGTATTGCCTAGGTTTTCTTCTAGGGTTTTTATGGTTTTAGGCCTTACATTTAAATCTTTAGTCCATTTTGAGTTAATTTTTGTATAAGGTGTAAGGAAGAGGTCCAGTTTCAGTTTTCTGCATATGGCTAGCCAGTTTTTCCAGCACCATTTATTAAATAGGGAATCTTTTCCCCATTGCTTGTTTTTGTCAGGTTTGTCAAAGATCAGATGGTTGTAGATGTGTGGTGGTATTTCTGAGGCCTCTGTTCTGTTCCATTGGTCTATATATCTGTTTTGGTACCAGTACCAAGCTGTTTTTTTTACTGTAGCCTTGTAGTATAGTTTGAAGTCAGGTAGCTTGATGCCTCCAGCTTTGTTCTTTTTGCTTAGGATTGTCTTGGCTGTATGGGCTCTTTTTTGCTTCCATATGAAATTTAACGTTTTTTCTAATTCTGTGAAGAAAGTCAATTGTAGCTTGATGGAAATAGTATTGAATCTATAAATTACTTTGGGCAGTATGGTCATTTTTACGATATTGATTCTTCCTATCCATGAGCATGGAATTTTTTTCCATTTGTTTGTGTCCTCTCTTATTTCCCTGAGCAATGGTTTGTAGTTTTCCTTGAAGAGGTCCTTCACATCACTTTAAGTTTTATTCCTAAGTATTTTATTCTCTTTGTAGCAATCGTGAATGGGAGTTCACTCATGATTTGGCTCTCTATTTGTCTGTTATTGATGTATAAGAATGCTTGTGATTTTTGCACATTGATTTTGTATCCTGAGACTTTGCTGAAATTGCTTATCAGCTTAAGGAGTTTTTGGGCTGAGACAATGGGGTTTTCTAAATATACAATCGTGTCATCTGCAAACAGAGATAATTTGACTTCCTCTCTTCCTATTTGAATATGCTTTATTTATTTATCTTGCCTGATTGCCCTGGCCAGAACTTCCAACACTATGTTGAATAGGAGTGGTGAGAGAGGGCATCCTTGTCTTGTGCCGGTTTTCAGGGGAATGCTTCCAGCTTTTGCCCATTCAGTATGATATTGGCTGCGTGTTTGTCATAAATAGCTCTTATTACTTTGAGATAGGTTCCATCAGTACCTGGTTTATTGAGCGTTTTTAGCATGAAGGGGTGTTGAATTTTATCGAAGGCTTTTTCTGCATCTATTGAGATAATTTTCTACTTTAATATATTTTTAAAATCCATGTGGCAAAGCAAAGGTATGTGGTATGTCATGGATAGATGGAGCTGTTCATGTCATTTGTACAAAAATTCACGCTGCATGTTTGTTCCATGTTGGGCACTGCTGCTCTAGACCCTGGGCTGACAGCATTGATCACAACAGACCTGAGACTTGCCCGCGTGAAGCTCACACTCTAGTACAGAACAATGCAGGAATAGCCCTTGAGGGCCTCCCTGCTTAGGAGTAGAGCCCGTGGGAGACTGAAGAATATCGATGCTTGTGATAGGAACAGGGAAGAGAGAGGAGCAGCCAGTTAGCAGGGTGGGAGTGTGGCGACTGTGATCTGGAAACTGGTCAGCTCCAGCCGTGGGGAATCAGCTTCTGGGGATGTAGATATAAGCTGTCGGGGTGGCAAAGAAGAGTCAGGGCCTGAGAAACTGGATGGGTTTTGGGACATCATCTGAGAACTGAACACTAAAAAATGAATGAGACCTCAGAAATTGAAGGAATAGAGAAATTCTCAGGTCAATGAGAATGCAGTTGAAGGAGAAGGAAAGAAAAGGAGACATTGGAGGAAATGGATGACATGGTCAACAAAATTGGAGGAAAACTGAAGATATAGATGGTAGAATAGAAGGGAGGATTTACTTTTCAAAAAAATCACTGTAGGGGCAGACGCAGTGGCTCACGCCTGTAATCCCAGCACTTTGGGAGGCCAAGGCAGGAAGAAGGATCATTTGAGCCCAGGAGTTCAAGGCCAGCCTAGGCAAGATGGTGAGACCCTGGCTTTGAAAAAAATACAAATAAAAAATGTTTTTCTTTTATTAGCCAGGCATGGTGGCACACCCCTGTAGTCTCAGTTACTTGGGAGGCTGAGGCAGGAAGTTCTCTTGAGCCCAGGAGCTTGAGGCTGTAGTGAGCTATGATACCACCACTGCACTCCAGCCTGAGTGACAGAGCAAGACCTTGTCTCAAAAAAAAAAAAAAAAAAAGTAAAATAAGAAGTGACTGGCTGGGCACAGTGGCTCACACCTGTAATCCTAGCACTTTGGGAGTCCGAGGCAGGCAGATCACGAGGTCAGGAGTTCAAGACTAGCCTGGCTAACATGGTGAAACCCTGTTTCTACTAAAAATACAAAAAAATTAGCCAGGCATGGTGGCGGGCACCTGTAGTCCCAGTTACTCAGGAGGCTGAGGCAGGAGAATGGTGTGAACCCGGGAGTTGGAGCTTGCAGTGAGCTGAGATCGTGCCACTGCACTCTAGCCTGGGCGACAGAGCAAGACTCCATCTCAAAAAAAAAAAAAAAGAAGTGACTGCATTCACACGTTTCACACAAGATTTAAATTAGTTATAGAGCTACTTACACATGAGTAAAGAAAATGGAGTAACAGTTTACATGATACTAGAATGTCATAGTCTTTCCAGAATGTTGCAAGAGAACACTGTCTATGTATGTGATTCTTTTGGTTTTTCAGCAGTGGTAGTAGCCAAAAAGTTGTATGCTTGGATTTTTCCTAATCCAAGTCCTTAATACTAAAGAAAATTTATCATTCCAAACTTAAAATTTCAGATCCCATTTTTTAGTTAGTATAGGCAATAAAATATCCCTGAAATGGCTCATCTACTTCTGATTTTATACACACACACATATCTGTACTAGACACTTAAGTGTGCCAAGTGCTAAGTGCTAAGGAAATTTTGCATGTGTGTGTGTATAATTTCGTCTGTTTCCTCTATTTGGGAAAAAAAATTTAGTAGTCAATGAAAGCTATCTATATAGTACCTCAAAGGAAAACTACACAAAGCACTCATGAATACACAAATTTTTTATTTCTAATACTTTTCATTTCTTGTGAAGTAACTGCTAAAATTATTTCTAACAAAATTACAGATGAGTAAAATATGTATATATGACATAACATTATAAATTATGATGTAATTTTAGCAAATCCTTATATTACAGCATGGAATCACTTCAGTATCATTCATGGATAAAGTATTAGCCATTACTGTGATAATGTTCATGTAAGTTCTTAAAGCATCATACGTTTCTTTCTATTGGAATATGTTAGTTAGCATAGTCCCATTGAACTCCCTCAGCCGGGTCATTCTTCCATTTTGGAAAGTTGGGACCACGGAAGATCACACTTGTGGTCAGTGTCATAGATGTCTTCAGTGCCCTATGAGATTTTTATAGATTGTGTATCTGTATCCCAGGACATAGATTTTATCCAAGACCAGTCTTCATCCTTTGCATCAGGAAGATTTTGACCACAACATTTTGATTTCTGGATGGGAAGAAAGGGTAAATGAAAATGGTTTTATTTTGCGGTTAATTTATCTACTCAAAACATAGATTATTCAGTAAAATCTCTTAACGTTATTTTAACATAACATAAAATCTCATTTTCATTTATTAATCAGAAAATAATACATGAAACATCATCTACTCTTTAAGAAAACATCAAGAAATAAAATAGCATTCAATAAGAAAAGACTTAAGACATCGCCTGTCAGACAGATGCCAGTTTGCGAGTGAAATGGCTAGAGAGAAATCTGCTGCACATTTGATGAGAGAACCTAGAGTGCATATCCCTACCATGAGGAGAAAACACAGCTTAGTCTTTATACTTCGTCATTTATTTATTCAACAGATATTTATTTAGACTTATTATGCACCGGGACCTGTTTTGTGACTAAAAACACAACAATGAACTAACAGGAAAGGTTGCTGCCCAGCTTCTGCGTCTCTTGAAAATGAAGCAAGTCCTGCCTCCCTGCATGGGCAAACTTCCTCAGCCCCTATAAGAGCACTGCAAGATGCTCCTAAAAGCACCCTTCTAAACAATACTTTTTGCAACGAATACAAATTGTGATTCAGCTGCTCTGGGGCGGAGTCCAGGCATCACTGTTTTAAAGCTGCCCAAGTTAGTGGAAAGTGCAGCCAGAGTTGAAAACTTGAAAACCACCGAGCACTGTTTCTTCTCTGGGTTCTTTCATAAACATTAGTTTCTTGTCCTCATTTGACCCACAATATAGTCCCTCGTATTAAAGAAAAATGGAAATTGGACCCAGTGAATTAGGTGATGCTACCAGACCCTAGCAATGCCTGCCAATCTCTAAACCCCCAAAGAACACAGACTAGGGACTAGCTCGTGTGATTCTCAGGGGAACATAGTTGTAGCTAACCCCATCCATGTTCTCTAGCCATCTGCTGCATTAAGTGCTCAGTTAGAAGAATGGATGAGAGTCCATGTAGATTGGAGGGAAAATGCCCAAAAAGTGTCTTCTTATAATTAAAATAAATACAATCAAATTGTATCTTATTTACTTTGGGGAATGTTTTTACAAAAAGTATAAAATTCTATAAAAAGCAATAGTCTATCCCTTTTTATTCAGGAATTTAGGACATATCTAGGTTTTAAGAATATAGCCATGAGTTTACTTTCAGGCAGTATTGGCCAAAGCAAATATTACAATGTTATTACAATGTTAAAATAGTATTATATAATAAAATTACTGAAGTATTAAAGCTTCAAGTTTAAATAGGAGTTTTCTGTTTTAATTGATCAGTTTTCTAGTGTGATAAAAAAATCACAAAATATATAAATATATATGAAATATATATAAATATATGTAAATATATAGATATAAATATATATTTATATCATATATTTATATGTAATTATATATGTATTTATATATTTATATAAATATGTACAAACATAAATACATATTTATATATACATATACAAATATATGTGTATATGTACATATATAATTATATGTTACATTAATATATTAATATTAATTATATTAATTAATATAATTTATATATTTATATAATATATAATTATAATTTATATATTTATTTATATATTACATGTATATTTATATATTTGTTTATACATTATATATTTATTTATATAAATAAATATATATTATATAATATATA